>NW_003852401.1:8926563-8947223 GCF_000181295.1 Otolemur garnettii
TGTGCTATGGGAGCCAAACCTAAAGTATTGCATTCTTAACAAAAAATTATAAGACAAGAAACAGGGAAGTATGACCCACACATGGGTCTGTCTTGATTATTTTTTCTTTAACCTTTATCCCATCTAGAAATATAGTACCCCTGACTATGATATGAGCTGCCAGAAGAGCATGGCTTTGGAATCAACTATGCAGCTTAAATTCCAACTTAGTGCACCTGTCCTGTAACTTTTGGGCAAGTTTTTGTAAGCCTCTCTGAACTTTGCCTTTAGAAGTCTATAGATAGAATGGAGACAATCATACCCATCACAAAGGGTTATTGTAAAGATGAAGCAAGATTACGTATGGAAAGGCTGAACATAATTGATGAGTATAAAGTTGGTGTTCCTTAATTTTTAGAACCAGATAGTAGAGTGGGTCAGATAGTGGTCTCTGGATCTGGATTTAAATTCATGCTTTTCCCCTTCTGTTCAAATGACCTGGGTAAATTACCTAATTTTCTTTGCTTTTGTTTCCACATCTGTAAAATGGGCATTTTGAGAGTACCCACCTTATTAGGAATGTCTGAAGATTAATATATAATATATATAATATATAAAGCACTTAGAACATTGCCTGTTTACATAGTAAGTTTTATGCAAGTGGCAATGGCTATTCTCTCCCCAGCCCATACAATACTTGTATTCCCTAGGAGCAACATGTTTAATTTATGTAGATTGGATGTGAGGATTATAGGGACACAATGGCTATCACACCACAGATGACCAGGTAGGCCTGGTTGGTCCAGCAGGTGGTGAGTTATGAATCCTCTGTCTCACTACATCAGAAGCATCTTCCCATTAACTCCAGGCTGAGTCAGGGTGGGCGCCTTCTCCACAGAAGAAAGGATCTGTTCCCAATCAGGGTAAGTCAGTGGTTTAACTTCTCTGCAAGAATGTATTCCCTGGATTTCCTATCACCATGGGCTTCCTTTTTTTTCATTATTTTATTTTTTCCTTTTTGAGAAACAGTCTCATTCTGTGCCCTGGGTGGAGTGCCATGGTGTCCTGGTCACTGCAATTCAAACTCTTGGCTCAGGTGATCCTCTTGCCTCAGCCTCTGGAGTACCTGGGTCTACAGGTGCCTACAATGATGCTGGGTTAGTTTTTTCCATTTTCAGTACAGATGGGGTCTCACTTATGCTCACACTGCTCTCAAACTCCTGAGCTCAGGTGAACCACTGACCTCAGCCTCTCAGAGTGCTAGGATTACAGGTAAGCCACTGTGCCCTGATTGACCATGGACTTTTTAAAATCCCTGCAAGCAGCAGTATGTATGGGGTGGGTGGGAGGTGATGACAGCTCCTGTAAATCTGTCTCTTCTGTATAGTAAGTGGCCGGCATAAGGTTGAAACATCAACCTGTAGGTCCTGGCTGTGGCAGGGATCCTCTGTTCTTCCCCTGTCTCAACATCTCATTGGAATGTATGCAGATTGTTATAATTTGTTATTAATTAGCTCCTTTCTGAATTAATTTCAGCTGATTATTTACCTTGGCAACAACCCAGACGAGAGCTGCTTCGTCCACAACACCACCATCGGCCTGCATCCAGCAAGTTTGATAGCAGAACCACGCACCAGGATGACTACCCCTTAAAGGGCCTCGTGCACACCACGAGCTGTAAGCCTCCGCCTGTGCCAAAACTCTGCAACATCCCCTTGGAGGATCTGACTAACTACAAGATGAGCTACGTGGCCCACCCTATGGAGAAGCGCTTTGTGTATGAGGCAGAGAAGTTCAAGCCCTGTGAAATCCCCTTTGAAAGCCTAACTACCCACAAAGAGTGCTACCGGGGCCTCCTGGGGGAGCCTGCCAAGAGTTCGAAACCTCCAGCCAGGCCCTCTGGACTAGATACACCTTTCTCTAACACCACTGAGTTTCGAGATAAGTACCAAGCTTGGCCAACACCCCAGATCTTCTCCAAAGCTCCCAGTGCATACGCCCCTCCCGATGAGAAGATGGATCTTCTGACGACAGTACAGGCCCATTACACATACCCGAAGGGTGCCCCGGCGCAGTCCTGCCGACCGGTTCCCTCGATTAAGAAGAGCTGCCGCTTTGAAAGCTCCACCACTACCAAGGATGACTACAAGCCGTGGGCCAACAAGCGCGTGGAGCTAACCAAGCCCAGTCACCAGCTGAACCTTCCCACGGAGCCCTTGGACTGCTTGACCACCACTCGGGTGCACTATGTGCCCCACCCACCCAGCAATACCAAAAGCTGTAAGCCCCCCTGGTCTGGCCCTCGAGGGAATGTCCCTGTGGAGGGCCAGACCACCTACGCCATCAGCTTTACTCCCAAGGATATGGGCAGGTGCCTAGCTTCGTATCCTGAGCCTCCTGGCTATATCTTTGAGGAAGTGGATCCTCTGGGGCACAGGATGTACAGGCCGGTCTCCCAGGTGGGCTCTCGGCAGAGCAGCCATGTTTCCATGGGTGATGCGGAAAACCCCAACCAGAAGGAATTGTCAGTGTCAGCCTGATTTTGAAAAATGGTTATTTAGAAATTGCACAATACTTTTAAAAGCAGATGATTGAGAATTATTCATTGGAAAAAAAAAGAATTCCCCAAAATGAGAAAAAAAATTTCATCACCATTTCCAGGACACTAGAATAAAATAAGAATCTTTTGATTCAAGGAAAATGGCATTTAATCACTGGCTAATTAAATCTCTTTACCCCTCTCTCTACTGCCCCCCCCTTAAACCCCGCCCCAGGCCTCTTACTTTGTGCTCATGGAATCAAAGCTGGTGTCTTTGAGGTTTTCTTTGATCCAGATGTAGTTTATTAATTTAATCATTATATGAAGTGACATAATGATAAACCCTTGTCAAGTATGAAGTGGCAAAAGAAGAAATTGTACTTTGGGGGATATTCAGTCTGTAGGTCTGTGTGTTTACCCCATGCACTGTCTGTGTAGAGAGCCTGTTTATGCAGAGAGCAGCCTGGACTGCTTGGCACCTTTGGGGAGATTTTATGCTTAAGTCCCGATTGCATCCCAGCTCTAGTGGGGAATCTTGGGTCTGGGCTGAGGTCTTGTTTTGGGATCTCTGAGCCAAACACAGGGCATCCTTCTACCTCTTCACTGCATGACATATGTGGGTCATTACAAAAGTTTTGAGATACACAAAAATCAAGAAATGTAAAATCCATGTGGATGGAAACAGATGAAGCCCTCCCAGAAACACTAATAAGCTGAGCAAGTTTGAACTTGCACTGGTGAATCAGAAAGGACACTGTCGAGTATATTTTTTGGAACTAAAATAATGGACCATAACACTGTCTCAAAATGTTTATAGTGACCCATGTACCAGCAAGAATAGTGCTGTCTGATGGAGTGGATCTTTTTAGTCACAGGTGATGAAGGGGGAGGAAGAGGTTGTATGGTGATTGGACCTGCCAGGCCGGTTCCAGTTCCGTGGAAGGTGGGAGAAAGGCAACCAGGCAACCGGCAGCTGGTTCCTGATCTTTGAGAAGCAGCTGTGGGTTCTTTGAAATGCTTGTGATACAGGAAAGTAGACCCCCAAACTGGGGTCTGGTCTGAAGGCCAAGAGTGTTCTCGTCTTCCTGCAGGAAAGAATTCAAGCACAAGCCTTTAGTTGGAAATAAAAGCAACGTTCATTAAACAACAAGCAAACAGCAAGTAGGTGACCCCAGAGGCACAGTAGCTGTGTGCAGTGCTCTCTGTTTGGCTTGATTATAGGCTAAATAAGGGGAGGAATATTCATGGTTCTTGAGGGAAAGAGTGGAAAATGGTTCTCTGGGAAAAGAGTGGCAGTTTCTAGGAATTTGGGGGTTCCTTCTCTTTTCATACCATCTAGGGCTTTTTTTTTTCCCCAAGTTTTTTTTAATTAAATGATAACTATGTACATTAATGCAATTCTGGGGTACAGTGTGGTGTTTTCATATACAATTTGAAATAGTTTCATCAAACTGGTTAACATAGCCTTCATGTCATTTTCTTAGTTATTGTGTTAAGACAATCATATTCTACTCTTAGAAAGATTCACTTGTACCCTTGTCATCTACGGCTTGTTGTGGTGATTGCAAACTGTCCTAGTGCTAGTGGGAGTTTTGTAGTATGCTCATTATAAGCAGGGAATGACAAGCGACAGGGTAGCGCAGAGGTTGTTTATGTCACCATCTTGGCTCTTACTGGTTTTAACCAGTTTCTTTACTGTATCCTGTTTTCCTGTTTTTGTCAGAGACCTTGGTTTAGGTCTTAAAACTTTTTAATGACTTGCACCTGCTAGTTTCCCGTCTCACTCAGAGCCTGGAAGAAATTGTCCCACACTGGGCTGGTTTCTGGGAAGGCTGGGCCTGCTTGTCCTAAAATGACAGGTGTCATCAGGTCTGTGACAAAGTTTGACACAGAAATTAGCCAAGTTCTACCCTGGAGGTTACTCTTTGGAGCCTAAGATTTTACCAGGTTTGATTCTAAGGCCAAAAAAAATTTTTTTTGAGACAGTCTTGCTCCGTTTCCTATATTAGAGCAGTGGTGTCATCATAGTTCACCATAGCCTCAGCCTCCTGAGTAGCTGAGACTATAAATATGTGCCACCATGCCTGGCTAATTTTTAATTTTTTTTTTTTTTGTAGAGATGGAGTCTGTCCATGTTGCCCAGGCCAGTTTCAAACTCCTGGTCTCAAGAAATCCTTCCACCTCAGCCTCCCAAAGTGCTAGGATTATAGGTGTGAGCCACTGCACCTGGCCTGAAGACTTTTGTTTTAATTAGATGGAATTGAGGAAGAATTTTGTTCAAGAGTACCCCACAAGTCCAAGTAATTCAGAGTTTTTCCTAATTGGGCAAAATTGAGGAAAGACTTTGTGTCAGGGTTATATGGGCCCCATAGTCTATGTTGAGGATCACACAGAAAGATGCAGACTGAAGCCTGGGACTTGCATCTCTCCTTTGAGTGCACAGAATCCTGAAATCTACTTTACAGCCTCAAGAACTTGAGGACAGTGTGGAGATCCAGGCCAAGTCTAGAGACTTCCACTCTTCTCTTCTAGGGCTCAGTCTTCCCAGACCTCTCACCTACCTGGCCCAGGCCTCACGGGTCCCCTTATCTTGAATCCTCACCAGAAGCTTAGTATATTTCTCTGGGGTAGGATCTGCATGATTCAGTCCTTTCATTGGTGATTTGGGGTCTCAATGCACTTGTGGGGTAAAGCAGCTCAGAGTGGAACCTTACAGTCCAGACCTGGCTACAGGACACATGTAAATAGCTTGTTCATGGCTCACAGTTCATGTAGGTGAAGATGGGGGTGCGGCTGAGTTCTGACTGGCTGAATCTACCTAGGGTTTCACCTGTGGGTCTTTACACTCATGCAAGGAAGGAGAACTGCTCGTGTTTATTACCTTACAGATTTTACAAAGTGAAATATTTATTTGTTAAATTACTCATTAGCTGTTTTGAGTTGGGGTTGCTAACTTGCTCCCCGGAAGTCTGCTCTAAGAAGGTGACTGGTCTATGAGGAAGAAAGAGGAGCTGAGCAGATGGGGCATCTGCTCTGGTCCATCTGTGCAGTGGGCTTCGGTAGTGAGTTTGCTGGGAAAAGGCTCTGCTGTTAAAGCATGTGCACATGTACCCGCGCACACTGCCCTGACACCTGATGCCATTCTATTCAGCAAATCGCAGCAATGGAAACCTTTAAAAACACCATCTTCTCTAAAATATGTGCACGGGTTTGTATTTTATATTGCACTTGTGAGACTGAAGTGGGAACTTAATCACCTACGATAGCCCAGGGTTCCTGAAGCTTTAAGTGTTTCAAAAAATAAAATTATTAGAGATCGAAGATAGAACACAAAGCAAAAGTGTTTCATGGCTATGCTGGAAACCTGCCTCAGTGTAGAAGCCAGTAGGTTCTGGGGGATGAGGTTCTTGGGAGGAAAATGAGAGTGGAGCTTTACTAGCTGAAAGATAGCAAACTCTGTTCTGTCAGAGGAGAGCAGAGTCTCCAAGTGGGGCTAATTGGCTGGAGACAGTGGGCTGGCCCGGAGTGGTCTGCTAGTTTAGGGTATGGTGCCCAGGCAGGATGGTGGTGTCTTCCTGCCTTGGGCTGTGGGCAGGGCTGCTGCTGTCAGCATCCTAGGAGGCCAGGGCAGGGCTTATCCCCTGGTTCATATTACAGTGGTGTCATCTCCATGGGTGAAGATTCTGGCAATGTGTCCACATTTTGGGGGGGGGGATCAGGAACTCACTCCCCACCCAAAGCAGTTTAAAGGACACTTTGTTCTATAGCTCAGTTACATTTTTTGGAGAATGAATATCTTTAAAGATGAGACTCCACTTTTGGCCTGCATTCAAGCTCTTATGCTGTGTGGTGGTTAGAGGATGGGAAAGGATAGGTCTGTTGTTCGTGATGCCCCTGTTTATAGCACCATGTGCCTCCCTGCCCTCCGTGGTGCCTGACATTTCAAATCTTGAGCCCCTCTGGTTGGGCCATACACACCTGCTCCTGGAAGCTCCAGCTCTCTGTGGCTTATTATCACGCAAGGTGGAGGCTTCCTTATGTCCACCTGCCAGTTGTTACTCTACCATCTGCCTCCTGTCCCCTTCAGATTTCTTGAAATCCCTTGAGACCTTCCTCCCATTTCCTTCATTATGGCATTTTATAATTTCATTTCTCCTTTCATATAGCTTGATGTGTGTGAGGGTGGGAAGGAGGGAAGCACAGGCAGCCAGCTCAGTATGGGCCCTGGCCTGGAGCTAGGTGAAAGGTGTGAAGCCCTAATGGGGTTTCATTAGTCTCAGCCGTGGAGCATACCTGGCGGGTGATTTTTGTCCCCTGATTGGACAGAAGAGCAAACCTGGGATAGAATAAGTACCAGGTCAGCTGGTGTGTGGGTCACTTGGTTCTGAACCCCAGACCCTTCCTGAGGCTGTGCAGCCAACATCAGACAGTGCTCTGACGCCTCCATCCTCTGTCCCACCAGTTGTCCTCCCTCCCCCTCTTATAGCCCAGGTCTGATACGGGTGTGTCGGGCCTGTGCTGTAGGTGGTAGAGGTGGAGAAGCAAGCACTCCCTGCCCAGTCTTAGGTCTAGCTTTCATGTGACAACTTCTGAATACCTTTTCATGACAGTCTCACTGCTCTCACATTGAAGTACAAGGACCTGGATGTGAATACAACACTCCTCCCCCCCAGCCACTTCTGCTTTTAAAGCAGGAGTGAAACTACCCCAGGGCAAAGAGGTCTGCTCCCAAAAAGCTTTCCAAAGTGAGTCCTCCTAAAGATAAACTGAGGGATCTTTTTCCTCTAAAAGCACTTTTTAGCTCTGCAGTTGTCAAGAGGAAGTAGGTGGAGCAGGTGGGGTGTGCGCAGTCCTAATTGCAGATTAATGGCCCCTTGGCTCCTTGGGCCTGCCCTGCCTTCACCCAGGCCCACATCTGGTCAGCAGGCCTCGAAGTGGGAAGACAGAGGCCCTTCTGAGCACGAATGCTGGGGAGGGGTGGCCAGGGGTGTTTTCTTTGGCAGAGCTGGCTCAGAGTTGCACATGGCTGTCTGAGCAGGTGCTTGGCTCCTCCCCACTTTGGGGGTGCAGTGGGAGCTCAGGAGCTTGTGAACCTTCCAGAACATGTGCTTCGGAATCTGGAAAAAGCATCAGGGCAATGACTCCTTTTTAAGCCATAGTATTGGGCCACAGGTGCCCTCAGTTCTTGCCTCTGGATCTTTAGATACTGACATGACAAATCCTGATGCATTTTCCTTGTCAAGCCTCTAAGTGTGGCTGCAAATCTAGCTTGATGCTAACCAAAAAGACTCAGGAGTTTCTACTCTTGTGACTGAATCTGACACTGATTTTCATGGGCCTTACTGTCCAGACCAGCCAGTCTGCCCGCCTGTGCCCCTGCCTGCCTGCTCAGGGCCAAGCCTATACTTTCAGTGACAAGAAGGGAGTTTGGTTACCTCCCTGTTGTCCCAAATCCCCATCTGCTTTATTACAGAATCATAAAACAGGGGAGCCCACAAATACCCTTTAAACAGGCAAACAGCTACTTGAGAGTTATAGGCAGACAAAATGCCTGAAAAATGACTGAAATTTGACTTCTGTGCCAATGGATGACTTATAAACTAAGAAATGGAATTTTTGGAGTATAGGTTCTTCTGGGCTTACAAAAAAAAAAAAAACACACAAAAAAAACCCTTTCCATTTTAAAGATCCTAAGGAGAGTTCAGTGCTTACTATACGTTGGAGTGGCTCTTTTCTTGGCTAAGTATTGTAACAATTCCCATAGTTGAAGGTCAGTTATTTGGAAACTGTAGCTGTCCAAAACCAAAGCAAAAGCCTGGAAGTAAGCAGCCTTCAGGTTGCCAGAATCGTCGACATGGATTTCATGTACAGAAACCCAGGGACGTCACTCAGTAGTCCTTCTGACTCTGGCTCACTATCTTAGCACATGATGCCCACACCCCTTTTATTTTTAAACACGCAGTTCCAATGAGTTTCTTTTATTTGTTTTACCAACCCCCAGAAGAGCACAGTGGCTGCTGCTAGAGGTAGACACATTTAGAACAAAGCAGAGTAGAGTGACAGCTGATAGGCTTGGCAGTCGGAATAGAGGCCAAAAGTATTTTAAAATGCAGAACTCAAAAGTGTAACAATTTGGGAATTATGACCTTGGTATAATAAAAAAAAAGACTGTATATATACACATGTTTTATTAAGTCTGGAAAAATATGCCATGGTTTGTGCTTATGACCCCAATTTAGTAAAAAGAATAAAAAATTATATACATATGTTTTTAAGGTCTGGAAAAAAGCATCAACAATGTTGGATAAATGAATTCCCATTTGTCTCATTTATCCAGAATAATAAGGGAATGGGGATTTGCAGTATTTTAATTTTAGGTTAACCCATAGGTGATATGTATTACCCTTTCCCAAGGTGTTTTCTATGGAATACGAGTTCTGTGATTTGGTCTTTGAAAAAAAAGTTCACTGGATATAAGTTTGGGAAATGCTGCCTATTATATCTCCCTGTTGGAGATTTCATAATACATATTAATATTTTGAAGGCTCCGTGAAGCCCTATAGTAAAGAAGACATGTTTAACTTTGTATAACCCAGTGTATGAATCAGCATTCTTGCAATTACAAGTGCTTGAGGGAAAAAGAATTTATTGATTCAGGCTTTGTCTGTTGGCTGTAGACACTGTTGGAACTAAGGGCTCCAGTGATGTGATGAGGTCTTGATCTTCATCTTTTGGCTTTATTTTCTTCTGACTTGCCTTTCTTAGGCAGGCCTTACAACATCCTTTTAGCTAGCAATCCGCATAGAGAGAAAGGGCATCTCCTTCCAGTGGTTCCAGTAAAAATCCCTGAATTGAGGCTTGTCTGGCTTGAGTTCCATGCCGATCATCACAGTAATAAAAAATACTAATAGTCCAAGTGTGAATTGGGGTCCACCCCTGGGCTGAGCAGTGTGTATGTGTGGGGTCATCCTCGTGTGAACTATATGGACTGCAGGAGGGCTGTGGGTGGGGGAGATCCCCAAAGGAAAATCGAGCTGTAGTTTCCAGGGAAGGGAGGGATGAATACTGAATAGGAATAAACAGCATTTTTCATCTCTGACAATAGAGCCCTTTTATTGTGTCGGACCTGTTGGAACACACGTGGAGAAATATTGCCAAGTACTCATCATAAATTTTTTCAAATAAAGTTAGAATACAATATAATACACATGCCATGCAAACATAGTTCAATGTTTATTTGATGATTCAGAAATCTCATTGGATCCTCAGTGCCTCAGGGTCAGCTTTGGTGCTAAAATGTCCTGGTCATCGATTATTTACATGATTTGGCTTTAGATAAATAGGAGGTTATGGTACAGCCAAAGGGCAGGACACAGTGCCTGGAAAAGTTCATTTATGGTGCACAGTGGACTTACACAAACATCTATACAAAGCCCTTTAGAGTTCTGAATGCACCAGCTTATGCTGTTATTTAATCTGTACAATCCCTCTCTGTTACTGTTACCCCTACCTGTCCAGGTAGGCAATCGAGGCTCAGAGAGGTTAAGCAACTTAACAAATTTCTCGTAGGATTGCCCAGGGGATTAGAGGAAATGATGTTTGTAAAACAAACCTGGTAGACAGTAAAGAAATTTTTTTTATTGTTTGGAATTCATTGAGGGTACAAAAAAATTAGGTTCCACTGATTGCATTTGTTAGGTAAAGTCTCTCTTATAATTGTGTCCCACCCCTGAGAGGTGTGATATACACCATGACCCCACATCCCCCACCTCCTCCCCTCTCCCTACTTGCTCATTCCTCTATACCCCCCTTGTATTAGCTCATCTACTGCCTTCATATTAGAATTGAGTACATTGGATTCTTCTTCATTCTTGTGATGCTTTACTAAGAAGAATGTGTTCCACCTCCATCCAGGTTAATACAAAAGATGTAAAGTCTCCATCTTTTTTAACAGCTGAGTAGTCCATGGTATACACATATCACAGCTTCTTAATCCATTCCTGGGTTGGTGGGCATTTAGGTTGTTTCCATATTTTGGTGATTATAAATTGAGCTAGTGTAATGTCCTTATGATAAAAAGATTCTTTTCTTGTGTGGCACCTGTGGCTCAAGGAGTAGGGTGCTGGCCCCACATACCGGATGTGGTGGGTTCAAACCCAGCCCTGGCCAAAAACTGCAAAAAAAAAAAAAAATTATTTTCTTCTGGGTAGAGACCCAGTGATGGGATTGCAGGATCAAATGGGAAGTCTAATGTGAGTTCTTTGAAGATTTTCCATACTTCCTTCCAAAAAGGTGGTATTAGTTTGCATTCCTACCAGCAGTGTAAAAGTGTGGGGTCCCACCCCAGGGGCAGGGGAATCTGGTGGTGACTAACTGAAGAAATATAAAGTTAGAAATGATGAGAAAGAAAGATAAAATACCAAGAATAGAATTTTCAAAGGTGGGAATACAGCAGACCACTGCCCTTTTGTAGGGTTCTGCAGAGTGATTTTCAGTTCCACTCAGCTTTTATTGAAGGCTATTTGCTCATGAGCCCAGAGGGTAAGCTGAGGAAGGGAACAAAGACATCAGCAGTTTCTCTGAGCAAGCAGGTCCTGTTGTTTCTACAATCATTAAACTTAAGGATCTGAGCAGTCTTGAGAAATCCGGAACCTGAGCCTATGTGGGGGCAGTCTCCCGTCTGTGGTCACACATGCAGATTCTTAGGGAGGGTATTAATCTCATTAGTTCACTGTGGAGTAAAAATGCCACTGGTGTCAATCTCCTCTGAAGAATCAGTGGGAAAGAAGAATTTTCCTCTCATCACTACCACAAAGGGTTTTCCTCTGTGATAAGGGATATAAGCCCTACTACAGGCCCTCCTACAGCCCTCCTTTCAGGGCCTGAGCTGTTCCCTTGATCTCTGCCCCAGCCAAATACATATCTCCACAATGGGTATTTGCTTTGACTGTTTACTGGGCAGGAAATGGCCTAGTTAATGTATCTTGCCAGGCCTTTCATCTTCTGTGGCCATTATTTTCTTCAGAGTGTTCACAGACCCAGAAGGGATATTTGTAAGCTGTATCCATCTACAGGCCAGGCTTCTGGGAAAAGCAGGAAACTTGCTCAATAAGAAATTTAGTAGAGGCTGCTTTAAAGGTAAATTAGGTGACTTTTCTTTGTTGTGCCTCTTTCAGCTTTTTTATTTTCCTAATTTTCTGGGGGGTGTTTTCCCTTGCCAAGAAATGGGGTCTTCAGTCCCCATTTTGTCTGTAGTTCCCTTCTCTCCACACCCATGCCAGCATCTGCAGCTTTGAGACTTTGTGATGTGGGCCATTCTCACTGGGGTTAGGTGATAATCAGGGTAGTTTTGATTTGCATTTCTCTGATGATTAGGGACGATGAGCATTTTTTCATATATTCGTTAGCCATTCATCTATCATCTTTAGAGATGGTTCTAGCCATCTCTCTTGCCCAGTGATATATGGGATTGTTGGGTCTTTTTTTGTTGATTAATTTGAATTCTCTGTAGATTCTAATTATTAATTGTTTGTCAGATTCATAGCATGCAAATATATTTTCCCATTCTGAAGGTTGTCTGTTTGCTTTTATTGTTATTTCCTTAGCTGAACAGAAGCTTTTCAGTTCAAGTCCCAATTGTTCATTTTTGTTGTTGTTACAATTGCCATGGAAGTCTTCATAAAGTCTTTCCCCAGGCCAATGTCGTCAAGTGTTTTCCCCACACTTTCTTCAGGGATTTTTATTGTTTCATGCCTTAG
The DNA here is from genome assembly GCF_000181295.1 of Otolemur garnettii. Lineage (NCBI taxonomy): Eukaryota > Metazoa > Chordata > Mammalia > Primates > Galagidae > Otolemur > Otolemur garnettii. Next base: position 8,938,840 of record NW_003852401.1, read on the forward strand.
ATTTAAATCTTGTACTATCTTGAATCAATTTTTGTAAGTAGTAAGAGGTGTGGGTCCAGTTTCAGTCTTTTACATGTGGTTATCCAGTTTTCCCAGCACCATTTGTGAACAGGGATTCTTTTCCCCACTGTATACTTTTGGGGTTTAGCGAAGATCAGATGGCAACTGGAGACTGGTTTTATCTCTTTGTTTCTATTCTGTTCCATATGTGTATGTCTCTGTTTTTGTGCCAATACCATGCTGTTTTGATCTCTATGGCCTTGTCATATAGCCAAAAGTCTGGAAGGATGATACCCCAGGCTTTGTTTTTGTTACTAAGAATTGCCTTGGTGATATGACGTTTCTTCTGATTCCATACAAAGCAAAGAATTATTTTTTCCCAATCTTGAAAGTGTGATTATGGTATTTTAATGAGGATTGTATTAAATCTGTAGATTGCTTTGGATAGCATAGACATTTTCATGATGTGGATTCTTCCCAATGATGAGCTTGATGTGTTCTTCCATTTGTTCTTTCATGATATGTTCTTTCCATATCTTCTGTTATTTCCTTTCTTAGGGTTTCGTAATTTTCTTTGTGGAGGTCTTTCACCTCTTTTTTTTATGTATATTCCTAGGTGTTTCATATATTTTGAAGCCACTGTGAAGTAAACTGTGTTCTTGATTAGCTTCTCATCTTGGCTGTTACTGGCATATACAAAGGCTACTGATTTGTGGACAATGATTTTATATCCTAAGACATTACTGTATTTTTTTTTTTTTTTATCACTTCCAAGAGTCTTGTGGTTGAGTCTTTGGGGTTCTCTAAGTTCATATCTTTGGCAAAGAGGGAGAGTTTGACCTCCTCTGCCCCCATTTGGATTCCCTTTATTTCCTTATCTTGCCTGACTGTATTAGCTAGAACTTCCAGCACTATGTTGAAAAGTAGTGGTGATAGGCTTGGTGTCTGTGGCTCAAGCGGCTAAGGTACCACCCACATACCCTGAGCTGGTGGGTTCGAATCCAGCCTGAACCTGCCAAACAATAATGACGGCTGCAACCAAAAAATAGCCAGGCATTGTAGCAGGTGCCTATAGTCCCAGCTACTTGGGAGGTGGAGGCAGGAGAATGGCTTGAACCCAGGAGTTGGAGGTTGCTGTGAGCTGTGCTACCACGTCATTCTACTCAGGGGTGACAGCTTGAGGCTCTGTCTTAAAAAAAGAAAAAGCAATGGTGGTACGAGACAGCCTTGTCTGGTTCCAGTTCTAAGTGGATAAGCTTTCAACTTTATTCCATTTAAAATAATATTATCTGTGGTTTGTCATTGATGGCTTCAGTCAAATTAAGAAATGTGCCAACTATACCTAAATTCTGAAGTGTTCTGATTAGAAAAGGATGCTAAGGGGCAGCACCTGTGGCTCAGTGGTTAGGGTGCCAGCCCCATATACCCAGGGTGGCGGGTACAAACCCGGCCCAGCCTAACTGCAACAAAAAAATAGCTGAGCATTGTGGCAGGTGCCTGTAGTCCCAGCTACTTGGGAAGCTGAGGCAGGAGAATTGCCTGAGCCCAGGAGTTGGAGGTTGCTGTGAGCTGTGTGATGCCATGGCACTCTACCAAGGGCAATAAAGTGATACTCTGTCTTAAGAAAAAAAAAAAAAAAAAAAGAGGATGCTGAATTTTATTGAATGCTGTTTCTGCATCTATTGAGAGTATCATATGGTCTTTGTTTTTGTTTCTGTTCATGTGGTGAATTATGTTTATGGACTTGCATATGTAAAACCAGGCTTACAGGCCTGGGATGAAACCTACTTGATCATAATGAGTGATTTTTTTAATGTGTAGCTGTATTCTATTGCCTAGGATTTTATTTTATTTATTTATTTTTTAAAATTAAATGATAGCTGTATACATTAATGCAAACATGGGGTACAGTGTAGTGTTTTCATATACAATTTGAAATATTTTCATCAAACTGGTTAACATAGATTTTGTGTCATTTGCCTAGGATTTTATTGAGAATTTTTCCATCTACATGCATTAATGAAATTGGTCTGAAATTCTTCTTTTTATTTGGGTCTTTTCCTGGTTTTGGTATCAGTGGTATCAGTGAGAAGGAAAAAGGAGAACAAGGAGGTGAACAAGAAGAAAGAACACATGAGGAGGAACCAACAGAAAAATTCAGGCTTTTTCTGATGCTTGCTTTTTAGAATGTGTTGGGGAAGATTCCTTCCTTCTCAATTTTTTTGAATAATATTTGAAGTATGAGTATAACCTCTTCTTTGAAGGTCTGATAGAATTCTAGTGTGAAGCCATTGGGACCAGGGCCATTTTTTGTTGGGAATTTTTTTTATTGTTTCTTTGATCTTAGTTCTTGAAATTGGTATGTTCAAGAGATCTGTTTCTTCTTGATTAGGTCTAGGGAGAACATGTGATTCCAGGTGTTGATCCATTTCCTCCACATTGTCAAATTTCTGGGCATGGAGTTTCTTGTAGTTCTCAGAGATGATCTCTTGTATCTGTGCGAAATCCATTGTTATTTCCCCTTTATTATTTATGATTGAGGTTATTAGATATTTTACTTTTCTGTTTCTAGTTAATCTGGCCAAATGTTTATTGATTTTATTTATTTTTTTTTAAAACCAACTTTTTGTTTAATTAATTTTCTGAATTTCTTTTGTTTTCAATTTCATTAATCTCTGATTTAATTTTGGTAATTTCTTTTCTTCTTCTGGGTTTGGGATTAGATTGTTCTTCTTTTTCCAATTCCATGAAATGGTTCATGAGTTTGTTGATGTGCTCTCTTTCTGTTTTTCAAATGGTAGGAATCTAATATGATAAATTTCCCTCTTAAGACTGCCATTGCTATATCTCACAAGTTTTGGTAACTTGTGTCTTCATTGTTGTTTTGTTTGAGAAATTTAATAATTTCCTCTTTTATCTCTTCATGAGCCCAACTATCATTCAGCATAAGGTTGTTTAATTTCCAAGTCTTTGTGTGGGGATGAACATTTTTATTGTAGTTGAGTTCCACCTATATTGCCTCCACCACAAGGCAATATAGGTGGAACTCATATGTTGCCTAGAGATGATACAAGGTATAATTTCTATTCTTTTAATTTGGCTGAGGTTTGATTTTTATCCTAGGATGTGGTCAGTTTTGGAATATGTGCTGTGGGCTTACAAGAAAAATGTATATTCTTTAGTTTTGGGATAGTGTGTTCTGTATAAGGCTATTAATCCCATTTGTTCTAGGGTCACATTTAAGTCCTTTGTATCATTATTTAGTTTCTGTTTAGAGGCTCTGTCCAGTTCTGTCAGAGGGATATTAAAGTCCCCAACTATTATGGTGTTATGGGCTATCATATTGCTCAGACCCATCAAGGTCTGTTTCATAAATCTGGGAGCATTTAAGTTGAGTGCATAAATACTTAAAATTGTAATGTTTTCTTGTTGAATTGTTCCTTGACTAGTATAAAGTGTCCATCTTTGTCTTTCTTAACTTTAGTTGCATTAAATCTTCTTGTATCTGAATATAAGATTGCAACTCCTCCTTCTGATTTCCATTTGCATGAAGTACTATTTTCCATCCCTGAACCCTGAATCTTGATTTGTCCTTCAAGGCTAGGTATGTCCCCTGGAGACAGCATATGGACAGCTTGTGCTTTTTTATTCAATCAGTCAGCCTGTGCCTCTTCAGTGGTGAATTAAGCCCATTGACATTTATTGAGAGAAATGATAAATGTAGTGTTCTATTTGCCTTATTTTGTGAAAGTCCGTTGTGTAGTTTTATCATTTGTACCATTGTGGAAGCTAAGTTTTGACCTTAAGCTTCTGGTTGTTTACTTTGCTGGTGGTCCATTGTGGTGGTCAGTGTTGAGAATAGGCCAAAGTATTTCCTGTAGAGTTGGTCTTCTTGTGGTAAATTTCCTCAGTGCTTGTATATCTACAAAAGATTTAATTTCTCCATCAATTTTGAAGCTTAGTTTAGCAGGGTACAGAGTTCTGGGCTGAAAATAGTTTTGTTTAAGAACGTTGAAGGTGGATGACCATGCTCCTCTCAGCTCTTCTGACTTGGAAGGTTTCATGGAAAAGTCTGCCATCATCCTTATAACTCTGCCTCTGTAGGTCAGTTGGTACTTACCCTTGGCTGCTTGCAGAATTCTTTCTTTCATCTTGACTTTGGACAGGTTCATTACAATATGTTTTGGAGATGCTCTGTTTGAATTGAGATAACTTGGGGTTTGATATCAATCAGAAACAAGCATGTTGGGAAGTTTTCCTTTATGGTGGTCTTTGGGACAATTTTCTTCCTCTTCAGGAATTCCTGTTATTCATGTATTTTAACACTCCATGAATTCTCATAGTTCTCTAAGCACCTGTTCTGATTTCTCTCTCTTCTTTTCTGCCTCTTTAGCTACCTGGGTTAAATCGAAAACTTTATCCTCTAGCTATGAGATTCTTTCTTCTCCATGGTCTAACCTATTTTTGATACTTTTATTGCATCTTTACATTCCCTGATTGTTTCCTTTGTTTCCTTAAGGTTCATTATATCCTTTCTATATTCTACATATCTCTCATCTAACTTTTGGTTCTATCTTTCCATTTTCTCATCCATTTCTTATATTGTCCTTATCATCCATATTTTAAATTCCCTTTCTGTCAAGTCCATTAATTCTTTATAGGTGGAGTCTCCTGTAGTAGCTACCTTATGGTCCCTTGGGGGAGTTCCTCTGTTGTAGTTTTTCATGTTGCCTGAATTTTTCTGTTGGTTCCTCCTCATGTGTTCTTTCTTCTTGTTCACCTCCTTGTTCTCCTTTTTCCTTCTCACTGCCTCCTTTGTTTCAAACAGAAATCCTTGCTCTTGATGACAGTATGTTGTAATATGTCTCTGGGACACCAGGTGGCACTCTGTTTTTTTTTTTTAGGAGACAGAGAGCACAGCCAGCAACCTCTATATTCCTCATTCCAAACTTAATTGCCTTCGGTGATCACCTGATTGTTTCCTCAGCATTCAGACTTTGCTGGGTTGGGATCTTAAAGCTCACAAGAATACTTCAGTGGAAGTTCTCACATTGCTACCTGACTCAAGTTCCCATGGGGTGTGGCAGTCCCTCAGCCTGTCCTGAGAGAGGAGTTCTGATCCTGGCAGGTAGAATTAAGACAGCTGTGCATTAGTCCCCTGCTAAGACCTTCTCATGATCTTCCCACAATGGCAGCCACCTGGCCACCGGGACTTCTCTGTATGGCTGCCTCACCAGTCACTGAATTTATGGTAGTCCACTCCAACTGGCATTCAAATCTGGTTGCTGTACACTGTTCAAGTCTTCCCATTCTTCTAAGCTTTCCACTCAATGCTTAGCTTCACCAACAACTGAAAACTCTGGAAAGGCTTCCTCCTGTCCCAGACCTCTGTGGGGGACCAGCCAATCCCAGCTGGTTGTAATCACTAGCCTAATTCATCAGATTTCTACCACTCCAGATCATATGCTATATCCAGCTCACCACCTTGTCACTGTGCTCCCTGAGCTTTAACTCTGGGTAAGGTCTCTGTGCCAGATATGTCTGGGTACTCTCTTTTTTTCCCAGTTGTTCTAGGATAGATCAGCTGAACAATCCATGTGATATGCCATCTTGCTCTGCCCAACAGTGAAGAAGTTTTTGAATGATACCATGGAAGAAGGGCAGTGCTAGAGATGCAAGAGGCTATTCAGAGTAAGAGAAAAGAATGAATTTTGGAACACCTTTAAAAGGGCATGCAGTTCACAAGTGTATGACTTAAATAATTAGGTTGAAAAATCTTTGGGAATAGTAATTGTGTGCCTGTACTCATGATCCTCCATTGTGTCTACCAAAAAGTGAGCATTAGACCTATCAGACAATTGCTTCTGGGAACATACACAAACACATCAGTTAGGTTGCAATAGGCCTTTATACAATGCTTATTTACTCACAATGCTAATGCATAAGAAGAAATGATTACATCCAGAAGCTGAAGTTTATTTGAAGAAATCTTTACATTTTTAACTCTTGGCTTGAAACAACCACTTTAGAGTTGATTTTCTTTACTGGATCCCTTGGGATGCACCAAGGGAAATGGTATTTTCATCTTGTGACTTGGTAATATAGAGTCACATATTGTGTATCTTATTATAAAACGCGAAACAGTGGAGTGGTATTTAGGGAGTTTTTGTCTTCTTGGTTAACAAGTTCCTGAAGACTCTGCGAGTCTCCGACCTTTGTTGTGGGTTCCAGGAGCCTGCTGACTTGGCATCCTTTCCTGGCCTATGAAATTCCTTCAGACTTGGAGTTAGCCTTGTTCTTCCATATACTCTTACCCTAGTTGCACCTCCCAGGAAGCCCACCCAGATGGCCCTCATGTGTTTTTCAGTGGGCCCTGACATTTATTTTCTTCATTTGGCTGGTGAGTTCCTTGTGTGGTAGGTGGTTACTCAGGAAACCTGCCTTCTGCCACACATGGGACATGATGAGTTCTAGCTATGGGATAGAACTCTAGGTACTCCTCAACTTATGATGTTGGACAATTAAGTTTGTGAACTTATCCTAGAAAAAAAGCCCTTTTTTTTTTTTTTTGAGACAGTCTCACTTTGTCACCCTCAGTAGAGTGCCATGGTATCATAGTTCACAACAACTTCAAACTCTTGGACTCAAGCAATCTTCTTGCTTCAGCCTCCTGAGTCTCTGACTACAGGTGCCTGCCACAATGCCTGGCTAGTTTTTCTATTTTTAGTAGAAACAGGGTCTTGTTCTTTCTCAGGTTGTTTTTTTCTATTTTTAGTAGAAACAGGGTCTTGCTCTTTCTCAGGTTGGTCTTGCTCTTGTTTAGGCTGGTCTCAAGCTCTCTGGAGAGCTTGAGCAATCTACCTGCCTTGGCCTCCCTGAATGCTAGGATTATAGGCATGAGCCATTGCACCCGGGAGGAAAAAGTGCTTTGAAGGGTGGACTAGGCACTAGCACTGGTACATACCTTCCCAAGGGGAGTTCTTTGAAGGTGACTATAGTTATATTCAGTAATGAAGCATGTAGTACTTTTTCTAGAATGAGTTTGAGAACTTAATTGTCCTACTTTATGTGGTGGAGTTGTGTGTCAATAAACCTATCATAAGTCAAAAAATACTATAAGTCTAAAGTGCATTTTCAACTTAAGATATTTTCAACTTATGAGGGGTTTATCTGGACATAGTCTCATTGTAAGCTGAGGAGTACATGGAATGCATATCCCTTTTGTACAACTTTAAAGTCAAAAACCTTAAGTCAACCATCACAAGTTAGGAATGTCTGTCTATACATGGATGACAATTTTGTCATTCCTCACTGAACTCAGCTAAGTCATTTCTTTGCCTTTTCATTGTTATTTAAAAAATGATGGTGAAGGTTGAGGGGAGGAAAACCAAGCCTACAATAGATTTTGTCACCACACTCCCAGGCTTGACCATTAAGCATTTCCTAGATTTTCTTACCTGGTAACCAAGTTGTTCACAGCTTGTCTACTGTCCTTTGTGGGATTTGTAAGGAAGTCAACTCTGGCCATCACAAAGTTCTAGTGGAGAAGGCAGGATTCCCAGGCATGCTTTCTGGTCTGAATGCTAACTGTGCAATCTCCCAGGCCCTCCTAAGCATTCTACTTAAACATTATTTATGTTCATTGGAAGAATCATTCCCTACTGTCTGCTTTTCTCTCACATAAAACTGCACATTTAATTTCTATTTACACATACATAAACCATATCTTTAGGAGCAGCCTGGGAAATCCTTGGTTGAAGATGGGTTTTGCCTTTTGAAAACACAGAGGTGAGTGACATCTGTATATTGTGTCATCAGAGGCATGACAGTTGTGGTTGATTGGGACCAGGTGCCTCACAGAACCCGAGTGAAGTTGTAAACCTCTAGCTGACAAGGCAGTAGCCTAGTTTTCTTTGCAAAGCCTTGATTACCAACATCTTCCTTCCAATTTGGAGGTGGCAACAAAACAATTGAAAATCTCCAGATGTTATGAATGAGAAGCTGAGGTTTGGCCAAAGGTAACAAACTTTGACAAACTTGTGCACATTTCACCTTAAAAAGCATCTATAAGTGAATGGGGGTGGGTGGATGAATGGGGAACAGAGAATAATTTGGAGAATTGATAGAATTTACTGGGTATTTGCTGGGAGAATGGGGACTGAAGATCCCATTCTTGGCAAAGGAAAACACCCCCAGAAAAAGAGGAAAACTGAAAAGTAAGCTGAGTGTGTCAGAACAAAGAGAAGTCAGCTAGTTCACATTTAAGTTAGACACTGCTAGCAAGCTTCTTGCCTTTTCCAATCTAGCCTGTTGGGAATATAGCTTACAAACACCCTGTTGGGTCTGTGAGCACTCTGAGGAGAATAATGGTCCTAGAAGAGGCT
>NW_003852401.1:8947456-9027536 GCF_000181295.1 Otolemur garnettii
TGTGTGTGATCTCAAGCAAGAGGCTCTCCTAATACAAGGCTCAGATTTCAGATTTCTGAAGGCTACCCTTAAGGTTAATAATAATAACAATAGGAGCTGATAGGATCAATCTGAGAAACTGCTGACGTCTTTGTTCCCTCCTTTATCTTACCCTCTGGGCAAATAGACTACAATATAAGCAAAGTGAAGCAAACACTTGAGGTCATTGCCAGATTCCCACAATGGGCAATGGACCCCTGAGCTCCCACTTTTAATTCTACTCCATGTCTCATGTCTTTCTTTACCATGGCTTCTAATTTTATAATTCTTTAGTCAATTGCCACCAGTTTCCACAGGTTACAGTGGACCCTGCTCTCAGAGTGGGACCCTGACGGGTATTCATTCTTTACTGTTTATTTCAAGGCTTAAATCAACACTAATATTGTTCTAATTGGTAGTATGTGACATGGGGAGATAACCTTTTCTGATTTTACTCACATTCAACACACATGAGTCTAAATCCCAAAGTCTTTAAATCATAGCTGGTTTGCTGAACAAACTGAGGGACACAGAGAGACAAGACCAAAAGGATTACACCTTATTTTGTTTTCTAATTTAGCTTTCCTTGCATTAATTCACTTAACAGGTCAATTTTCATTGGGCAATTTTTCCAAATGCTCCATCCTTTTCTGTACTCCACCTGACCCTTTGTGGCTTTTGGGATCCCTGTAGATAGATTATTGAGATGTTACTTATCTCATTTTAGTTGAGAACCATTAATGAAGTTGCATTATTTCCTCTGGGCTTATCTGCAGGGAGAAACAAGGGGATAATTGTGTGGTATTTATGAGAAACTCTACCATGTACATGTGAGATATGCTTAATTTTAGCTTTTACTTATATTTTTTGCTCATGAATGTGTCTCCATGTATTTTAGTAACACAAATGGTATGTGTACATTTGGACATTTTGCACTGAGACTAGGATGTACATTGGGATTATAAGGACATTTGTTCTGGGAAGTATTTCTGAAAGTTTGTCTACATTTTGAGTCTTTGAGTTGTTTACACAAATTGATCTGTTTTCTTCTAAGACACAGAATTTGGTTGACTAACTTCTCTCTTGTAAGTCAACCAAATAGTCAAGATTGACTATTGTGTAGTCAGTCTTTTTTTTTTTTTTAATTGAATGGTAACTATGTACATTAATGCACTTCTGGGGTACAGTGTGGGGTTTTCACACATAATACGAAACACTTCCGTGTAGTCAGTCTTAAGCTTTGAAGGAATAACTGATTTCTTTTTCAGTCCAAAATGGAAACACAGGAAGAATTTTACAAAGTTGACAGAAATAACATGAAATAGCAAAAATTCTGTCAGCTCTTTCCATCTCTTCCAAAGTAGTGTAGATGACAAGTGAGGATAAAAGCAAGTAACATTCAATGAGCACTTCAGGGCTATACTAGGCACGCTTGTATTTTTTTCAACATGGATTAACAGATAGTTTTCTCATACTTCACTCTACATGGTGTCCTCCTATTACAGGTGAGGAAGCTGAGGCATGCGTGAGCTTTGGTGACTCTTGACCATTCTGATCTTAATGGGCCCACAGATTTCCTGGAAATCTTCTTAGGCTATAGGGACTCCAGTTTGAGCAGTTACATCCCAGGACTAGTCTGTGACTAAGATTCCAAACTCTTACACTGTGGTTGGTTGAATCTTTTCATTCTGTTGATATCTGTGATTGTGTCTGGACACAGTTCCATACATTCTACAAGAGCCCTTCCTACCATTTGATCCTCCTTGGATTTTTTGCTCTGGCATCTCCAGCTCCGACCACCATTCTAGGGCCTCTGTAGGACATTGTTTGGTTGCTGGTTTGTGAATATTAACAGTTCTAGCATTGACTTTTTATTTAATGCAAAACCTAAACATTAATGAATAATTGGAATTTCAAGAAGATCTTCTGTATAGTTTCACAGTGCTCCACAGGGGTGTGATGAGCAGGGTGAGTTGTTGGAAAACAGGCTAGAGTTGTGCTTTTGGGCCATGGTTGTCTGGAGCATGTCTTACTGTGGTCCCTGTGTGGACATTATCTGGGCCTAGGGATGTGTTGCCCTTTCACTAGCGCCTGTTTATGAAGTGCTCTACAAATGTGCTTTTTGTTTTTTCTGCAGTAGCTATGTTTCTATTAAAATGCTTTAAATATAGGGTGCTAGAAGCACTAGAAGGGCGGAAACCTTGATTTTAGGGGAGAAGGAAGCAGTAGCTCCAGTAAACTGTCTTATTGTCATCAGCTACCAACTTCAGAACAGTAGAGAGGAGTGGTATGTGTGCTAAGGTGGCCATGGCAGGGTCAGCTGCAGCACAGAGGGGCAGGAGGCTTTGTCTAGAGGCAGACTGCCTGAGTGTGAATCCTGCTTCTGCCAGCTGGGTGACCTTGGGCTTATCTGGGTTGCGATTTACCTATGTATAAATGGGGCTAATTGTAGGGTTGATATGAGCATTGAATATAGTAGTGATCTGTAAATGTTAGCCTTTGCTAATAGTGTACATCTAACATTTTACCACATAGCCACTTCACACTGTGAAGCAGAAAGGCTGACCTTGAGTAAGGATGCTCCCACACCCAAGTCTGCACGTAGCACAGGGATGCTCCTGCTCGCTTCTCTCCCTAGAGGTTCAGTGGCTCCCATCTTCCTACTGTAAGATGAGATGATTGTCACTCACTGGGCATTGCTCAGCCTGAATGAGTGCATACCCACAAGTGCAGCGCTTCTGGGTTCATTTTCTGAGCTCGCCCTTCCAGGCCTGGGCTTCCAGCTTTGCATGCAAAGCTGGATTTTAATGTTTCCACTTCAGCCAAACACAGATAACTGACTGGGAACCACCCAACCGACACAGACTTTTCTCATCCCCTTCGTAAAACACAATGGGAAGGCTGAGCTTAAGAGAGACTCGGACGACAAGATTTAAATAAATAAGCTGTATTATCTGTACAAAAAATACAAATACAGTTTTGTGTTTTAGAGGAGGAAGTATCTCCTTCCACATTATCCAGCAGCCCTAAATAATCTGGTGGTGCAGCTGAGTTGCAATTCACAGAACAATAAATGTACATTCATCTCATGCAAGGAGCACACTGCTTCCCAGCCCAAACCTAGGCCCTCTAGGTGGCTCTGAGCCCCACTGCTCCAAATCTGACATGTGGCATAGCCGGAGGATGCCTGTTATTCAGGAAATGCAAATATTGGCCACTGATTTTCAATAGCTAGTGAACTAGACATAACTGACCACATTAGTAGTGTTACGGAAGTTGTCCTCATCATTCCATGCATAATTGTCCCGGCATCCCATGTGAGTTTTTACAATGTATTCTGTACACAGTGAATGGCTCCAGAGTTAAACACCAGGTTCTAATAAGAGTAGGAAAAATACAATAATCACGGGGTTTACAGGAACACGACTGTAGGAAGTTAATAAAAAGCCCCCCAAATACTTTTCTCTGGATGACAATGTACAATTATTAATATTGCACTTTTTTTATACAAGAAATCCTAATAAATATTAACAAAAGATATACAGACATAGAAAACATTCTCTTTTATTTTAAATAAACATTACACTGATTTTTAGTAACATAATTTCTTAGAGCCTATTTTCATGGTGAGGAAAAGAGAAACCCAAACTAATTTTCCACAGCTAACCTGGGGAAGATAGAGTAACATTGTCTTTCTCTGAATTTTTATTTCCAGGCTGGCTGATGTCAGTGGTGGCCCTGGGTGAGTGGCATTTCATGAGTGTGTATGTGAGGGGAGGCTTATGGCAGCAGTGGGGGGGCGCGGGGGTGAGTGACTCTGGCCTCCCTTCCTCGCCCTGACATCTAGGCTAGGGCTGCTCAGAGGAAGGAGGTAAAAAGGCCTTGCCAGAAGCTGCTGGGCTGCAGGAGCGATTTGCCCAGGAGTCACAGTTTTCATCTCACTGTATGACTTTGCCCTGGCCACTTCACCATAGCTGATGTGCGTAGTGGAAGTGTGCGTGCTGCTTGCCTGCTGAATTAATTATTGAATCACCAAAATGGGTGTTAATTACTATAAATTTGAAAGGATTGTGCTATATGTGGGGGAAAAGCCTTTGCAGACTGTGTTGTAAGCTTCAGCTATCCTTGGGCTTTGCTCCAGCTCTCTAGCCCGGCCCTAACCCGCTAGACAGTGGCTCACCCTGTGCTAAGGGAGGCCTGCAGACCCCAGGGTGGCAGCCAGAAGGGGCAGGGCATGCTGTGAGATGCTGTGAGCACACATAAACATAAACCCATTGTTCCCACCCTGGTTCCTGGCTGGCTCTGGAACAGAGTGGTTGCTACATCCTGATAGATACTGTGGCAGACTGATTAATGAATTGATTTGGAGCAGCAAAGGCCACATAGGCAGAAAACCTGGCCGACGCATGCTCAGAATGCCCCTGGCCCAGAGCAGCTATGAGTTCAGGGCTGGGAAATTCTGAAGAGGTGCCAGGGACGGCCTCACTGCATAGTCAGGCAGCGACCTCTTTCTGGCTTTGCTGCAGCTACATGGGCAGGAAGTTTACTCAGATAGCAGGGGAGAGGGGACACGCCTCCACTCCTCTGCCATGGAGGGTGTATGTCCTACCACACAATGTGGGCATGCCATAGAAGCAGCGTGAGCCTCACTTGGCTGCCCAGAAGCCCTCCTGCCTGCCCGCTGCTCCCTGCTGGGGCACACACAGGCTGCTTTTTGCTTCTGTCCCTTTCTTCCTTACGTTATTTTCTGCATGGCTGTGCACCTTAGACTTTGCTCCCTTCTTCACTTCTACCTACCCACGTTTTCAGTTCTCTGCGCGCCCCCCCCCAATATTTCTGTCTCAGCATAGGGTCCCCCTCCTCCCTGTCCTAATGGTGAGGGAAGGGACAGAGGCAGAGGCACCCATGCAGGAGCAGCACACTGTGGCATTGACAGTGTGCTTCTAGGAAAGACAATTGCTTGTCTGACATTTGCACTAATACTCTCCAACCCCTGGGCTCCCTGGGGGCCAAGCCTGTCTCATCCTAGATCTCTTTGAGGTCCAGGCTTGGGAGGGAGCCGGCTCTGCAAGGGAGCCCCTTGTCTGACAGCCCCTGCCATCTGTCTGGCAGCCTCTGCAGCCTCCTTTAGACACCCAATCCTTCCTTTCCCGCCACTCTGCCCTCCTGCTAACTGACAGGGGAACTCAGGTCCTCCCGATTGAGGGTGGAGGTGGAGGGCAGGGGAGGAGGTTGGAAGACGCTGTGTGGGATGGGGAGGGGGAAAATAAATAAATAAACGAGAAAGTGTAAATTCTGTCCGAGGTGGGTGCGTGAGTCCTTAGCGTGGCCAGGGTAGAGTTCTTTCTCGCACCCTGTCTTCATGCTTTGCCACACGTTCCGCAGCAGCGAGATTTAAACTGGCTGAGCTGGCAGAGTTTCAGCTGTTTCACCTTCTCGCAGTACCTGGTGGTATCTCTGCACTCGACTGGGAAAGAGAGGGCAGGGAGAGGGGACAAGAGGAGATGTGAAACAGACATGCAGCCACTTGGGGTACAGCCCAGGCACTGGGCCACCGGGTGCTTCCTGGGGTCGTCCTCGGCCACGGCTCCCCAGCCCCTATGGGTGGGCCTCCCTTTGGCAGAGCTCCGCCGCCTGCCCCCCAGGCTGCCTGCACCGTTGGGCTGAGTGGTAGGCTCTGTCCTTGGGCTTCTTTGCCTCCTTCCCAACAGCTCCCTCCATTCCCTGCTGGTGCTGTCCTCCCCTGGCCTTGGGCCCAGCTCACTCCTGGCAAGCTTGCCATCCCTGTGGGCTTACAGCAAGTGACTCTCCTGAGATAGTTCCCAAAGGGCTGAATTCTGCTCTGCTTTGAAGCACTGTGTAAGGGAGGCTCCGTCCAGGCATTTAACACTCTCTGTTAAGCTTTGTTTTGTTACGTTTTCTTCCTAGGCTGCTCTGCTCCTTCCACCCACCGCAGGGTAAACACAGCACCACGGTGTTCCGGTTCAGTCTGGGTGCAGACTAGCTGATTCTCAAATGCGGGTGTGGATTTGGTTTGGTAAGTCTGTCTTAACGACCTGCACTTGAACACTGACATTCTCTGTGTGTGTGCTGACACAAATTAGGGTCAGCACTGCCCCTGAGGTCAAAGGTCGCCCTTCCCCCAGGGTTTAAAGAGAAGCAGGCTGTTGGCTCATAGAGCATCTGCCTTAGTTCTGGGGATCTATCGCTCAGGGAGGCTCAGTTTGGGGAAAACTACACTCCTACATTTGTTTTTTAAGTCCTGTTGTTTGCCTCAGACTGTGGTCATCTTCCTCATGGGAAAATACCTCTAGGGTTTGGGGTCAGGGGAAGAAAAAGTAGATCTCTACGTAACTGGAATACAAATAACTGCTGGTGTTGGGCTGAGGAGGACCCAGACTCCTGCCCAGTTCTGGTGGATGCTGTGTAGTAGAGAAGGAAGGAGGTGTGAGCAGGCCCTTGTTCAGGGACAGGCAGAGCAGGGACAGGGCAAAGCCGGCTGGCCGAGTGGGAGGCTGTGCCAGTATCAGCTGTGCTTCCTCTTTAGTAGCCTCCGAGAGCCGGTGCGAACCAGCCGGACCGACTGCAGGTGAGCTGCAGGCCAGCTTCCTCCAGCACTTGGCCAGCAGCACCTGGCCCTCACAGGGAAGCCCTTTGGCCACACCCTACCAGTTTGGTGGTATGGATATTTGTATCCACATCTAGCACACACCCATGCACCCCACTGAAAAAGCTCAACTCTGGCCCCAGCCCACAATCCTAGGGGAAGCTGACCCAATGCCCTAGGCTCAGGAGTGGTCCCAGGGACTGCCCTCTGCACCTGATGCAGTATGGGGAATTTGCAGAAGCTACTTTGGGGCTGGAACACGTACTGTTTTCACATGGGGTGATGTTGCAGCGCTGCCAGTTGGCAGGCCGGGGCCCCCAGGAGCACAGGTGCTCAGGGACTGCCTTGCTGGTGCGGGCATGCACGCACTCCACTCGCCGGGACTGGAAGCCATAGTTGCCGCAAGTTGCTGTGCACAGGGTCCACAGGCTGACTCTCCAGTGTACGCTGCAGGCCTCTGACCAGCAGTTCTGGGTGCTCACAGGCCTGAAGGAGGAGGGTGGCAGGGTTAAGATCTGCGTCTGTGGGTGCCGAGTGGATGGGGCAGATGTGGAAACAATACTGCAAACCCGGGAAAGTTGGGCAAGTTCTCTAAAAGTCTGCTTCCTCTAACTGGGCCTGCTTCCTCTAACTGGGCCTCCATCTGCTCTTCTCTCCTATATATGTCGCTCCATGACCCGGGAATGAGCTCCACGTGGCATGGAGGCTGGCAGAGGCAGAACCTACAGCTTGGTTTCAAGGACTGGAGTCTTAGGTGGGGTGCTGAGTCCTCCCCCCAGGTGGACATCTACAAGGAGGTATGATAGCAATGGGGACTGAATACGAGTGATAGGTTGAAACCCAGGAACAAGGGTCTTCATCTTAACCTAAATTTGAACAGGAAGTCAACAAGAGTGAAGGTGGATAAATTCTCACCCAATGGGTACACTGCATGAGTATATTGTACATTTCCTGGGTGAAGGGCACTACTGCACTCAGACTTCAACCTTACAATGGCAAATAGGTAACATCATCATATGTACTCATATATCAACTTGAAATAAAAAATTTCAACAATTAAAAAACAAGTATGAAGGGCTAGTGCAGCCTTTGAGGTCTGGTGGCCGTTGTGCAGATCCCACCTCTTGCCCCCCCCCCCCGCCCGTGGGGGGTTAGTGCAGGTCTCATGTGGTGTCAGGTCTCTCTCTCTCCCTTGGAAGAATAATACCCTGTGCACTCTCTGTCTTCAAGAGAGAAAAGCCCAGCCTGGCCCATTAGGCAAGCACAAAGCCACCACTGAGCTATCTACCTCTGGGAGGCCAGCAGTGTGGGGTGAATGGAGGAGAGAGGGCAGGTGTGTGACCCCTGGGACTGTGGGAGGTGGGATGAGAAACCCTCACTCACCACCATCTGTCTGTGCTATTGATGCCAGGGGTGGGGAAAGGGTGTCCAGGGCTTTCTCTTACCTCGGAAGGGCACTGCACTGCTCTGATGGTAAAGTGATGCCATCCCGTGTCTGGCAGAAGACTTGTCTGTGTTGCACAGCTAGATGAGGCCCAATGCAAGGTCCATTACACTGGAAAGCAGAGAAAGGTGATAAACGTAACATTAGCCCAGGCAAGAGTAGAGGCTGCAATGTTCAGGCTACATGGGATGCAAGATCTTTGTGCAGGGTCTCATTGGAGGCTCTCCATTCATCCGTCTTTCTCCTTTTGGGCCAACTAAAGGACATTCACCACCATCTCTTCTTTATGCCATAGTGGGATGGTTAGCTTTCATGTGGTCTGCATTCTGCTAGCATGTAACTAACCCCCCTTTCAGATTAGCCATATTAAAGATCTCTTGGCTTAATGTGCTAGGAGAATGTCTTCAGATTTTAGAGATGAAGACCTAAATAAACCTCTCCTTGCTTCAGTGTGGGGGGCAATTTGGCTTATTGTTTTCTTGCTAAATTCATTCAAATAACCAACTCCATTTCTTTCTTTTCCTCAGCTTTATTTTCTCCAGTTTAAATCCAGAATGTCTCAACACAAAGCAGATTTATATATGGATAGTCCCTCATATTCTCTTACTATATATTCATGGAGATTGTTAAGCTTTCCCCAGAGTTAGTAGAGCCTGATCCCATCACAGCAAATGCCCGTAACACTTGCCTGTAAAATACAAAAGCAGCAGGCTCTTAACCAACATCTGCTATTTTAGTAGAACGAGAGAACAGACATCCCACGGAGGTCACTTTAGAACAAAGACCCTAAACTTGGGGGTCTTTGGATCCCTAGGGTTCCATAGAAGGCAGTAGCGGGGTGTTAATCCTTAGCATTATAAGCAGAAATTTTGTGTTTATTGACATTTTTCTAGCAGGAGGTTCCCTCTAGCTTTCATCACGTACTCAAAGAGATCCCTGGCCTCAAAGGTCAAGAACCACTGAAGGAGAAGAATTTAAGGTAAGTCCTCTTGGGGAAGACCGCTATGTCCAAGCCCAGACAACAGGGCTCAGTAAGACACTATTAGTCACAAAGACACAAAGGGGATTTGAAGTAAATGTAAAAAATCCCTCCTTGACGCCAACTACTTGAAAGGTCACTTTATCACCTGTGTTTTTGGTGTGATATTTAGGAAATCATTGCCAAATCCAATGTCATGAAATGTTTCTCCTATGTTTTCTTCTAAAATTTTTATATTATACTTTTATCTTTTACTGTTTAATTTTTATATATGATAGAAGGTAAGGGTCCAACTTAATATGTTCCTTGTGATACCCAACACCATTGAAAAGACTATTCTTTCTCCTTTGAATGGTCTTGTTGCCCTTGTCAGAAATCATGTCACCTCATTTTTAAAAGGCTTGTTTTTGGGCTCTGTTCTATTCCTTTGGTCTGTATGTCTGTCTTTATGCCAGTACTATAGTGTTTTGTAACATTATAGTAAGTTTTTAAAAAAAATTTCAGAATTTTACAGGGGTATAGACGTTTTGGTTATGTAATTTGCTTTTGTACATTTTAAGTCAAAGTCATAAGCACACCCTTTATCCAGAACATGTTCTTAATCCAGAACATGTGCATTGAACCAGTTAGGTGTGAATTTACTCAACCCCTCCTCCCACCTATTTGATGTATGTTGCACTTTATTTTCTTATGTTCGCATAAGGGTTGATAGACCAGTTCTAATTTAGTGTTTAGCATATGTGTTGTTTCTTTCTCCATTCTTGTGATATTTCACTTAGAAGAATGGTCTCCAGTTCCATCCAGGTTGTTACAAAAGATACTAGATTACTGTATGTTTTATGGCTGAATTATACTCCATGGTATACATACATGACATCAATCTACTCATGTATTGGTAGGCACGTAGGCTATTTCCACATCTTTGCGATTGTAAATTGTGCTGCAAAATGGCCTTTTCCCCTCCTTTGTGTAAATACCTAGTAGTGTGATTGCTGGATCAAATGGCAGGTCTACTTTTAGTTCTTTGAGGTATTTTGAGTTTGCAGTCCTATTGACAGTGTGTAAGTGTTCCTTTCTGGATCCATGCCAGCATCTATTGTTTTTAGACTTTTGGGTAACAGCTGTTCTCACTGGAATTGGGTAATTGTGGTTTCGATTTGCATTTCCCTGATAGAGATGTTGAGTATATTTTCCTGTTTATTGGCTATTAGACTGTCTTCCTTTGAAGTTTTTGTACATGTCTTTTGCCCACTTTTTAATGGGGTAGTTGACTTTTTTCTTGCTGATGTATTTGAGTTCTTTGTAGATTCTGGTTATCAGCCTTTTATTAGATGGATAGCATGCAAATATTTCCTCCAACTCTGGTAGGTTGTCTATTTATTGATTATGTCCTTAGCTGTGTAGTAACTTTTTAATTTAATCATGTCCCATTTATTATTTCTGCTATAGCTGCAATTACTTTTAGGGTCAACTTCATAAATTCTTTGCCTAGGCTTATCATCTTTATGAGTTTTTCCAACATTTTATTCTAGAATTGTTATTATTATTATTTTTTTGAAACAGTCTCACTATGTCGCCCTGGGTAGAGTGCTGTGGTGTCACAGCTCACAGTACCTCCAACTCTTGGGCTCAAGCACTTCTCTTGCCTCAGCCTCCCAAGTAGCTAGGACTATAGGTGCCTACCACAAAGCCTGGCTATTTTTTTTTTTGTTGTTGTTATTGTTATTATAGCTGTCATTGTTGTTTGGCAGGCCCCTGGGCTGGATTTGAACCTGCCAGCTCCAGTATATGTGGCCGGTGCCTTAGCAGCTGAGCTATAGGCACTGAGCCTATTCTAGAATTCTTATCGTTTCATGCCTTATTTTTATCCATTATGAATTAATTTGCTTGAGTGGTGAGAGGTATGGATTCAGTCTTTTACATGTGGTTATTCAGTTTTCTCTGCATCATTTATTGAAAAGGGATTCTTTTCCTCAGTGTATATTTTGTCTGCTTTATCAAAGAGCAGATGGGAATATGAGGATGGTTTCATCTTTGGGTTCTCTTTTCTGATCCATAGGTTTGTGTCTCTGTTTTTATGCCAATACCATGCTATTTTGGTTACTATAGTATGAGCTATTTGAGGTCTTTTCTGGTTCCATATGAAGCACAGAACTATTTTTTCTAGATCTGTGAAAAATGACATTGGTATTTTAATGGGGATTGCACTGAATCTGTAAATCACTTCCGGTAGTATAGCCATTTTATATCAATGTTGATTCTGCCAATCCATGAGCCTGATATGTTTTTCCATCTCTCTACATCCCCTGTGATTTCTTTCCTCATTGTTTCATAGTTCTTCCTATTGGAGGTCTTTCACCTCCTTAGTTAAATATATTCCCAGGTGTTTTATTTTCTTTGTTGCTGCTGTGAAAGTATTGCATTTTTGATTTGATTCTCAGCTTGACTTCTGCTGGCATATATGAAAGCTACTGACTTGTGTACACAGATTTTGTAACCTAAGACTTTACTGAATTTATCAATTCCAGGAGTCTCTTGATTGACTCTTTGGAGTTTTCTAGATAAAAGATAATATTGTCAGCAAAGAGTGATAGTTTGACCTCTTCTTTCCCCACTTATATACCCTTCATTTCCTTCTCTTGCCTGATTGCTCTGGCTAAGACTTCTAGCAATATATTGAATAAGAGTGATGAAAGTGGGCAACCTTGTCTAGTTCCAGTTCTAAGTGGGAATGCTTTCAATTTTTCCCTGCTACATATGATGTTGCCTGTGGATTTGTTATATATGTCGACTCCTGAGCTCAAGTGATCCTTCTGTCTCGGTTCCCAGAGTGCTAGGATTACAGGCATGAGCTACCATGCCTGGTCTAGGGCCATGGTTCTCAACCTTCCTAATGCTGTGACCCTTTAATACAGTTCCTGTGGGTTGCGACCCACAGATTGAGAACTTCTGGTCTAGAGAGTTTTGAGGGTTTTAGAGGGGAAGGAATAGGAGAAAAACCTACATATTTTTTCTCTGTTAGGAAAATTGATCACTAAGAATGTGCAACTGTGTACCATATGTCCCCTTGAGTGACCTTGGTGATACCGTGCAAAACATCTCCCACATGCAGCCAGATCTGTTCACTGCATAATTTCACAAACTGGCAATATTCTTGAGGGTAAGGAAGCATAACTGCCTTGGGCTGAGTGAGAGTTATCAGAAATGGGTTTTTCCAGGAAAGAGAAAGATGATATTCCCCAGGTGTGGGAGCAAGGGGAGTTCTATGATTATGAAGTGTGTACATTATGTCACTAGAAATAAAGAGCATTTGGTAGAGGCTTCCAGAAGGACATGTTGACTGGCCAGAATTAGCTCCAGATTTACTTGGTACACAAGTGGGTTATGAGTTGCAAGTGATCTCAGTGGCCAATAACATTTGATTGTCATTAGAGATGACCACAGTGTGTTAACTTAAAGATGTGATTGTAAGAACACACCTGGGGGTGAGAGTGGTGGGACAAGAATGTGGTTATGTATAGACTGCCAATTTCAATGAATAATGAGTTGCTAATTGTCCCCAATTAGTCACATTGAGAATTAAAAGCCTATTGTTTTGGGGTGTCCAAGCTGGCCAAGCCTAATTGTATGGCTCATATGCCAAGCAACCAAAACTATGCCTGACCAATCAGAATGGTCATTCTACCAATTAGTGCCAGCCCCAGCCAAACTAGAACAAGTGTTACCACCCAGCTGGTGAGTACTACTCAAATATCAGCCCTAGTGTGTAGTTCTTGCATGCGTAGTAGGTTTTGAACATGGACTTCTAAATAAACAGTGTCTATGAGTATGCAGTTATATCATTTCCCCCAAGGACCTCCACACCTGGATTTTTTTGTGTGTGCATGCTAACAGCATTATGAAACAGTGGAGAGATTAAAAGAGTAGGACAGCTATTCCCTGTCTAACAGAGGTTTCATCTACCTGCACTGGGCCTCTAATGACAAGCACTGTTCCTAACTACTTACTTCTACCTAGCCCAGAAATCCTGAGTCAACAGGGAGGCCACTGAACACCCCACCCCCCTGGGCTGCTTCTGTCATGGTGCTGCTCAGACGGGCTCTCCATCAGAGAGAATCTTCAGTTTATGTTTAATTGAGATATAAAAGGGAGATAACACAAACTTTCTCTTCCAAATGGAGAGTCATGGTCCCTTTGTTATATTCAGAGGAGGCCTCATCCCACTCCTGGGGTCAAACTCTGTTTCTGCTGTGTGCTGAGCTTGCCTGGGGCTTTCTGTGCTAACCTATAGGCAGAGACTTGAGAAGGGAGTTGGTGGTTTCAAAGTGATCTGGCTGGGCTTCAACCTTTCCTGGCTGGAACAATGGTTCTTTACCCTGGCTGCAGATCAGAATCACCAGAGGAGTTTCTAAAAATTACCCTTGCTTGGATAACACCCCAGAGCAATTGACTTAGAATCTACGGGAAGAATGGCCTGAATGTTGGTCTTTTTAAAAAGAGTTGACTCAGGGATTGTGACTGTGAAGTCCAGCTAAGACCCCTTGACCCAGAACAACACTGCCCTCCCCGGAGGGGGCTTCTCAGAACTCTAGGTCTTCAGCCCCATTATAGCCAGTGGGAAGAGGCTGCCTGACGAAATGGGGGTTCTGAAGAGGGGGTCTGTGAGGGAGCCGGTAGGGAGGCACTCAGACCATCCCAAGGTAGAGGGAAATCAAAAGGAGAAGAGCCCTGGTGTGGGCAATGTGTTGGGGTTACAGAAGAATATCAGAAACTCTGGGCTTTAGGGATGACACTGGGCAGGGTTAATGACTGAGGGAAATGGGAAAGGTCAGGTATCACAGAGAAGGTGGCAACGGTGGAATTTTACTTTCTACTGGGGCAGGGTCCATACCCGTAGATTTTCCCTTCAAATAACACTCTCGGGCTCCTCACCTGACCCCAGCCAGAGAAGGCCCACTCCACACACAGCTGCTGGTTACAGGCCTGGGTGTCCACGGGCCGTTTTGTGAGTTGGGCACACATGTCATTGGACACAGGGGTGGAGATCCCAGAGGCTTTCAGCTTCTGACAGGTCACCCGGCGGGTCTGGACGCCTCCTCCGCAGCTCCGGGTACAGGCAGACCAGGAGGTCACCATCCACCTGGGGATAGGAGAAAGCCTCAGTGGAGCCCCCAGGGCCAGGCCTTGGAGACAAGGGTCCTGCTACCTGCTATCACCATGGAGCTGCTAAATGATATCTGTGTCAAGGTTCTGGAACCTGTGAATGTTATTGTATTTGGAAAAGGGTCTTAAGGATTTTGAGATGAGATTCTCTTAGATTATCTACATAGGCCCTAAATGCCTTCACAAGTGATCTTGTAGGAGAAGTCAGAAGGCCACTGCATTCCCAGAAGAGGAGGCAGCAATGTGACCAGGCAGGCAGACGCTGGCGTGATGTGGCCAGAAGCCCAGGAATGCTTGGGCCACCAAGCAAGCCCAGGAATGCTTGGGCCCCACCAATGCTTTGGGGCCACCAAAGCAAGGAACAGATTCTCTTCTGGAGCCATTGGAGGTGAGGTGGCCCTGCTGACACCTTGATTTTGGACTTCTGGCCTCCAAAATAGTGAGAGAATAAATTATTCTAGTTTTAAGCTATTCATACACTTGAGAAACTGACCAGAAATGTACATCTTGAAGGGGTGTTCTGATCAGTTAGTTGCCTTAGCTGCCCAAAGGCAGTGAGATTGCAGATGGTCACACTGCAGTGCTGGTACTTCCTAAAGGCATCCCAGCATGTGGCAGAGGAGGAACAACTTCTTTTGGATCAGATCCAAACCTGTTACCTCCTGACCCAGAAGATAATCTGGGTCTCACTTAAGGCAAAGCTTTACCTGGTAGCAGTTAGTGTACATCGTACTTAACCCACGTCTCCATTGATTTTGTTTAATTTGTCAGAAACGTACATTACTTTCGCTTTCTGGAGCCAGTTCCCATCTCCCTGAGTCACAGTCTGTAGGTCTTTCACCTCTTAGAGGGCTGCATACAGAAATAGTTTTTCTCAGAATATTATGTTCCAAGTACAATTTGGGTCCCCAGAACTAAGATGGAGCAAGACTGTGACAAACAGATTCTCTTGTAAAGCCAAGCTATAATCTGGGGAGTACACTGGAATCCTGGTCCATGTACAAACACGATTGTCTTTGCATGTATGCATCCCAGGATCATTATCAAAGAAGAAGAGAAATACAGTTGGGGACAAGCAGCAAGAAACAACTTTTTGCTTTTTAGTACTTTTGTACGTTTTAGAAAAAAGTAACTGGGAATGGTTGAAGCAGCTACCTGCCTCAAAGCAGGCTTCCCCAGTTCTATTCAGAACGATGAGTAGGGCGATACTTGTTTGTGTGGAAGGAAAGATGCTAAAGTGTCCCCAAGAGCCCGGCAGGAACCTGGTCATAGGTGAACCGACGACTACCTCCTCGTCAAGTGGCGCCACATCTGGCTTTCAGGAGTGGCCTGGAGCAGGCAAGGGGAGCAAATTCTTCCTGAATCTGTGACTTATTTAGTTTTGTGGCAGCTTCCCTGCTCTTTTCCCCTGGACAGGGATGACTGTGCGTATTTCCAACCCACAGGAGCAGAGCCACTTAGGAAGCAGGCATGAGGTGTTTTGAAACTCCTGGGGGCACTGAAACCCAAGAAAACAGAGCCATTATGATTTCATTTGCAGAAGTAAATTAAGCTGATTGACTCCGACCATCACCAAATCAAATCAAAAAGTTCTGGCATGTCAAGGATCTCGTCTTCATCTCACACAGCGTGGCAAGGGCAGGCTTCCAGCCTCCCGTATCCCTGGTGAATGTCAGGCCTGCATTTCAATCACCTTTTATTTCCAAATATACATTTCAGCAATTTTTCAGGAGCTGGGGTGGGGGGGTTTGAGAAAGGAGAGGTGTGGGCTATGTTACAGTTCAGGAAAGGTATAAAAGGACATTAATCATTCCCGTGGAAACCTTCCCGTCAGCAAGTCAAACTGCTGATATTAATGAGTGTGTTTCATATTTCACTGAGTCTCTCCTGGTTTCAGCTGCTCCTCATGACTCAGCTGGCAAAGCATAAAGCAGTTCCCTAAGAAGTGTATGCAAGTCCTATAGATAGATAGGGGGGAAAGGGGCATTGCAGCGCCCAGCCAAGTCCCCTTGGGCTCAGAATGCCACACTGCTGCCAGTGACAAGCCTGTGCCTCTAGTTACTGCCCAAGACTGGGGGTGCACAGGACTCAACTTCTCAAAGTATGAGGAGGACCCCAGAGGCAGAGACTCTGGGTATCATTCTGGGCTACACAAGAAACCCAAATGCAGAGGAGGAGGCAACTGCAGGAATGAGATTTGCTGCAACCCTTTGTAGAAAAGAGATTTCTTCAACTGAACTGGGGTACTGATCAGTGCAGGTATTTAAAGCTAGACAAAGAGGGTGGGGTGGGGACAGAGCCCAGGGATATCTGTCCTCTCAGCACTGTAAAACACATTTCCTTCTTACAAAGAACGTACAGAGTGTGTTTATTACTGGGGGGTGGGAGTTGTCTTTTCCCAGGGCCTGGGATGCTCTTGCTTACCAAACAGACCCTTCCAGGCCCTTGAGAGCCCGACAGCTATTAGGTGGCTGAGCCGAAGAGGAGGTGCAGAGAGAAGCTCATGCTAAGGATGCTTTCAGCGTGGCGGGGAGGCCTCACCTGTGTCTACAAGAAAGGGCAGCTGCCTGCTTGTGTCTCTCCCTGTGAAGTGCTGCGCAAGGGCTGGCCAGCAGCCTGGTTAAAGGTTAGGGTCTGTCCTTCTGGGTGGGGAGGCCTGAGCCAGCACCAGCCACACTCACCGAGCAGGGCAGTCTCTCCGGTTGCAGGCGACGGGCTGTACGGTGGGGCGGACCTTCCCCGCACAGTGAGCTGGGCTGACCTCCATGCTGTTCAACAGACACCTCAGGCGGGGCTGCTGGACCCCCCTATGACCACAGGAGGCTGAGCAGGTTGCCAGTCTGTCCACAGACCACCAGTAATCTTGTGGAGGGGCAGCAGAGAACAAAAGAAGACAGCATTACTGCCCGGGTTCCCTCTTCCTTCTGAACATGGCAAGGTGGCAGGACATGTGGGCTGAGGGAGAGGAGGCATTCTGAAATAAGGACTTGCCCTCCATAGGTGGCACTTCCAGTCTATTTGAGCAAGTCACATGGTCTCCAGGAGCCTCAGCTGGCTCAACCATAAAATGAGCACAGTAACCCTCACCTCATCATGTCATTGTGAGGGCTGGACACAAGGAAAGGAAAGGGCCCAGCGCAGTGTCCGGTACACTGAGTACTTAATCAGTGCACAGCCCTTATTCTTTTTAAACATACTTGCTAAAGTACTCCCCCCACCTTATTTTTCTACAAAGAGATACTTAACAATAATATTTAAAAGTGAAGATTAAAGTTAGCGTTCATAAATGTTACCACCACCACCGAAAAAACCGTATCCAGAAAGTTCTCATTTACGTGAGACAATGACATCAGTAAGAATGCCAATGTCTTTGGTATTTCTATTTGGGGGTCTGGGACTCACTAGTAGGAAAGCTGTTGAAAATAAATGTGAGCTGGTAAATTCTGAGCGCTTATTGGCCCAGCGTGTAATAAAAGCCTCACAGATAGGCAGTGGCTTCTGGTTTTCAGCAGAGAATAGCTGGCTGACAAGAAAATGGAACATTTGTTTTCCTGTCTGGAAAGCCAAATGGTGGGGAAGGACATTGAAGGGGAAAACTTACATGCTTAGAAAAATCTCTCCCCTCTTGTGCCAACTCTATCCCTTCCCACGTGCATCTTCCATTTTGGAATACATGTAATGGAATTTTGCTTCCCTTAAAAGCATCACACATAGGCCACAGATAGAACCAGCCCATGAAAACTCAAAAGCGCTACATATTTTCTCATATTTTCTACAAAAGGCAGTTTTTGCCCTCTTCTCTCTGTTTTGGGCTCGTTCTCAACACTTCCTTGCTGCAGCAAAGGCCAGGCCCTGCCCGAAGGCTTTCTGACCCGCCTGCTTTCCTGGAAGGCTGATGCATGAGCCATGTGGGCTTCTCAGTCTGCTCCTTTCTAGGACTAAAGGAAAGGTGCCTGGAAAGCCCTCAGCGTGTGACTGCAGATGAAGACTTCTCAGGATCATCAGCAGACACTGGCACCAGCCTCACCTCTCTAGGCAGGAGGTAATAACTAACCTATTGAGATCAAGAGTTTTTTTTTTTTAAATCAAATAATCAGAGGAAAAAAAAAACAGCCTACTCTTTCTCTCTGTGTGTGCATGTGTGTGTGTGATCTTTACTAGTTAAATCAGCATAAAGGAAGCACATCAAACTTTGGTATGTAGTGGTGTTTCCTTGGTCCCAAGCAACAGCAGCATCATGGACAGAAGGCCCCATTTTTGAAGGTAGCACTGACTTTTCCAGGTTTGACTGGGGCTGGTGGCTCATGTGAAGAGCCCTGTTGGCAGAAGTAGGGTCTCACCGTATGGAAACGTGGTGCAGTTTCATTGCCCTGGGCACCACTGGAGACCAGAGTTCACTGTTTTCCATTAGAAAATTAGGTAAGTTCAGCACACAAAACCTGATGGGTTTCTTACCTTGGATCACTAAAGAAGCCTTTTGCACGAGCGTCCCTGCCTCGTTCTGTGCAAGGCAGCTGAATTCTCCTTGAGACCCACCAGTAAGGTTTGCAACTTGAAGAATCTGTCCAGCTGCCAAGATGTGATGCCTCAGTCCCGTGGCAGTGGCAATTGGCTGACCACCATGAAACCAGGTGATATTGGGGGCAGGGTGACCTTTGATGGGGCAGCCTAGAAGGAGAGGAGAGTAAGCCACTGGTAAAGCTAAAAAGAACATGTTCCTGGAAAATTGTTTCAGTGTCTCTGTGGCCCAGACACTGTATATAAAATGTGGCCTTATCTATAGCATTTTAATATGTCTGCTATTCCCAGCAAACAGGGAATAACCCACCAGTTTATGGTATCACTTCTGGGAGAGCGACTATTATTCACTCAATTAAGTAATGATTGTTGGAGAACATAGAGTGATTATTTCTATTTATGTCCCTTTACCAACTTTAAAAAGATTATGTAATTATAGCTAGTACATGGTGGGGGGGAGCGGAGAGAGGGAAGGAGGAAGGGGCGGGGGCTCAAGGTGTATGACACACCTCTTAGAGGTGGGGCACAATTATAAGAGGGACTTTACTTAACAAAAGCAAGCAGTGTAACCTGGTTCTTTGTACCCTTAACCCACAACAATAAAAATAAAAATAAATGATGTAACTAATATTCATTCACTGAACAGTTTGTTCATGTTAGTATGTTCCTATGCTAATTTTATTCTAACAGAAATTTTTCCTTCAAATACAGTATGTTAGGAAAATAATACCATGCTATATAGTAATAGTTAAGAATCAAACTGTAAGTGGTAAAATATAATATCTGCCTCCATTTTACTCTTTATGTGATTTTCTTTTTTTTTTTTGAGACGGAGCCTCAAGCTATCCCCCTGGGTAGAGTGCCATGGCATCATGCTCATAGCAACCTCCAACTCCTAGGCTCAAGCTAGTCTCCTGCCTCAGCCTCCCAAGCAGCTGGGACTACAGGTGGCCGCCACAACGCCTGGCCATTTTTTTGGTTGCAGCCATCGTTGTTGTTTGGCGGGCCCGGGCTGGGGATTCGAACCCGCCACCTTAGGTGTATGTGGCTGGCGCCTTAGCTGCTTGAGCCATAGGTGCCGAGCCTCTTTATGTGATTTTCAAGAAAATTTTTTTCAACAGAGATTTGGAAAACAATTTTAAACATGTATCTTATTTCTCTATAAGTTAAGAATCTTTGTCTTCAGAAAACTTCACCAAGGCTACACTGTACATGTATTACATTATGTTTTTTACATAGCCATTAAACATATTTTGATACAATAAAATTTCCAAATATTAAACTGAGATATTTAGTCTATCCAAGAACTTGTAGTATAGAATTGATCAGATAAATGTACTTCAGCTGTTAGAGATTCTTCTACATTCAGAGAACTGGCTGAATTTGCTGCTGTGCTCCCACGAACTTAACCTTCCAAAGAAAATTTATTTGGAAGTTCAAAACCCAACAAATCACTGAAAATTAAAGATACTGGAGGTTTTCTCTCAGTTTAGTTAGAAATGTATCTATGTAGTATCTACGGCTCTTGGGACGGTAAAGGTCGTCAAGACGGTCTTAGGAAGATCCCAGCTGGTATGCGATTCTTAAAAAGCACACTAATAAAATGGGGATAGAAGGCAGAAAAGGATGAAATCTATAAGATGGAAAGATGGTGCTATGGTTCAAGTGTTTATTTCCCTCTAAAATTCATGTTCAAGCCTCATCACCCAAGTGAGAGTATTAGAAGGTAGGGGCTTTGGGAACTGACTGGGTCATGAAGGCTCTGTCCTCCTGAATGGGATCTATGCCTTCATAAAAGAGATCTCAGCTGCCTTGGTTATTCCATGATGTGAGGACACACTGAGAAGTCACCATGTATAAGCAGAGAGCAATCAAGCCTTCACAGATACTAATCTTGGACTACCCATTCTCTAGACTGTTAAAAAAAAACTTGTTGTTTTGTTTATAACCCACCAGTTTATGGTATTTTTGTTATATTGGCCTGAACAGACTAAGACAGATGGATACCTATGTTGGATGTGTGGGTGCCTACAGAGAGAAGGCTTGTTGGCTTGTTTTCTATTCTAGGGGCAGATCTGTTAGAATCTATACAATATGGGAGGGTATTTGGCTCAGAAAAGGCTGCTAGAAATCTTGTAGCCCACTACCAGAAGAGGAAACTGATGCTTAGGGATATCAGGAGACTTCTCTGAGGTCATGTGGTGGGCCCTCTATCTGACTCCTGCCTCGTGCTTTTCCCTCCCATACCTGCTACTTGTTTAGCTGGGCACCAGCATTTTACTGAGGCACCTCGCTACCTTCTTCCTTTTTTGCTCACTTTTTTTCCTCCTTCAGTATTTTTTTTTTTTGAGACAGAGCCTCAAGCTGTCACCCTGGGTAGAGTGCTGTGGCATCACAGCTCACAGCAACCTCCAACTCCTGGGCTCAAGCAATTCTCCTGCCTCTACCTCCCAAGTAGCTGGGACTACAGGCACCCGCCACAGTGCCCAGCTATTTTTTGGTTGCAGCCATCATTGTTGTTTGGTGGGCCTGGGCTGAATTCGAACCCACCACCTTATGTGTATGTGACTGGCACCTTAGCCACTTGAGCCACAGGTGCCAAGCTGCTCCTTCAGTATTTTTAAAAATCATTATTTCTGAGCTAATACTGTATAGTGAGGGGGAAGGAGTAGACTATTTGGAAGGAGGGTTCTGGCAGAGACCCTGCCAAGGGTGGGCATGAAGGCTGCCGTGCACGTGGAGTTAGTTCTTGGAACTCCACTTGTGAAAGACCCAGAAGCAGCAGCAACTAGGGCCGCCCTCCTAGTGCAGGTTCACTTCCTTTATACTGTGCTTTGTTTTACCACACTTCACAAATGCTGTGTTTTTACAAATTGAAGGTTTGTGGCAATACCGCATCAAGCAAGTCTATTGGAGTCATTTCGTAACAAAATGTGCTCACTTCACGCCTCTGCTATATTGTGGCAATTCTTGCTATATTTCACATTTTTTCATCATTATATGTTATAGTGATCTGTGATCTTTCATGTTATTACTATAATTGTTTTGAGATGCCATGAACTAGGCCCATATAAGACGGCAAGCTTAAGGTATAAATGGTATGTGTGTTCTGACTGCTCCACTGAACAACCACTCCCACATTTTGCTCCCTCTTCCAGGGCTTCCCTATTTCCTGAGACACAACAATATTGAAATTAGGCCAATGAATACCCTGACAATGGCCTCCAAGTGTTGAAGAGAATGGAGGAGTCGCATGCCTTTCCTTTTAAATCAAAAGCTAGAAATAAGTAAGCTTAGTAAGGAAGGCATGTTGAAAGCTGAGATAGGCCCCAAACTAGACCTCTTGTGCCAAACTGTTAGCCAAGTTATGAATGCAAAGGAAAAATCCTTGAAGAAAACTGAAAGTTCTCCAGTGAACATGTGAGTAACAAGAAAGTGAAATAGCCTTATTGATGATATGTAGAAAGTTGTAGGGGTCTGGATAGAAGACCAAACCAGCCACAGTATGCCTTTAAGCCAAAGCCTAATTCAGAGCAAGGCCCTAACTCTATTCAATTCTATGAAGAATGAGAGAAGTGAGAGAGCTGCAGAAGAAAAGTTGGAAGCCAGCAGAGATTGGTTCATGAGGTGTAAGGAAAGAAGCTGGCTCCATAACATAAAAGTGCCAGGTGAAGCAGTACCTGCGGACATAGAGGCTGAGGCAAGTCATCCAGAAGGCTTAGCTAAGGTGACTGATGAATCCAGCTATACTAAACAATAAATTTTCAATGTAGATAAAATAGCCTTCTACTGGAAGATGACGCCATCTAGGACTTTCATAGCTATAATGAAGCCAATATCTATCTTCAAAACTTCAAAGGACAAGTTGACTTTCTTGTTAAGGCTAATGCATCTGGTGACTTGAAGCTAATATCCACTTACATTCTGAAAATTCTAGTGCCTTAAGGAACAATGCTAAATCTATTCTGCCTGTGTTCTAGGAAGAGAACAACAAAGCCTATTTGATAGTACCTCTGTTTACAGCTTGGTTTACTAAACACTGTAAGTCCACTGTTGAGACCCACTACTCAGAAGAAAGAGACCTTTCAAAATATTACTTTTCATTGACAATATACTTGGCTGCCCAAGAGCTCTGATGGAGATATATATGGAGATTCATGTTATTTTCATGCTTGAATATAACATACATTCTTTAGCTCATGGGTCTAAAAATAATTTTGACATTCAAACCTTACTGACAAAATACATTTCATAAGGCTGTGCCTGCCATAGTGATTTTTCTGATGGATCTTGGCAACAAAAACTTTCTGTATAGGATTCAATATTCTAGATGCCATTCAGAACATTTGTGATTCATGGGAGGATGTCAAAACATTGATACCAGGAGTTTGAAAGAAATTGATTCCAACCCGCACAATGACTTTGGGTAGTTCAAGACTTCAGTGGAGAAAGTAATTAGACATATGTTAGAAAAAGTAAGAGAACTAGAGTTATGAATGGCACCTGAAGATGTGACTGAATTTTTTTTTTTTAATTTTCTCTCTACACATATTTCTCTCTACACATATTTATTTGGTTTCCACTTTTTGCTTTCACAAAATTAAAAAGGCTTAAAAATTAATAAAAATAACAATGTTTAAGATAAGGACTAGAAACAAAAACCTCGTAAAGAATGAATGAAGGTAAATACATTCAGAAAAGAAATCAGACAATTGCTGCAATGAAATATTGAGCAATAATAATGCAAAAAAAGTAACATTCACATTGTCAAATAAGAGTATGTCTATCATAGAATTCTTTGACTCTGAGGTTCAGTATGTAGTCATCAGTTAACTTCTTATTTTTTCTCCAGAGTCCCAAAAAATAGACAACTAATATTTTAATTTTGAAAAACAGATCATGCTCTAAAAATAGACCTGACATTCAATCCTACAATTCCTCTACTAGGTATATATCCAGAAGACCAAAAATCATATTATAACAAAGATATTTGTACCAGAATATTTATTACAGGCCAATTCATAATTGCTAAGTCATGGAATAAGCCCAAGTGCCCATCAATCCATGAACAGAGTAATAAATTATGGTATATGTACACCATGGAATATTATGCAGCCTTAAAGATGGAGATTTTACCTCTTACATGCTTACAGGGATGGAGCTGGAACATATTCTTCTTAGCCAAGTATCCCAAGAATGGAAGAAAAAGTATCCAATGTACTCAGCCCTACTATGAAACCAATTTATAGCTTTCTTATGAAAGCTATAACCCAAATATAGCCCAAGAAGAAGGGGAAAGGGAGGGGAGGAGGAAGATGGATGAAGGGGGAGTAATTGGTGGGACCACACCTATGGTGCATCTTATAAGGGTACATGTGAAATTTATTAGGTGTAGAATATAAATGTCTTAACACGATAACTAAGAAAATGCCGTGAAGGCTATATTAACCAGTTTGATGAAAATATTTCAAATTGTATATAAAACCAGAACATTGTACCCCATGATTGCATTAATGTACACCTTTTATTTTAATAAAAAACAAACGAAGAAATACTTCAAAATCATTCAACTTCATCTGGATACACCTGATATTAAAATTGGAAAAAAATATATTATTGTAAAGGGAAATTACAAACATATTTCACTCATAAATGAGGATATAATATCCTAAACGACATATTAACAAGTTAAATTAAAAATTATTGTTCACATTATGCCCTTGGTCAAAATTAAATCCAATTTATGTGAGAATTAGTCACTATTTTCTTTTCTATTCCTTTCCCTCACTCCCTCCCTCTTTCTCTGTCTGCTCTCCTCTTCCCCCATGCCCTACCATGTCATTAATTGTCATTAATTGACCTCATATCAAAGTTGAATACATAGGATTCATGCTTCTCTATTCTTGTAATACTTCACTAAGAATTATGTGTTCCACCTCCATCCAGGTTAATACAAATGCTGAAAAATCTCCATTTTTTTAAATGGCTGAATAGTATTCCATGGTATACATATACCACAGCTTGCCAATCCATTCCTGGGTTGAAGGGTATCTAGGTTGTTTCCACATTTTAGTGATTATAAATTGAGCTACGATAAACAGTTTAGTACAAGTGTCTTTATATTATAATAGAAGGGTTTTTTTTTTCTTTCTGGATAGATGCCCAATAATGGGATTGCAGGATCAAATGGGAGGTTGAAAAAAGTCATACATCATGACCAAGTAGGTTTCATCCCAAGGATGCAAGGCTGGTTTAATATACGCAAGTCCATAAACGTTATTCACCGTATCAACAAAAGCAAAACCAAAGACTATATGATTCTCTCAACAGATGCAGAAAAAGCATTTGATAAAATCCAGCATCCTTTTGTAATTAGAACACTGAGGAGTATAGGCATAGGTGGTACATTTCTTAAACTGATTGAAGCTACCCATGACAAACCCAAAGCTAATATTTTACTGAATGGAGTAAAACTGAAAGCTTTTCCTCTCAGAACTGGAACCAGACAAGGTTGTCCTCTGTCACCATTACTATTCAACACAGCGCTGGAAGTTCTAGCCAATACAATTAGGCAAGACAAGAAAATAAAGGGCATCCAAATGGGAACAGAGGAGGTCAAACTCTCCCTCTTTGCTGATGACATGATCTGATACTTAGAGAACCCTAAAGATTCAACCACAAAACTCTTGGAAGTCATCAAAAAATACAGCAATGTCTCAGGATATAAAGTCAATGTCCACAAGTCAGTAGCCTTTGTATACATCAACAACAGCCAAGATAAGGGGTTAATTAAGGATACAACTCCCTTCACCATAGACCCAAAGAAAATGAAATACTTAGGAACAAAAGAGGTGAAGGACCTCTTTAAAGAAAATTATGAAACCTTAAGAAAGGAAATAGCAGAAGACTTTAACAAATGGAAGAACATACCATGCTCTTGGCTGGGAAGAATCAACATTGTTAAAATGTCTATAGTTCCCAGAGCAATCTACCGATTCAACACTATCCCTATTAAAATACCAACATCCTATTATCAAGACTTGGAAAAAATGATTCTGTGTTTTGTATGGAACCAGAAAAAACCCTGTATAGCTAAGGCAGTTCTTAGTAATAAAAACAAAGCTGGGGGTATCACCATACCAGATTTTAGGCTGTACTACAAGGCTATAGTGGTCAAGACAGCATGGTATTGGCACAAAAACAGAGACATAGACATTTGAAATCGAATAGAAAACCAGGAAATGAAACCAACAACTTACGGTCACCTAATCTTCGATAAACTAAACAAGAACATCCACTGGGGGAAAGACTCCCTATTCAATAAATGGTGCTGGGAGAATTGGATATCCACATGTAAAAGACTGAAACTGGACCCACACCTCTCTCCACTCACAAAAATTGATTCAAGATGGATAAAGGACTTAAATTTAAGGCATGAAATGATAAAAATCCTCAAAGAAAGAATAGGAAAAACACTGGAAGATATTGGCCTGGGGAAAGACTTTATGAAGAAGACTGCATGGCAATAGCAATAATAGCAATAATAAACAAATGGGATTTAATTAAACCGAAAAGCTTCTGTACAGCCAAGGAGACAACAACCAAAGCAAATAGACAGCCTACCCAGTGGGAAAGGATATTTGCATATTTTGAATCAGACAAAAGCTTAATAACTAGGATCTATACAGAACTTCAATTAATCTACAAGAAAAAACCCAACAATCCCATACATCAATGGGGAAGAGAGATGAACAGAACCTTCTCTAAAGAAGATAGACAAATGGCTGTCAAATACATGAAAAAATGTTCATCATCCCTAATTATTAGAGAAATGCAAATTAAAACCATCCTGAGATATCATCTAACCCCAGCGAGAGTGGCCTATATCACAAAATCTCAAAACTGCAGATGCTGGCATGGATGTGGAGAGAAAAAAACACTTTTACACTGCTGGTGGGACAATTCAATTCCAAATGTCTATGTCTTTATTTTTGTGTCAATACCAATACTGCTGGTGGGACTGCAAACTAATATAACCTTTTTGGAAGTATGGTGAAATCTCAAAGAACTCAACCTAGACCTCCTGTTTGATCCTGAATTGATTTACTCTCATGATAAAACTTGAAAAGATGAGGAGTCGCTTTTTAGGGATGAGCAAAGGAAGCAGTTTCTTGAGATGGAATCTAGTACTGATAAAGATGCTGTAAATATTGTTGAAAAGGTAACCAAAGATTTGGAATGCTAAGTAAACCTAGTTAATAAAGTAGTGGCAGGGTTTGAGAAGACTGACTCTGACTTTGAAAGAAGTTCTACCATAGGGAAGATGATATCAAATAGCATTACATGCTACAGAGAAATTGTTCATGGAAGAAAATGTCAATTGATGCAGCAACTACTTTTTTTTAAGAGACAGAGTCTTATTTTGTCACCCTCAGTAGAGTGCAGTGGCATCACAGCTCACAGCAACCTCCAGCTCTAGGGCGTAGGCGATTCTGTTGCCTCAGCCTCCTGAGTAGCTGGAACCACAGGAGCCCACCGTAACACACTGCTATTTTTTGTTTAGCTGGGGCCGAGTTCGAACCTGCCATCCTTGGTATAGGTTGTGCCCTACTCACTGAGCCACAAGAAATTGCCACAGCCACCTACCTTCAGCAACCACCATCCTGATCAGTCAGTAGCCATCAACATTGAGGCAAAACTTTTCACCAGCAAAAAGATTACAATTTACTAAAGGCTCAGATGATTGTTAGTATTGTTATTAGCAATAAAATATTTTAAAATCAAGATGTATCCGTTGTTTAGATGTAATGCTCTTGGACACTTGATGGATACAGTATAGTATATACATAACTTTTATATGCACTGGGAAACCAAAACACATGTGTGACTCTATTTCACTATTTGCTTTATAACAGTATACTGGGACCCACAATATCACCAAGGTATGTTTGTAAAGCTTCTGAAATATATCAGGTTGAAGATCAGTTTTGTAGGAAGTTTTGAAAAATAATGTTGTTACCTCTAAGTTCAGCTACATAGACTCATGGCTCTCAACAAGAACTAGAACAGTGAGTTTAAATAGGGTTCTGTGACTTCCTTTTCTGATTTGTGAATGAGAGCATTTGATGATTGTTAGGGTACATTTATTTTCCAAGGAGATAATCTTTAAGGTGCTTTTAGGTTCCCAAATTTCTCAACATCATCTCAAACTCATTATTCTCTCTCCCTCCTCTTCCCTCTCTAATGTGGCCACATGTCAGGGGCAAAGTCGATCTATTTAATCTATATCACTTAAATTAATGTATAGTGAAATTGAACTCTGCCAATAATGAAGAGCCCATGGGGCAAAGTAGATCTTTGTCGGGGCAAAGTAGATCTATCTAATCTACATCGCTTCAATTAATGTATAGTGAAATTGAACTATGCCAATAATGAAGAGCTCATGGAAGAAATATTATATATAGAGGCTACTTAGGATTAAGATAGTTAGAGACCAGGGTTATACAGTAGGAAGGAGAGGGCAGTCTAGAAGCAGCAGTGTGAACCATGGTACGAAGATGAGAAAACTTGTAGTGTAGCTGAGGGAAAAGACTAGTTGATTTGGCTGGAACATGGGGAACACAGGTGAGGCTGGCATGGTAGGTGGAAGTCACAGTAGAGAGGGTCTTGAAGGCCAGAATCTGGTCTTATTCCTTTTGGATTGAAACCACTCTTAGGAAACTC
Organism: Otolemur garnettii; assembly: GCF_000181295.1. Taxonomy (NCBI): domain Eukaryota; kingdom Metazoa; phylum Chordata; class Mammalia; order Primates; family Galagidae; genus Otolemur; species Otolemur garnettii. The sequence goes on from NW_003852401.1 coordinate 8,975,909, forward strand.
TACTTTCAATAGTAAAAAGAAAGGAAAGACCAAGAATAAGCCAACTATTACCAAAGTAAATGAACAAAACTGTCAGTCTTCTCCCTTTTCCATTGCTAATCTGTCTTTCAATGCTTTTTACTACATACATAGTTTATTCTCCTTAAAAACTTGCTTTGTACCAAGAAGAATTGGTATTCTTCTCTGCACAAATATAGTGCAGGCCCCTAAGCTTTGATGTACATATTTATGTGCATGTCTCTGAGTGTATACAGTGGTCTCTAAGGACTGCCAACAGTAATAGTCAAAATAAGGAATCTAACCCAAATTCCCACTGTGTATGTTCCTAGTGAATAATTATCCATGTTCCACCACTAATGAGAAAACCTGGCTTGTAACAGGGTTCCTTTCTGTCACGGACGTTTCTCATTTGTTAAAGTAAAAGAAGTATCAATCATTTTTTTGAAGGTGAGCAATCTTTCTGTGTGCCATTTATAAGGACACCAAAGACCATGTGCTAATGTATTCCATACCGGTGGAGAGGCCAAATGTAACAACAAACCACTCCCACCCTCCCTTTGCTTTACGGAGGGCATTAACAGCATGGTGAGGGGAGAGGGCGGCTGGCAGCTCCTTTCTCAGTTTCCCTCCAGCTCCATGAATGTCTTTCCATCCTCCAAACCCAATGGCTGCCCCAGGAGATGAGCAGTCAGCAGGCACAGACAGCACTCTCTCCTCAGACCCAGATAAGACAGGAAGGAAGCAATGCTTAGGATGTCTACCTAGGCAATTAGAATTGTGGTGGCAGAAAGCCTCCCTCTCAACCCCTCTCAACCAGCGGCAGAAAGTATTGCCTTCGGGCCTCCATGCCTAGGTCCACTTGTGGTTCTAACTGAGCCAAAGCCAGGTACGAGTTACACAGGTGGGAAGTTTCCTTCTCCCTAGAATCACCTACATACATACACACACACACACCCACACACACACACACATATATATATATTTTTTAAACACATTGACTGGATTGTAAGAGAAGCTTAGAAAGAGGGAACTGTACCCATTAAGAAAATAAAATTACATATGAAATTGCCTCCTTTTAAAATTTGTGATTGACCTTATCTTAAATGCTAACAAAGATCTCTCCCAATGAGTCTAATGTCCCCATGAGCTGATAGCAGGGGAGAAGCAGCAGAAGGGATGCATCAAAGCGCCCCCCCCCCCACCATTCTGTCCCAACCATGGCAGAGTCAACAGCCTCCAGCAAGGACAGGGTGTTTTTTATCAACCCTGTTACGTCAAATCAACCTCTCTGACTTTCTTCACCTTTGTTTCTTGATTTCACACTGGTTTCTGGCACTAAATAGCCTGACTCAGGAGAATTAGCCTGAGCTCGACAGGTGAGAGGGACATAGGGGTAGAAAACTGGGGGGCCTGCAGCTCTGGTTTGCATTTTTCTTGCACCCTGTGCAGAAGGTGGTGGCACAGGGCTGCTTTGGAGGCATATGTCTTGAAAGCAGCTGAATTCACAATAAAATGGTCATAACTCACTGGATTTTGATTTGAAGGGCTGAAAATCACCAGGAGTTTTGGCAAGCAGCTCGACTTGTGGGCTTCTCTGTAGCATAGATCTGGCCAACTCAGGCACTCATTAGCTGCCAGTCCTTGAGAGAGCCGCACAGCCAGAGTTAATTTCCCTGAGTCCTTAGCCTTAATGAGCAAAAGTGAGAGTTCTGTGCACAGCCCCTCTTCTCTCCTCCCCACCAGCCACAGAGCTCCGGTGAAGGCTGCTGAGCTTGATAAACCAGTTGTACAGAGTGAAAGCAGTTCAAAGGAAGAATGGTTCGAAAGTGGGAATATACAACCAGCAAGAGGGGGAGAAAAAGTAGTACTCTGGGAATTTTCACTTATTTAACTGCTATCTAAAGGAAAAGAGAGCTGTGGCTGATTAGGACATGCTGTGTAAAAATATTAAAGATGCGGCATTATTACTTCATGAGCTGGCTCAGGGCCTGTCAGTATTTTCATTATAATCTGGTATTTTTCACTGAGTTAAACTTAACTATAAAAATGATGTGTGTTGGGATGAAACTTGGCACTTGCTGTAGTCAGTCTGGGAGTCCTTTCCTTAATTTAATTTTACAAAACTGGAAAGCACTCAGTCGCTTAAAGTTTATAGCGGGCTCTCCCTTCTGCTCATGGTGTATGGTGTGTACAGGCCCCTGCTAAGGCCGTGGGGTGACCAGACAGGAGCGGGGAAGCCGCTTCACTGGCTCCTTCCCTTTCAGGTTTGGTGCTCCCTTGGGTGACAGAGACGGTCTCTCAAGCAGCCTAGAATGAGGGGGAACTGGCACCAGGCTGAGAGAAATGATTAATTCATACTGGAAAAACTCAGTTACTTACTCCCATTTGTCAGCCGGACCCCAGAAGGCTGTGGGAGAAGGCAAGCAATTTTAATTTTTACTCTGATTTCTGGGACCTCCCAATAAGCTGGTCAAATAAGCAGGCCAAAACTATTCCCATGTATATTTGCCCAAAGAAAACTAACTTTAAAACGTTCCTGGAAAAATGGAACTATCCAAGCCCATTTTCCATTCCCCAAATGTCTTTTCACCCCTAGGGTAAGCTTTGGGTTTCCATTGGCAGGGGGTATGCTAATGTCTCCCATGATCCTGGGCACTGGGTGGAAGAACTTGATATATTTCTCAGCATGAAAAGTAGCTCCATCCAGATTTATGACTTCAGGCCTTGCCTTTCCAAAATGATTTGGTTACTGTGTGGTTGCTGCCCTCACTCACACCCTGGGACCTAGTTATTCTCTTTCAGGTGAGGAAGATGACATGCCCACCTCGGAGATACGCACATGTGCACTCACGGTCTTGGCTGAGCAGATGTGATGGCGTTGTCTCCGGCAGAGTTTGGTGGTGATGAGCAACATGCTTCTAGGATTGACTGGGCCACCTCTGTGGGGGCAGGGAGGAGGCAGGCTCTAGGAAACTGGTCCAATTTTCTAAAATTCACAGTAGTGTTGATTGGGATTGAACCCATCTCAAGTGGATAATACACACAGTTCCCATGTGTCCTCTGCCAGTAGGCTCTTGGCATAAAATGCCTTTTAAAAACACATCAGCATTTTTTAAAAGTTTCAGCTTTCTGGGTTTATAAGTCCCTGGTTGGCTCTACTCTCAGGCTGCTGGCAGGTGCTACCTGGCCCGCAGGCGAAAAGACAGTGACGACCCTGAGGAGGCCTGGCTGCAGGCGGCCTGCCTGGAGCTGAGGACAGAGTTTCAATCTACTGAAGAGACAGCCTTTTCATCGACGCCAGAATGTGGATCACACTTAGGTCATACCATATTTTGAGGAGGGTCTCAAGTCAGAATCCCCCTGTCTCTGTATGTTTACCCATCCTACCCACCAAGTCTAGATTCTGCAAGGAATGAGCCTAATGTTTTACATTTGCTCTGAAAGGTGACGTTATCAGGACTTTCAAGAAGAGCTCTGTGAGAATGAAGGTGCTACCGCTCTGAGAGGGAGACAACAGTTTCCAAGTAAAGGCCCCGGACTCTGAGTATTCTCCTCCCTGGAGTAACAAAGCCGTTCTCACTCCCTCACTCTAGCCACGGAGAGGCAAGCTAGAAAATAGCCACGTTAGGTTGGGGGGAAAAACAAAAGCCAGTAGCAGCTCAGAGCCAACACCCTTTCGTGAACTCAGGCTAGGCTTGGCTCTGTTTATGGGCCAGAGCCTTTGCAAAAGAAATAAAAACCCACACATGCAAAAATAAGAGCCTTCACTCGCAGCCCTGTGCACACCCCGCTGCAGTTCTCTTCAGCTGAACCAAAGCCACAGAATAGCAGTGGATATGAAGAATGGCTAATATTCATAGCAGGTATCCTGAGAGGCCTCACTGGGGCACGGCCCAGGGTTCAGCGGCGAGTCACAGGAAGGAGCGAATGCTGACGAGGAATTCCAGAGTGAGCCGTGGGGAGGAGCGGCCGGGGAACAAGAGGACCTTTCCTGGATTTATTATTCCCATCTAAGTCTCCTGGGTCTCGAGGCTCCAGAAACTTCTCAACAAAGTAAAGAAAATAATAAACAATGTGAATGAAGTGCAGAAGGGGGGCAGCTGAGGGCGGGCTGAAGTAGGAAGGAGAGCCCGGGATGGGGAGGAGGTGGGCAGAGGTGTGGGTCAGGGCGCTGCTGGCCAGCTTCTGCCAGGTAGCAGTGTTCTGGCAGGTGACGTCTGGCCTCTGGCAACGGAGCCCGAAAACTGTACGGTTTTTCATGGACCCATAAATAGTCATGGCCTACGAAGAGGTGGCCAGATATCCATAACCCTGGCCGGAAAGGACGTGACCTGCATATGAAGAGCAGACAGTAGCTGTCCACATGCCTCCTGTTTGTCATGCAACCCACAGTTCTCCTCTTGATTTGTTTGGCTCCTAATGCCCTTTGGGTGTGGTTCCCATTTGCCTTTGAACTGTGTATTTCAGGGACTCCCTTAAGAGCCTTAAGGGAGAGTGGCAAAGTTCAGAAGCCTGGGCCATTTCTCACTTTTGAAAGAATCACTTGGATTGAGAGGCCCTAAAACCAATGCAAGTCTCCTTAGGCAACCTGAGATTCAGGGAACTTTAGGCCTGGAGGCGGCAGAGTCTTGATTGAGTTGGTTCTATCTGGGCTTCCCTATCCTTGACAGCACTCACAGAGGGGAAAGGTAAAGGGTCTAGAAAGGAACACACATTTCTAAACAGGGACGTGTTCTTTTTCTCTGTATAATAGATGGAAGTGAGAACTAAAATTTCCACTGAGCTTCTCCAAGGCTTTCCAAGGATGGCAGAGACGTGAAAGCCTAGCGGTCCAGGTTTGGGCTGAGTATATATAGTCAGTATGGGAGAGGGTTATGCCTGTGATTCAGTAACTTTATTGAGCACCTACATTCCACTTTAAAACATGGAAATAGCATTTTATTAGAGTTTTGCTATTAGATTTTTCTAAAGACTAAAGCCGAGAAATCTCAGAAAATAGAGAAGGAAAAGCAACATTTTTTTCCTATAGTAATGAGATTCTCCCCACCCCCTGCCTGGCAAAAATGCATTTTTTGGATTGTGAAGGTAGGGGTGTGGGTCAGGAACGAAAAGTGTTTACAAGAAGGTGCTCACGTCATGGAAGAAGCCCAAGTGCCCATCGATCCACGAATGGATCAACAAACTGTGGTATATGTACACCATGGAATACTATGCAGCCATTAAGAAGGATGGAGACTTTACATCCTTCATGTTCACATGGATGGAGCTGGAGAATGTTCTTCTGAGCAAAGTATCACAAGAATGGAGGAAAAAATATCCAATGTACACACCCCTATTATGAAACTAATTTAAACCTTTTTATATGAAAGCTATAACCAAATAGCCTAAGAATATGGGGAGGGGGAGGGAGAAGGGAGGGGGGAATGGGTGGAGGGAGGGAGTTTGGAGGGATTACTTCTGAGGTTTACCTTATAGGGGTACAGGTGAATCTTTCTAAGAGTAGAATGTGAATGTTTTAAAGCAATAACTGAGAAAATGACATGAAGGCTGTGTTGACCAGTTGATGGAAGTATTTCAGATTGCATGTGAAAACCCCACACTGTACCCTAGAAGTGCATTAATGTACATAGTTACCGTTCAATAAAAAAAAAAAGAAAACGCAAAAAAAAAAAAAAAAAAAAAAAGAAGGTGCTCACATATTGCTATCAGACTTTGTTCTAGTCAAAACAATTATTAAAAAGTAAGTAGTAAAAAGATTTTTGTCCTTGTTGGTAACAAAGCCTAGAGCAGGACTCCGCAATTCTTTAATTTTTTGTAAAGGGCCAGATAGGTCTTTTAGACTTTATGAGCCATATGGTCTCCATCACAGCTGCTCTACTGTGTCACTGCAGCAGGAAAGCAGACAACCTACAAACAAGTGGGTGTGGCTGTGTCCCCCCAAAATCTTATTTATAAAGAGGTGGTAGTTTAGACTTGGTCCCAAGGCCAATCCCTGGATGAGGGTATGAGATCATTACAGTTTCTCTACCGAGAACAAAGGGTCTTATAAAAGTACAAATGCTGCCTGTGCAAGACAGGTTTTCACCTCCGAAGAAAGCAGTCATTTTCACAAGTGGAGGAAGATGAATTCAATACCTCTTTTCCTAATTAAAAGGCTCAACTTGGGGCGGTGCCTATGGCTCAAAGGAGTAGGGTGCTGGCCCCATCTACCAGAGGTGGCGGATTCAAACCTGGCCTTGGTCAAAAAAAAAAAAAGCCCAACTTGTTGCTTTATTTTATTTTATTTTTTTGAGACAGAGCCTCAAGCTATCCCCCTGGGTAGAGTGCTGTGGCATCATAGCTCACAGCAACCTCCAACTCCTGGGTTCAAGTAGCTGGGACCACAAGCGCTCACCACAACACCTGGCTATTTTTTTTTTTTGGGTTGCAGCCATCATTGTTGTTTGGTGGCCCTGGGCTGGATTCGAACCTGCCACCTTAGGTGTATGTGGCTGGCTCCTTAGCCACTTGAGCCATAGGCACCCAGCCTGTTGCTTAAAAAAATACCAATCCAGGATGGCGCCTGTGGCTCAAAGGAGTAGGGCACTGGCCCTAATACCAGAGGTGGCAGGTTCAAACCCTGCCCTGGCCAAAAACTGAAACAAACAAACAAACAAAAAATCCATGTTTAGTATAGATTAAAAGTTTACAAAAGTATAAAAAATTTAAAATCTCTCAAGTCCCACTTGGCAGAGCTCACTCCTCTGAATGAATGTTCCTTCCAATCACACATATGCACATATATCACTGATAGATTAGTAAGTCTTAGATAGTCTTTTAAAAATGAATATAGGTCTGTGACCTTTTAAATTACTGTTTTGAGATTTTGTATACAAATGTATCGGATTTTTTTTTTTTTTGCAATTTTTGGCTGGGGCCAGGTTTGAACCCACCACCTCCCATATATGGGGCTGGTGCCCTACTCCTTTGAGCCACAGGTGCTGCCCAGGATCAGAATATTTTTAACTCTTATTCATAATTACATTTTTCCATTCTTTTCACTACATCAATTGTGCTAAATTGACTAATTTATCATTATCAATATAATGATAAATATAACATAGATATAGTGAATTTCTTGGTATATATGTTTCTGTCTCCTTGGGTTACATCACTGAAGTGGCATTTCTGGGTCAATGAATATCATGTAAAAATATTGGTATGTACTTCCAGATCACTCTCCAGAAATGTTACACTAATTTATGTTTTAGGCAACAATGCATGATAGTACATGTCATCCAATTCTTGGATATTTATGTTTTAGGCAACAATGCACAATAGTACATGTCATCCAATTCTTGGATATTGTAGTTGGTAGGCAGTCTAATGGACCTCCCGAAGAAATCTGTTATCTCTGGCTGAAACCTATGAATATGCCACCCAATGTGGCAAAAGGGACTTTCCAGATGTGACTAAAATAGGATCTTGAGGTGAAAGATTATCCTCACTAGCCAGGTAGGCCTCATGTTATCAAAAGGGTCCTATGACAGGGAGGACAGGAAGTGAGAGATGTGAGGATGCTGCACTGCCATCCCTGAAGATAGGAGAAGCCATCACAAAGAAGTGCAGGTGGGTTCTAGAAGGCAGAAGAGAAAAGGAAATGATTTCTCCCCAGAGCCTCCAGAAGGAATATAGCTTGGTCAACCTTGATTTTAGCCCAGTAAACTCCACTTGGACTTCTGACCTCCAGAATTATAAGAGTTCTGTGTTGTTTTAAGCCACTAAATTTCTAGTAATTTTTTATAACAGCAATTATAAATTAATACAGATTTCATAAATGTTTTTTATCTTTACCAATCTCACTTAAACAAATATTTAATTTTTATTTGTTTTTCTTTAATTATTGGTAAGATTGAATATGTTTTCAACCTTATGATGTACAAGTAGTTAATGTCAGGTCATGGATCTCTTTGAGAATTGGAAACAAGATCTGGATTCTTTCACCAAAGAAAAACATATTTGCACATATACTATGGGCCCTGAAGCTCACGGACCGGAGGCTGAAGCCTCCTGAATTACAGTAGTGGTAGAAAGGGTCCTAGTAATGACATTCTCTTATTCATAGTCAGAAACATAAGATGTGAGTACAGACAGAGGTCTGGGCTTGGCAGACCAGGGAAGGTATTGTAAACAAGTGCCTGGTCAGTCCCTAACCAGGGATCTGGCCAAGCAGATCCTCCCTGCATCACAAAGCACAAAGGCTGGGCACTCCTCTTGTATTCTAGCTGTTCTACTCTCTAGCTTTCAAGTCTGGAAACAATCTTGTTTTGAGTCAGAAATTATCAGCATTTCTTTGTCCTTTTGCCTTCCCTTCTGAAACAATTCAGTCTAAAACCTATTAGGTGAAGCTGAAGATAGCAGTATTCAGGGAGAAGGGGGAAGCATGGCAGTCAACAGTGGGGTGTTGAGTCAGAGCACAGTGATAAGGGTGTCTACGCCAGGGTTGTGATTGTGGCCTGGGGAGGGGCACTAGGATCTGAGTGTGGTGAGGACAGAATCTGTGTGTATGTGGGAACAGCAATGATAGGGGGCTATTTACATAGAAAGGGCTTGATGTTAAGGAACAGTAGGAGCCAGAGAATTAACCAATAGAGAAGAAGGAAAGATAAAACAAATCCTGTGGTGCTGGATAGAGATTGGAGATACAAAGGAGGACTGATAGCTCAATGTGTAGGTAACTGTAGAAATGATTATATTAGAGTGTGTGTGTGTGTGTATGCCTATACATACGTATGTAGGGATATTTGTTAGTTCTGTGCACCAAGAGTAGCGAAGGTCTAATAGTGACAAATAGACCTGACACTGAGTGGGATCTTGGTTTCTTAGCACTTTTCTCCAAGGCTAGAGCAGGGAAAGTTCAAAATGAGCCTAGAATATCTTCTTGTGCCATAAGTAATGAAGTTCTTAAAGAATAATATGGACATGTCAAAAGAGATAGGAGTCACTTTACAATCTCATTGGCTGCAACTGGGAAAGTTTTTACATCAAAAGAAATGAGGCTAGCAATAGATTACATAGTCCCCTGGGTAAGACAGAATCCATGAGTTCATGCAGATATACAAGTAAACAAATAAATGAATAAACTAAAAATTCAATGAGGGACAGGTTATTTACCATAGTCTCAAAATATCTCCCCACAAAGTACTTATTAATTCCAAAGGAAAAAGAATGACTTTTCAATGGAGAAGCCTGCAAGATACCACTTTAATCAAGTGATTGCAATCAATGCCAGCAATGATGGTACAACCTTGATCGTGACCGGGTATGACGAGAGGCCAGCAGAACATCCTGTGATGTTCTTGCCAAAGATGTACGGCAGAGATTCACCTACTCACAGGGAAACATCAGACACATGCAGGTGGAGGGACAGATTTCACAATAAAAGGCCTATAATCTTCAAAAGTGTCAAGGTCATAAAAAATCAAGGGAGCCTGAGGAACTGTTCCAGACTGACAAAGACTTAAGAGACATGACTACAAAATGCACCAGTGATTTGGGATTGAATTCTTCCACCATTAAGGACCTTATTGGAACATACACTGGGTGATGGGCTATGATGTCAGAAACTTCCTCTCACATGGATCAAGTAGAAAAAGTTCTTTGTATTATTCTTCTAATTCTTTTGTAAAATTGAGTTTATTTCATGATAAAAGTATGTTATAGAATAAAGAAATTCTTATACCAACTTGAGAAGTAAAATGTATGAACAGAGAAAGAAAAGCCTACTCCAGCTGCCAAGACCTCAGGATACGGAAGACTTGGAAATTAATACACGTGGGCACCCAAAGCAAAATTGCTGGTGGCCCCCAAAATAGGGTTCTTGGAGTTTCATTTCACACATTTTCCATGACACTTCAACAATTTTCCCTCCCTTTGTTCCTATCAGCTTCTGCTCTGAAACTAAGAATTACTCTATCCAGAGAATACTACAGACAACTCAAAGTCAGTCATGTAGTAACTTTTACTGGAATGTTGATGATTTCTTCTCAAATTAAAAATAAAATCCTTCTTAAAACTTGGCAAAAACTAGTTTACCATTGATTGCTCCATCATTTGTAAAACTAAAAGTTCTTTAAGATTAAGTTTAATCAGACATATAATATTTGTCTGAATAAGCAATACTTACATTCTAACAAAACCAAAAAAATACCATTTCATAATCAAATCAAGTTTTATATAAAACATTTTCAGATCCTGGAGAAAAAAAACTGGCTCTGCAATGACTGCTTAACAGAAGTTCTCCTTTATTTTCCCTCCAGTTTAACTCATTATATATTTTTTCTCTTTGCAACTATCCATTTAGGCATTACAGGGTGTCCCAAATCACCCCTAAAGTCACCACACATAGGGAAAATGGGAAATTGTAGCTAATTGTACCTTTATTTACAAGATGTTCATTATAAAATTTTATTAACATAGATTATATTTTCTAAATTTTTGTAACAAATATTTTGTACATAAAGGCACATTTAGCTATAATTTTCCATTTTCCCATGTATGGTGACTTGTGACTTATGTCAGAAACTTACTCTCTGTTTTGGGACACCCTGTATTTCAGTGTGCTTAGCAGAAGCTATGCAATAAAACCTTATGGCCTTCTCTATCTCCCTGATACACATTTTAGGCACTAACCGTGATGAACCAGACTTTGAACCGTGGCTTTGAGCGATAGTCTGAGATCTCAGGAAAGTTCCTTAAGGTAGAGAACAACAGGATTACAAAGAAAAGAATTAAGAGGAGACACCGTCTTTACTGTGTATATAAGAATGTCATGGTCACTTTCTTCTGGGCCTGAATTCTTTTTCTGGGCTCAGAAAGCTGGCAGGACAACAGACGCAAGGCTTGTGCTGGTTTATCACTCTTGATACCACTTCAAAGAGTCACACATTACACACGATCATCTCTGCCAGGTTCCAGAGAGGGCCTTGAATGAATTTTTAGTCTTATCTCCTTGGCAACAAAATGTACAGGGAGCTAATTATTTCTGAGCAGGCATTGCCAACAGAGAAATTAAGAATTCCGTAATCATAATGGATTTTCACATTAAAAGATTCTTAATACAATGATGTTTTTGGAGTGAAACTTGTCTTTCTAAATGCCTTTCAGAGATAAAATATTAAAGGTGAAGGATAAAAGGGTTTGGACTTTCAAACAGATACAGATGTAATACTAGGTTATGTTTCTAGAACAGAAATACAATTATTATCATCATTTTTTCCTTTGGCCTAACCTCTTCTGGCCTGATCTAGTTGGTAAGATTTGCTTTGATAGGCTGGAGTGGGTAGGGAACAGCAGATGGCCAACAGAACCCTTTTTAAACTGTAGAGTTTTTCAGAGAGTGAAAATCCTTTTCTGTTTTCAGGAATGTTGCTTGCAGCCCTCGCATTGGGGATGTCCTGGCATGTTTCTCCGAGAAGGCTCATGAAAACATTTACACAAAAATCAAACCCAACTACACCAATGTGTTCTGTACTCAGATTTTAATGGTGTCAACGTGTAATTCTGGCTTTTTCTCTCCCTGGTTTCCTTCTTACCACAAAGGGATATTGTTTTTTCAAGCTGTTTTTCTGAGGCTCTGTGGAATGGGAGACCTGATTTGTAAGCTCTGTGATGGTCAAGATATCATAGAATTCTTGGCACACAGATATGCAAGAGATACTTGTGGGATTGAATGAACTAGGTTTCCAATCCAGATTTATTCATTCATTTGTGAATAACTAATATATATGTGGTCAAAATTGAAAAGGTACCAAAAGGAAATGTTCTGAAACTCTTCCTCACACCCCTTCCCTCAACTATCTAGTTCTCTTTCACTCTCTGGCAACCATTGTTCCCAGTTACTTGGGTATCTGAGAGGTACTTTTTTGAAATAAAAAAGTATATTCAAACTGATGACCCAAAGAAAACCACACCTTTCTGTGTGTTTGTGTGTGTGTGTGTGTGTGCGTGTGTTTTTCCTTTCAAGAGCAAAGTACAACTATGTGGGCCACTTTTAAATTCTGGCGACCTTTAAGTCTAAGAAGGCCCCTGGTTTTAATACTAATGCCAATACCCATTGGAAGTTATGGGGGGTGTGTGCGTGTATTGGGATGATATCCAGAGTACAAAACTCTACTATAAGGCAGAAGCTGTGCATTAATTCTCCTGCTTCATAAAAGAAAAAAAAAAAAAAACAGCTGCTAATTATAGTAGGAAATGAAACTCACTTGATTTCCACAACATTAGCTGAACCCAAGTTTTCCAAACGTTTTCAAAACATAGAAGGAGATAGCACATGAAAAGGCAGAATAGGGGTGGTGCCTGTGGCTCAAGTAGTAGCACTCAAGGTTCAAGCCCAGCCCCGGCCAAAAAAAAAAAAAAAAAAAAGAAAAAAAGAAAAAGAAAAGGCAGAACATTACAAACTCCTACCAGTGGTCGTAGGTAACTGATTTAAAATCCTGCCTGAATTTTGATCCCACCAGCCAACTATTTGCACCCCCTTCCTGCCAAGTGAATCCAGGTATCTGGACTCCATAGGCCACATACTGAACTTAGAACAGGAACTTGTTCCTTTCCATGGCATTCTTCCCTGTTTCTCATGGGCAGAGGTCTAATTCTTTCTACGTTCCTTTCTTGTCCTGTCTAACCAGTATGTCCTTCCTTCACTGTAGTGCGTAGCCCCCATTTCCCCAAGAAGTCTACTCAGATGCCAGGAGGTTTCTGTGTTTTATGAGTATCACTCTCCAGGACAACTTGGTATCTACCCCTACCTCTGCCCACGTCTGTAAAGAAACAATACAATCTATGTTCCAGTGTGTAGCAAGGAACAAGTCAGGAGACTGCTCTTGTAAAGGACGGGCTTCACAAGTGGTCCAGAATCTTCTCTAAAGTTTTCCTTCTCCACGGGTCAAAAAATCTTACCTTTGCAGCCATCCTTACTTCTAGTCCCAGGAATAAGGCAAGAACTAAGTTTTATAGAGTGCTTTAGAGTTAACAAAATGTTTTTATATATTCAATCTTACTTGATTGTCAAACTGGCCCCACGGGGCAGTTTATCAACCCATTGTTCTGATGAGAAAGAAAGACTCCTTAAGGCTTAACTCTTATTTCAAACTTCATGGTCGGCAGCGGGCAAAAGGCCTTTCCTTTTTCCTGGTTAATTTTATATCGGGTGGACTGGTACTGTCAAAGGCAACTCAACTAAAAAGTTAACTAGCAAATACACAAAGAAATAAGAATAGCATACAGTGAGTAAGTTAATGAAAAGGTAGGTTGACTGAGGCTCGAATCCACCTTCCTTACCCCTGCTCTCAGGACTGAGCCTGCAAAGGCTATCTTAACTTTCCTGATTCCTCCATTTCAAGAAGAGAGTGGGGTGGAGAGCATGCATTGCCAAAATATTACAATAATGATTAAAATTAACCGAGCATTTACTGCACAGGAAGTTGCCATTCTCAGTGCTCTGTGTGTAGTGCTCTTTATTCCTTTCAAGAACCCTGGAGGTAGGTGCAGTTACTACCTCTGTTTACTCCCATAATTTGCCCAAGGTCATGTAACTGTTAGCGAGTGGCAGGGCCAGGCATTCTGGCTCCAGGGACGGCTCCCCACCTGCATGTTCTGCAAACTCCAAGTTGCATGTGAGGGACCCCCATAGATAGCACTTAGGGTTAGAAGGATGGAAGGGAATAGAATTTCCAAGAGATGACCAAAAACATCACCTGTTATCATAAATTCTCAGGGCAGTTATTTAGCACTCTCTCTCACCGTCCCTCCCCCACCCTGGTCACTTACTTATCTTGCTTTCTCACCATCCCCCTGTATTAATCTCTTCTAACTGGGTAAAAGTTCCTTGATGTCAGAGGTCACACCTCAAGCATCTCTGCTCATATCCAGAACCTCCAATACGGCTCCTGTTTCCTGAATGATTTTTCAGTCCATTTATACTCATAATGGCCATAAGATTCTGATCCTATAACTTAAGAAAGAACTTGTGGTGACCACAGTGAAGAAGAGAATGGACTTCATAGATTCTCAACAAGGAAGAAAGAGATGTAGGCAAAACAAACAAACAAACAAACAAAAAAACCCCCAAAACATTTATTAACACCCATGTTGTTCCAAGCACTGAAGTGGGCATTTAACCTTCACTAGAATTAGTTCTGTGAGCTGGGTGTCATTTATAAATGAAAAAAACAGATGCTGAGAATTTGTAAACGCATCTTCTAATAGAGAAGCTCTATTCTTTCTATGAAGTCAACAGGGAACTGAGGCAGGAGGGTTTCTCCTTTCACAGATCACAACAAGGCTTTAGCCATAATCCTGTCTCCTCTTCTGCAGTCAGCTTCTGGGATCTGGGACTGTCATAAAACTGCCATTCTAGCACCACACAAACACAAGGGGACACAGAACAGGACTGGATATTCTCAAGAGCCATTTCAGGGTTGAGGAAGGATTTATTGGGGAAAGTGTAGAGTTCCTCGTTTTCCCACTGACAGACTTTCAATACCTGTCTATTTCAGGGACATGAAACTCATTCACGTCATTCCTGTTAGTCATGGTGGGGAGGGCACATGGGCCTGGGAATTGTGTCCTGGTGCCAGGAAAGGGCAGGAGCAAGTGTGAGTGAGTTTTCTCAAGGTCCCCATTTCCTGAGTATCTGGAGTCTTAAAATAAGTCCATGCTTGAATGCTTGCTATGGCTTGGAACAGTGGCTGGGCAGGGAGATTTACTGCTTTACTTTCTGTGTCCAGCTATTTTAAGTGTCACTTACACTCTGGTGTCTTTTTATATTTATGGGTGTGCACTCCAGTGCAGAGAACTGCTGTACTCCTTCCTGTGGCTTGCTCATAAATGCCCCCTGAAACATTGCTTTAGTTTTACACTATGTGTGCTATAGAGCTTTCTGTAGTCCTTATGGGATCTCAATTCTCTGCTTGGATTTTATTTAAAAAAAAACACACAAACGTATATAAATATGTACCATAAATAACCACAAAATGCTGACCTTTCTTCTTAAGAGCAGGGCATACTCTCTTTGTAGGCAAAGCTTTAGGAAATCAAAAGCATTTTCCTTGTGACATAAAACTCGAGCCTTCCAGTATAAATGAGGAAACAGATGCCAACTCATGTCTCTTTGAAGGGACGCCATAAACTCCCTCTTCCTCTCCTGAAGTACACTAGTGCCCCCGTCACAGTTTCCTTGCCTTTCCTTTATATCTCTTTCCTTGCCACCTGTTGGGTGGGTCCCCATCATGGATAATTTTTACCTAACCTTTGCCCATCACAACTTGCTGTTCTCATAGCTATCTTTGGTGAGGAAGTAGTGACGATCTTAGTCTTCCAAATCATCACAATGAACAATGGCTTCCCAATAGACATGGCCTAGGGTGCTGTCACTGTGCGCATTTCCATGTAGTTGGACTCAGGAAGTGCCCAACCCAGTCCGTAACAGAAGAATCAGGAAGTATGCAGGGTGGGGTGAGGGGTGGAGGTGTGGGGGACAGATGGTAAAGCTGTGATTAGAACAGAAATGGGAGATGGAAATGACTCAAGAGGTCTTCTAAGCCAAGGCCAGCTACCTAGTCCTGTTGTAAATCACTTGAGAATATTTATGCAGCTTCTTCCCTCTCTGGGACCTAGTATCCAGCTGGAATACATGACGTGGGTATGAAATATCTCCAGTACTACAAAGGGGTTTAGGCTAAGTATCACATTAATATCTGAGAGGAGGTGCTGTCAAACTATGGCCTGAGTGCCAACTCTAGTCCTGTTTCTGTAAATAAAGTCTTATTAGAACCTAGCCATATTCATTCATTTACTCATCAGTCTGTGACTGCTTCACTCCACAACTGCAGAGTTGAGTATCTGTAATGGAGACCTTATGGCTCATAGTGCCTAAGATATATCCTATCTGGCCCTTTACAGAAAAAGTTCACCCAACTCTGAGTCTAGAGTGGGTACTGCAGAAAGTCAGTGGAGAGTGAATCATCCCAGGCTGAAGCACTCCAAGAAGGCTTCACAGAAGGCTTGGTCTGTACCTTGAATACCTTTAGGATTTAGCTGGAGATGATGGAGCTGGGGAGGGAATTCCAGGCAAAGAAGTCACAGAAGGTTCAAGGCCATGGCAAGTACTAGGGAGAAGTTTAATTGAAATAGAGGGCTTGAGACAAGAATAGGATGGAAGGATAGATGCACAGGCTAGGTCTGAATAGCAAAAAGCCTTGATGGACTTCCAGGCTAAAATGTTCTAAATGATATACTATTTCCCACACCAGCTTCTACATGGGTCAGAGAGCATGGGAAAGTCACTTAAAGACTACTCAAACCCTGAGAATCAATTTTTAAAAGTACTGATGAGGTCTGGTGCAGTGGCTCATCCCTGTAATCCTAGCACTCTGGGAGGCCGAGGTGGGTGGATCTCTTGAGCTCAGGAGTTCGAGATCAGCCTGAGCAAGAGTGAGACTCTTTCTCTAAAAATAGCTGGGTGTTGTGGTAGGTGCCTGCAGTCCTAGCTACTTGGGAGGCTGAGGCAAGGGACTGGTTTGAACCCAAGAGTGAGAGGTTGCTGTGAGCTGTGATACCATCGCACTCTACTGAGGGTGACAAAGTGAGACTGTCTCAAAAAAAAAAAAAAAAAGTACTGATGCCTTGCTCCACCCCCAGAGATTCTGGCTTAATTGGTTTTAGTTGGAATATATACTTTTAAACTTCCCAGGTGACTCCATTGTATAATTGGGACCCTCTTACTGGATGAAGGGAATGGCCAGGCACGTGTCTGTAGAAGCTCTGGGCCAGGTAGACATAGCAGGTGCCCAACACATGTGAATCAAATTAAATCAGCAATATTGGCTTGTACTAGAGCCAGCCTGATAAGCCTCTGTTTTACTAGAGTCAGCTATATAACATTCAGTTGGCCACATGGTTTCCAATAAAAGAAATCACTTCTGCCTGCCCTCGCCTAATCCTGGAAA
The DNA here is from genome assembly GCF_000181295.1 of Otolemur garnettii. NCBI lineage: Eukaryota > Metazoa > Chordata > Mammalia > Primates > Galagidae > Otolemur > Otolemur garnettii. The sequence continues at coordinate 8,992,897 of NW_003852401.1, forward strand.
AGCCCATGATGTTCAATGCAATACTGAGTCTGTTTATAAATTCGGGCATTTATAGATTTTTCTCTCACTGTTGTTTTAATTTGACCATTTACAAGGCCTTACACAATCTGCCTTTTGCCTTGTTGCCTCCTTGATTTTCCCGTGTTCCCTGTACTCACTCCATGGCTCCACTCTGGCCTCAGTGGCGCTCATGAGGCTTGTTCCTGCCTCATGAATCCTATCCTGGCTCTTCCCGTGCTGGGAAGTTCCTCTATTTTCTTCCTGAAAACACATGCAAGGCTCTGTAGCTCCTGTTCATGTCCTTACTCAAGGACTGCTTTCTGGGAAAGCCCTCTCTCTGGCCTATCTAATTTTAAATTGGAAGCTCCTTCCCATGCAGGCACCACCCATTCCTCTTATTCTAGGCTCCAGTGGCACGTGGAATATCAAAGGAACTCAGTAAGGAGATGTCTATTGTATCAGTACTCGCAAAACTTTGACTCATCCATCAAGACTGAGCTTGAGTAGTTTCTCTGTTAAACCCTCGCTGATTTCCCCTTCACTATAGAAAGGAATCCTGTCCTCCTTCCTCTGCTCCCTTTGGCTTCCTCTGCAACTCTGTAGAGGTTTTTTCACACTTATTGCCAACTTTTCTGTCTCTTCTGAGCTCAAAAACTGAGGGAAGAGCATAGGACCAGAATCTAGGAGAGTCTGAGCAAGTGTATGTCACGGGATTGAGGCGCAACTTAGCAACAGAAGGTATGCACTATCCTTCTCCTTGTAGCTACACTTTCTGCAGCTGCACACCTATGTAGTTCTCTATTTTATTCTAAAATCTTGGCTTGAGTGGTCTGGAATTTGACCATACAGGAAGTATGTCAGAGCTTCCATGAGAAAAAACTAAAACATCTATCCGAAGCTTTTAAGACCCTCTTGGCCCTATGGATGGTAATTCCCTTCCCACATCGATGTATTTATCAAGTACCATCAATGTTACCACTTACATACCCCAAGATCATTCACTTCGTTTCATTTTCCACCTCTCCAGTCTAAGCCATGGTAACCCGCAGTGACTTGGAATACTGAGACAGCTACAGTGTACTCATCTTATCTCCCCCATCTTCTACACACCAGCCAGAATAAGCTTTTCAAAAGACAAGTCAGATGCTGTCTCTCTCCATTCAAAGACTGCATTGCACTTAGGGCAAAGTGCAAAATTGTCCCCACAACTTACAGAGTACCAGCATTGAGCCCACTTCCCTACTCAGCCTGGAAGGCCACTACCTTTAGTTTTGACTAGAAAGATTCCTCAAAGGCTCTGTTTTCTTTCCCCAAACCTCTGCTGGTTCCTGTTCTTAGAATGTTTGTCCCCTCTCCTCACCTGGGTAACTTCTACACAGTCTTCAAGTCTTGCCCAGACATTCTTTTCCAGACAGAAACCTTGCTCATGTTGAGATGAGGGAGCCATCATGTCACATGCCCCAGAGCACCTGGCTTGTCCCCTTTCCATCATGTTCCTTTCACTTAAATTACTTTTCCACCAGACTCTAAGTGTCACCTCTAGAATCCACTCTCTGTACAGGAGTGGGTGCCTTAGTACTGGGGAGTGGCCTATTGCTGGAATACAGGTGCCCCAGCTCTGGACTCTAAAAGTGGAGCTCACAAACAGTGTTTACATGTAAATCTCTCAAAGTAGGAGAGTGTAACAGAGGGCAGTTGAATAAATATTAATATTCAAAGTTCAAATTCCTGATAAAGGGCCTAAGAAGGCCTTGTCTCAAAGGTAGGTCCATTTACTCATTCAGCAAATATTTATTGAGGGCCTACTATGTGCCACGCACTGTGCTAAGAGCCAGATATACATAGTAAATAAGATAAGCACAAACCCAGTCCTCATTTATTCATTCAAGAAAGATTTATTGAGCATGTATTTACTGCACACCAGGCATTATTCTAGATACTGAGGATGTAGGTGGGGGAGGGAACGATTACAGAGCAGTACAAGGTCACTTTTGGAGATGATGAATGTTTATTATGTTGACGGTGGTGATGGTTTCACAGGTGTGTACATAGATTAAAACATACAATTTTAGATTTTAAATATTATATATATTGACTATCCACTATCAAATTACCAAATATGTCAAACATAAATGTATAAATATGTATTTTACAAATCAATAAAAAAGATAAATATAAAAAAATGACCAAAGGACCTAAATAGCCAATTCATAAATAACTGATAAACATGTTAAAACCCTTAATTTTTAAAAATCATATATTTGAAGGAAAAAAATGTTTTATGCTTTTTTTTGTATTGTATTTTATGATATTGTGTGTTCAGCAATGAAAATGGCAAAACTCTTGGTCACACCTAGTGTGGTAACTTTTTGGGGAAATGGGACTCTCACATGATGCTAGTGGGCAAATAAAGTAGTAAAACTTCATTGGAGGGCAATTTGACAATACATAGCAAAAACCTAAGATATACAAAGCTCTTGACATAATTTACTTCTGGGAATTGATCCTAAGTACATAGGAATGCACACGAGAATTGAGAAATAAGAGTATTCATCACATTTATTTTTTTAAATAATAGCAAAATATTGTAAAGAACATGTAATGTGATGAATTGGTAGAATAAGATACAGCAACTCCTGTCTATGAACACATCCATTCAAAATGAAATTGTAGAAGATTAGAGACATATAAAGATGTTTATTATATACTATTAGGTGAAAAAGCTTATAAGCAGTAGATAGAATATATTTCATTTTAGACAAAAGGTATGCATAACTTGTATATTAATGTCTAGGTAAAAGGTATTTGTATTGGGCTAGGTGATTATACATAATTTTCATTTTCTTCTGTTTTCCTCTCTACGTTTAATTGTTCTACAATGAAGATATATTGCTCTTATAATGAAATTCCAATAAAAGTTATTTTTCAAAAAAATATCAGTTTTAATGCCCTATAAATGATACTGTGAGAAATATTAGTCTTGGACCTTAGTGGCCAAAAATAATATTTAACAGAAGTCTACAAAAAGGCTTAGGTGCTGCAGGGAGGCCGGAATGCTGCTGCTCTGTAGATGGAGCCCTGTGGGGATTATTTGGGCCTGGACCACCAACAGTGGTGGCATGGGCACTGGCTTGCCCTCCAGAGCAGTTGGCACAGTTTTGGACTTCTTGCAAAAAGAATAGCTATAAATAAGGATTAAAATTATTAGCACTTGTTGAGTGGTGCCTGTGGCTCAAAGGAGTAGGGCCCTGGCCCCATGAGGTGGTGGGTTCAAACCCAGCCCTGGCCAAATACTTCAAAAAAATATTAGCACTTATCTTACCTAAGACAATGAACCCAGTTAGGTTGGGTCTACTCCGCATAATGGAGCCTCCAATGGGCATGTTCTATGTCTAAGCTATAAAGTCAGGAGTGTGAGAGCAATGAGGACTCACTATTTCCAAGTTTTCATTTTATAGTTATGTAAAGTAAGGCCAAGATGGGTCTATGCATTTGTTGCTCCATCAACATTTCTTCTGGGTCTGATAATTAAATTAAATATTTCTGGAATAGATTCACCTACTAGGAAGTTCAACACTCATGTCCTAATGAAGAGTTAGCTCTGATATGTGGCTTTAAAAACCCCAAATCTCCCTTCTCTTTCTTCCATGAAAACATGAGGACCAAGGTGCCCATGTGCCCCAGCATCATGAAGTTCATTGAATCTGTTACAGCCAGGTGACTTACATGGAAGAAAACATATACTGGAATCTCACCATTTACTGGCCTCAACGGGGTTGGCAAATGGCTTTTATCCTGTATATCAGCTGCCACCTGATTTGCTAGGAATGTTAAGATGAATTCCTAGCGATGCCTGGCTGAGAGTGAAAGGAGTGTCATGATTGATTAGAGATGTCATAGCTATGGGAGGAGTGATCAACGATGTCTTTGCCATGAATTTCCATCTTAGTCTAGAATATGTTGGCCTCAAAATAAGGTTTTTTTCATCAAATCTCTCTCACTATCCATTGTCCCTACTGACTGTCTGACGAATTATTCTCAAACATTACTTTTAATGTATCAGTCTCCTACTTAAAAACCCTCTAAAGGTTTGTTGCCATTGTCCACATGGTAAATCTACTTCCTGAGTCTAAAATTCAAGGCCCTAAAGCTTTTGCACTTAGAACTGGAACCACACAAGGAAGTCCATCCACTATTGCCACTATTATTCAACATAGTGCTAAAAGTTCTAGCCAATGCAATCAAGCAAGAGAAGGATATGAAGGTATCCAAATGGGAGCAGAGGATGTTAAACTCTTGCTCTTTGCTGATGATCTTATACTTAGAAACCCCCAGAGACTCAACCACAAAACTCCTGGAAGTGATCAAAAAATACAGTAATGTCTCAGGACATAAAATCAATGTCTGCAAATCAGTAGCCTTTGTATATGCCAATAACAGCCAGGTTGAGAAGCAAATCAAAGATAAAATTCCCTTCACAGCAGCTTCAAAGAAAATGAAATACTTAGGAATATACCTAACAAAAGTGGTGAAGGATCTTTACAAAGAGAATTATGAAACCCTAAGAAAAGAAATAGCAGAAGACATTAACAAATGTAAGAACATACCCTGCTCATGGCTGGGAAAAATCAACATTGTTAAAATGTCTATTCTATACAAAGCACTCTACAGATTCAGTGTAATCCCCATTAAAATACCTAAATTATACTTTAAAGAACTGGAAAAAATAGTACTTTGTTCTGTGTACAACCATTAAAAAACCCATAAAGCCAAGGCTATTCTTAGTAATAAAAACAAAACTAGAGGAATCCCCCTACCAGACTTCAGGCTATATTACAAGTCTATAGTAATTAAAACAGCATGGTCTTGGCACAAAAATAGAGACATAGACATAGGAAACAGAATAGAAACAAATAGATAAAACCAGTCTGTAGGTGCCATTTGATCTTTGAAAAACCAAATAAAAGCATACAGTGGGGAAAAGAATTCCTATTCAATAAATGGTGCTGGGAGAACTGGATAACCACATGTAAAAGACTGAAACTTGACCCACACCTTTCATCACTTATAAAAATTGACTCAAGGAATAAAGTCTCAGCCCGGGAGTTGGGGTGACAGGCTTGGTGTGCTCGCTGTCGCCTCTTCCCTCATAACTCTGCTCCCTTTCACCTGATCCCTCTGCCTCTTTCCAGCCACCAGTTTCCTAGATCTACCTTCGCTGTTTTCTGGTCTCTTTTCACAGTTCAGCATGCAGAAAAAAGATGCCTCCTTTGATGGTTTCCTGCCTAGCTTCCAGTGTTTCACCACCCAGGCCATCCATGCGGGCCAGGATCCAGATCAGTGGACCTCCCCGGCTGTGGTGCCTCCCATCTCAATGGCCAGCATGTTCAAGCAAGGGGCGCCAGGCCAACACTTGGGTTTTGAATATAGCCATTCTGGAAATCCAACTTGGAATTGCTTAGAAAAAGCAGTGGCAGCCTTGGATGGGGCAAAATACCGTTTGGCCTTTGCTTCAGGTTTGGCAGCCACTCTAACCATCACCCATCTACTGAAAGCAGGAGACCACGTGATTTGTATGGATCATGTGTATGGAGGTACGAACAGGTACTTCAGGAAGGTGGCATCTGAATTTGGATTACAAATTTCTTTTGTTGATTGTTCCAAAACCAAACTGCTAGTGGCAGCAATTATACCAGAAACCAAGCTTGTTTGCCTCAAAACCCCCACAAACCCCAGCCTAAAGATGATCGACATTGAAGCCTGTGCACACATCGTCCATAGCACGGAGACATTATCATGGTTGTGGATAACACTTTTATGTTGGCATATTTCCAGAGGCCTTTGGCTCTGGGAGCTGATATTTGCATGTGCTCTGTAACCAAGTACATGAATGGCCACAGTGACGTTGTGTTTGGCTTGGTGTCCATGAACTCTGAGAGCCTCCATGACAGGCTTTGCTTCTTACAGAATTCTCTTGGCACAGTTCCATCTCCCTTTGACTGTTACCTGTGCAATCGAGGTCTGAAGATGCTCCAGGTCTGAATGAAGAAGCATTTCCAAAATGGGATGGTGGTTGCCCGGTTCTTGGAATCTAATCCTTGGGTAGAAAAGGTCATTTCTCCTGGGCTGCCCTCTCATCCTCAGCAAGAGTTGGCAAAGCATCAGTGCTCAGGCTGCATGGGGATGGTCACGTTTTATATCAAGGGCACTCTCCAGGATGCAGAGACTTTCCTCAAGAACCTAAAGTTATTTATTCTGGCTGAGAGTTTGGGAGGATTCGAAAGTCTTGTTGAGCTTACTGTTATCATGACTCACGCATCTGTGTTAAAGAAGGACAGAGATCTCCTTGGAATTAGTGACATGCTAATTCAACTCTCCCTGGGTTTGGAGGATGAAAAAAATCTTCTTGAGAATCTAGACCAAGCTCTGAAGGCAGCACACCCTCCAACTGGAAGTCTCAAATAGTATTCCAGAATGGCGATTAAAAGCTACTTCCTGGGAAGATGAAATCTTCTGAATAATGTAATGGACAATTAATGGGCTTTCACAAAATTTTCGAATGAAAATTTCAAGGCACCTCATTACCTTTCATGACTGTGACGCTTAGGACCATCCCTGTCAACAACAGTTTCTGTGCATCTTGTTGAATCCACAGGGCAGGTCTGTTAATTTCCCTGTGTTAAGTTTCTATTCACTTGGCTCTGGAAGAGGAGAGACTTGTGCTGCTCTTTGGATCACGTTCTTTTTTTCATATTCTAAGACTTATTTTGATCATGTTTATAATATAATGCTAATTCATTTTTGATGTTTTATGAAGGATTTCATTATTAAATGGACATTCTGAAATCAAGTGTGATTTTTGCATATTGTTGATGACATCATTGAAAGCAATGATTTACACTTAATTACCATAAGCCAAAAATCAAATACTTGAAAAGTCTACTGTGAAATTCTACTGATTTAAGGTTGTACTAGATATATTTTTAAAAATAAATTTAATTATGAAATGGAAAAAAAAATGACTCAAGATGGATAAGATTTAAATCTAAGACATGAAATGATAAATTCTTAGAAGAAAGTGTGGGACAAACTCTTGATGATGTTGGACTGGGGAAGATTTTATAATAAAGGCTTCAGCAGCCATCAAGAGCAAACAATCCCATCTACCATTGGGCAAGAGACATGAACAGAACCTTCTCTGAGGAAGGCAGATGAATGGCTAACAAACATTTGAAAAAATGCTCATTGTCCCTGATTATCAGAGAAATGCAAATCAAAACCACCCTGAGATATTATGTAACCTTAGTGAGAATAGCTGATCACAAAGTCCCAAAGTTGTAGATGCTGGCATGGATGTGAAGAAAAGGGAACACTTTTATTCTGCTGGTGGGTCAGTAAACTAATATAGCCTGTTTGGAAAGAAGTATAGAGAATCCTCCAAGAACTCAAATTAGACCTCCCATTTGATCCTACAATCCCAGTAGGCATCTACCAAGAAGAAAAACAACCATTTTACCATAAGGACATCTGTGTAGATTGTTTGCTGCAGCTCAATTTACAATCACCAAAATGTGGAAACAGCCTACATGCTCACCAACCCAGGAGTGGATTAACAAACTGTGGTATATGTATATACCATGGAATACTATTCAGCCATAAAAAGATGGAGACTTTACATCTTTTGTATTTACCTGGATGGAGTTGTAACATATTCTTCTTAGTAAAGTATCAGAAGAATGGAAGAGCAAGAATCCTATGTACTAAATACTAATAGGAAGCCAGGAAATAATCTAATACGTGCCCACATAAAAGAAAAACTCAAATCAATTCAAGTTGGGGGGTGAGGGAATGAAGGAGTGGGGAGAGGGGAGGAGTGAGGGGAATGATGTGGTCCCACTTAATGGGCACAATGTTAGGGGAGAGACTCTACCTAAAAAATGCAAACCCTGTAACCTAATTCTTTGTACCCTCAAATTAACCTGAAACAATAAAAAAAATTAAATTTAAGGTCCTCCACAATTTGACACCACTTACTATTATAATTTCTTAGCAGCCCTACACAAAACCTCCTCTTTAGCCTCTCTGGCTTATTTCCAATACTCAAAGCCTGTGGTCTGAAAGGGCCCCTATAGGAGTCTAACCAAATGGCAGCAACTGGACTAATAGCCCAGGATGAGTCCCTTGCTGGGGAAGCCCAGAATGGAGAGTGGGCATTAGAATCTCTGGGGTTAGGGTCTGAGTCAAATCTAAGCAGGTAAGTTCTGCCTTTTCATTTTGATACCCTAGTTTCTATCTAGTTTAGCTGCCTGTCAATAGTCTTAAATCCTGGTGCTTTCTAGCTGTTTCTGAACAGACATCTGATCCATATCTCACATGCCTTCATCTCTGGGCTCATGGCATTTTCTTCACCTTGAGTGCCCATTTCTCTTCCTTTCTGTCTGTTTGAATCTCACCTACCCTTCAGTGCTCAGCTCTAAGGCATCATAGTGAGGGTCTGGACTGTCTCAAATAACCTACTTCTCAGAGCCTGATGCTGACAGCATTCTCTAATTCATCTCCAATGTTGGCTGGTTCTATAGCGCTAGCTTGACACTGACATTCACCATGAGAGTCCACTTGTCCCAGGCAGCTACATTCAGGGGCTTTATGAATACTGACTCACTGTCTCATTCAGATGGAGCAGTCTGGATGTGGACTGGGATATTAAGGTGTCTCTTAACTGTTAGATTTAAATACCAGCCTCAGGTAACAAAGCATCATAAACTAGCAATGGAATGCAGCAGCATAAAGCACAATAAATTCTTATTGCCCATGGCTAAAATGAAACAAAATGTTATTCCAGAATAAGGGAGAAAGAAAGTAAAACTATCATGGAAAAATATGAGCAGGTTAACGTTTTCAGCATGCTGAACCCCACCTGAGTGACCCAAATGAGTTATTGAACTTGAAAATAAACAATTTGGTATTCACCCTGCTAGTGACTAGGCTATGATCAACAGCAATGGGAATTTCTCATAGTGAGACTCTAAAATAAAGAAGTTCACAATCCATATATTTAATTTGGGTTAAGTTTATTGCTTTTGAGCCAAAGAAAACATACAATATGAAACTTGTATTTATTCTGATCACCATGATGTGAAAAATCACAACGCCAAGCTTGTGTAAGTTATGGGGAACAGAACACTTCTGCTTGTTACTTTATCTGTGTCTTATACCCAAATAGAGAAATCATAAGCTTTTCCCATATGCTGATATGTTATGAAGATTCTTCGCTGGCTTCAGACAATAATGAAAATGAAGGTAATCTTTCTGTGCTCTAATCCTATAGATACCAGGCCCAGTGGCCATGTTGATAAGTAATCACCAACATGACCTCCTTTGCCTCCTGTGAGAAAAACCTTAAACTTTGGGCCATGTAATAATTCTTGCTACCACTACCAACATTTGTGGGTCCCATAGAGTTAGGAAGATTTCTTGCCCATTTTGTAGGATTTTTTTTTTTTTTTTAAGAAGAGGACTTTTACTACAGACATATGAAAAAATGCTCATCATCATTAATCATCAGAGAAATGCAAACAAAAACTATTCTGAGATACCATCTAACTCCAGTAAGAGTAGCCCACATCACAAAATTCCAAAACTACAGATGTTGGCATGGATGTGGAGAAAAGGGAACACTTCTGCACTGCTGATGGGAATGCAAGCTAGAATGTTCCTTTTGGAAGGGGAAGTTTGGAGAACACTCAGGGATCCAAATATAGACCTGCTGTTTGATCCTGCAATTCCTCTTCTAGGTGTATATCCAAAGGACCAAAAACCATTTGGCAATAAAGATATTTGCACCAGATTGTTCATTGCAGCTCAATTCATAATTGCCAAGTCATGGAAGAAGCCCAAGTGCCCATCGATCCATGAATGGATTAATAAATTGTGGTATATGTATACCATGGAATACTATGCAGCATTAAAATAAATGGAGACTTTACTTCTTTTATGTTTACATTGATGGAGCTGGAAAATATCCTTCTTAGTAAAGTATCTCAGGAATGCAAAAAAAAATACCCAATGTACTCAGTACTACTGTGAAACCAATTTACGATCACTCACACATGCATATGAAAAATGAAACACAACTATAGACTGGGATGAAGGAGGGAAGGGGAGGGGGGTGGGTCAGTAGAGGGAGGCTTGGTAGGGGGACCACACCTATGGAGCATATTGAAGTACAAGTTGGATCTATCAGGTGTACAGCATAAATGTCTTAATCCTATAATTGGGTAAAAGTGGTGAAGGCTACCTTGTTTAGTAGGATGTAAGCATTCCAATTTGTACAAATAATCAACATGTTGAATCCTATGATGGCATAAATGTATTTATGATCTATGTATGAATGACTTAATAAAAAAAAAAGAGGACTTTTAGGTCCTAGGTTCACAGCACATTTAAGAAGAAGCTACAGAGATTTCTCATGTACACCTTGCCTCTGTGTATGCATAAGCCTCATTTTTTTTTTTTTTTTTTGCAGTTTTTGGCTGGGGCTGGGTTTGAACCCAGCACCTCCAGCATATGGGGCCGGCACCCTACTCCTTTGAGCCATAGGCGCCACCCTAAGCCTCTTTTTCTTCAGGCTTTTGTAAGGAAGAATTCTTCCCTTCCACCCTGACCATCTCCAGGTGTCATGTGTGAAGGTTCCTCTGGCATCTCTGTGATTCTGGTGTGAGGGCCACAGGATGTGGATGTCTTCTACAACCCCCAATACCAGAGGGCAAACATGGGTTCTGCCCTCTGGTAGAGGGGGTTGTAGAGCACGTCCAATAAGTTGGTGAAGGCACTAGGTGATAGACACTAGGGAGGTTGTACCTGTAGCTGGTAAAATTATTTAAACATTTGCCTTGAGCTGTCTGTCTGGGTTGGTAGAAATCTGGCCTCAAGGGAATAGTCTGGCTTTTGGAAGGTGCTGATGTTGCAACTCTCTCCTTGGAAGTTGAATATAGCTCTAGTTTGGTAGGAAAAGGTCATGGGAGAGTACTAGGGAATGGTTAGCAAGGGGAGAGAAGATACAGGGGCCATTCTTTACTGCTGTGTCTTTCTCAAAGTTTCAATCTGATTGAGAGGATATAGACTGGCAAGAGCCCAGGAAGATTCAGAAAGGGGCCATAGATTGGAATCTAGACAAGCTATAGAGTCCAGACTAAGAACTACACTCACCTCACATGGAAAGTCAGCCAAGTTTCCACTGGTGAGTCTGGATTCTGTAGGCAATTTAGTGATTTCCTGTTGGCCACCTCCTGTTGCTGCCTCCCTCCCATCTGCAAGCAGTCACCCATCCATAAATCCTGTCCAGCCTTGGATTTCTGCCCAATGTTTCAGAGGGTTGGACTCACCAAGGAGAGCGGAATTCCCAGGATCCAGGACCAGCTGTGTTCCCAGAGGAGACGTCAGCACTGAAGGAAGGTTCGGTCCAGTGGCTGAGAGCAAGGCCTTGATGTCTTCCAACTGTGTGGGGACTTGAGGGGGATCTGTGAGAAGGCAGATGGTGTCAGGCAGGTTAGAGCACACAGGCTGTGTTAGGGAAAGAGGGAGGGGATGGTATGTGCACGCGTGTGTATGTACGTAAGACAGGAATTACTTCTGTTACCTTTAACATCACTTTTCCTATACAGGAGTGCCTACCAAGGTGAGCCTGAATTTCGAACTTAAGGTGGGTATTTGATACCTGAAATAATAAGAACCCGGCATATTAATTCAGGAATTCCTCAATTGATACCACAGTACCATTGGATCTCTATAAATTTGTAGGTAAGTTAAACCATATCATAAAGACTTTTTTTTTTAAAGCCAACTTTAGCACATACTATATGTACCACGTTTTGTGCTAAATATTTTTTGGTAGATTTTTATTGAATGCTTATAGCATCCTTTAGAGTGAGACACTTTGTTATTGTCCCCACAGATAGGGACATAGCATAGGAATTTCTTACTTAAAATGACTCCTTTTCTATGAAGAAAAAGGCTCAGTTGTAAAGTTGAAAATTTGCTTTGTGAATCTTTCTATGAGTAGAATATGAATGTTTTGACATAATAACTAAGAAAGTTACATGAAGGCTATGTTAACCAGTTTGATGGAAGTGTCTTGGATTGTGTATGAAAACACCACACTGTACCCCCAAAGTGCATCAATGTACACAGTTACCATTCAATAAAAAAAAAAAAAAAAAGAAGAAGAAAATTTGCTTTGTGGTATGGGTTTTTACACCTAAATAGGACCCAGATCAAGCAGGGCAGTAAGAGAAGGTTACTACGGGATGCTTTGTTATTTAAAATCTCACAAGGAGTCAGGGTTAAAGGCATCAGAGGGCATAATTAACCAGTTAGGGCTAAAAGTGACAAAAATAGGAAATACAGTCGCTTATCATTTCTACCTGACAAATAAAGAGGCAAGTTCACCTAGTGAACTTAGTGGTGGTATAATCCAAGATTATTCTGGAAAAGAAACAGAATCCCTTCAACCCCACCTCTTCCTGGACCTCTGGCAGGACTCCCAAGGTGGCCCCAGCCTCTTCTCCAGAGCACTTGGTGTGGGGGGTGGGGGACCATGAGTCCCAAGAGCAGGGGCATTGCTCTTGGGATGATGGTCCTTTTAACACCATTTAGTGAGGGCCCTAGCATATGCTTGGCACCTTACTAGGCACTTGTTAATATGCAAATAAATAAGTCATGATGGTTCCTAAGTCCACTTCAGAAATAAATAGCTTTTCAGTCTTTGACTGTCAAAGACCATTGAATAGAAATGTAATGAACTTGAGATGTAAGTGTGTGACACACAACATAACATAAAAAACCCTCTTTGTATAGTATAGGCAAAAACACCATGATGCCTGAGTTCAGGAACCCTCATTCCTTCTGTCATTACCAATTTGGCCAGTACCTTAATCCCTCTGAGTCTTAGTTTTCCTATCTATAAAATGAGGTTCCTTTACAAGAATTCTTTCTACCCTGGAATATTACGATTTTAGGAATTGATGGTTGCAGTTTACTCACACCTAGTCTCTCTTCTTCCTCTTCTTAATTATTTCCTCTTGAAACTCCAGAGGCTTTTGCCAAACCAAAAGGGAAAGGCTATGTCCGTCCCATCTGCACAACAAGCAGCTCTCGGACCAAACATTGGTTCCTCCTAAAGTCCTGACAACTTCTCCAGCACTTTGCTTCTTTGGTGCATGACCATTTAATCGTCCCTTGGAAACTGTAAATTCTCCAAGAGTAGAGGTCACCTCTTATTTTTCCCCTAAAACTACCAGCGTGCAGCTGACAAGGAATTTTATGTCAGCAACAGTAGTGGCGACACTTAATGAATATTCATCCGATGACCACATGAATATGTGAATGAAAGTCTGCCTCTTTACACTTCAAGTCCTCATGGTAGAGGTTAAGTCATAGAACTTGGCTTGAAATCTCAGCTGTACACATGAACTGGCCCTTTTAAAAATTAAGCCACATTTTTGCTGATTAAAAAAGAGAGACATTACTTCTATGTTCTTAAATTACCTATTAAAATCTTAATAAAGTTTCATTAAAAAACCAAGACTTCTGATCCAGAAAAGCCCTAAACTTCAGAGTAGTCTTAATAGTAATTTTTTCCCCCATCAAATATGATTAAAATTGGGAAGGCTTCATGTTCTTCAAACACCATGTTCTAACACATGGTATTAGAGTCGCAGTTAAGAACAGGCCCATGAAACCGACACACTTCATTGGGGAAGCCACGGTGTCAGCCACATCTCTTTGGCTTTCATCTCTGTTAGCAGAGGCAACGAGGTAGGGTTATAGGGAGGAAAAGACCATAACTCAGTGTGGGGCAATAGTCCCTGAGCTCTGGGCTCCACACTAGCAGCTCAGCTGGATGAAACCCAATGCAAAATAATGACATCTTTCTCTGAGCCAATTTTCTGTGGCTTCCTAAGATGGGTGGAGGTTTCTGCTGCCACCAGTGAGATGAAAACCCATCTGGGCCTCTGAAATTGGAGTGGGTAGGAGCTAATGAACCTATGTGTTGGTGTATACGTGGCTCTGGGTGTGAAAACAGAAGTATAAACTTGAATTATTTTTCCCTGGGGGAAGCCCACAACGTACGTGTATGTACATGTGTGTGTGGCATATAATTATTATTTCTCACATTTTTCCCTTTTTTTCTCAGAATGACAACTTTCTCTTGGTAAGAAAGATAGTATAAGTGCATGAATAATTCCTTTTTTTCTTTTTTAAGAGAAAAAAACACATTTTTTTCCTTTTTCTTTTTTACACCATCCTACCAACCCACAGACTCATTGGGGAAGAAAAGTGTCTCAAGTCCAGGGGGCACCAAGGGCTACAGCTTGCAACATGGCTGAGTCCAGGACTGGGCAGTATCAGGTGGCAGATGGTGTCTCAGAAATTGTCATTTTGAAGTACCTATTTTATTCCAGGAACCATGCTAGATTCTTTAATCAAGGGTTCTTATGTTGGGGTGGTGTATGTGGAGGTAGACTACAAATTTCCTGGGATTATGTGAAAAATTTTACATGCATGGATTTTTCTAAAGGAGGACATCCATAGTTTTAAATATGATTCTCAAAGAAGTCCTTCACACAGAAGGAGTGTTACCTCTATTTGATCCCCTCTCCCTCCCAGCGATGTGAGCAATGCTCACTTCTCTGGTCTGCACACAGACACCAGTATCTGAGGTTTAGCAAGGTGAAGCTACCTGCCTAAGGCCACACGCTTAGTAAGAGGTAGAGCCAGGGTTTAAGCTCAACTTTGCCAGGCCCCAAGTCTGTGTTCTTTCTATGGAAGGGGCCTGAATTGGGGAGAAGTGAAGGGATACTGAGGTCCTTTGATGTCCTTCTCTGCATTAGGGTAAGAAGGAGGTAGAGGGTGGGTTAAACCGAGGTGGCAGCTTGGAGGTGCTTACCAAGGATTAGCAGCTGGGTGCTCTCGGTCAGCTCTCCGTGCAGATTGGCCGCCCTGCAGGAGTACAGGCCCTGATCCGAGGACGACACGTTCGTGAGCAGCAAGGAGCCCTCGTGCAGATGGTGAGGGGAGCCCAGCTTGCTTTTGTTCCTGAACCAAGTGACTTCAGCTTCAGGGACACCTAGGAAAGAAAAAATTAACTCCTCAGCCAAACACTTTCAGGTGGACCAGAGGCACCTGTGGGCCTGTTGACCAGCCCTCCCCTGAGCTGCTCTGCAGGAAGCATCTGCCTGGGCGTCTTCCACTGTCCTTCAGCCAAACTAAATAATGCCTTGGCTCTCTCAGCTGTCTCCCAGGTCTTTGAAAGAAGAGGAAACAGAGGCCAGTGAAAGAAGAGGAAACAGAGGCAGGTGGTAAAGGCACTTGCCAGGGTGGAAGGAGAGCACCTAAATTATTTGGAAAACACATATTATAAAAACATGAGAACCAAATGCAATCGCCCATGAACATGAGGGATCTACAACTGCATAAAAGAAACACAAGGTTGAGTGAGAAAAGCCAAACACAAGAGTACTTGCTGTATCATTTCATTTCTGTAAGTAAAAAACAAAAACTGAGTAACATTCATCTGTGTTGTAGGAGTCAGGGTGGTGGTTCCCCTGAGATGGTGGGATAAATGGAGGAGAGTGACTGAGAAAGGACACCTAGGAAGGAAAAATTAACTCAGCAGCCAAACACTTTCAGGTGGACCAGAGTGAAAGTGGTCCACCTGAAACCACTTTCATTGGTTAGAAACAGTATTACCAGTGGCTGGTTTGGCAGGGAGTATTCGCTTGGTCTATTAAGATGTGTGCACTTTTCTGTATAGATATTATATTTTGATGAAAAGTTCAAAGCTACATGACATTAAAATAGATGCATGAATGAGACAAATGAAGCTGCTAGATCCTTTCTAGAGTTGATAGAACTATGTAGAAAACATACTTATACTTTTGGGAAGCGTGAAACCATGGTATCAATACCACCACAGGAAATGGATAGAAGTCTTCTACCCTTTCCATAATCCAAGTTCACTGTGAGAGAGAGCTGGGGAGATTGTGTGCTGACATGGCATGGGTGCTGTCTTTGGAAGTCAGGCTCTGTGCTTGAGGGACGGTATGAATTCCAGAGGGAGTTTCCTGTGCCTGACATGCTGGTAGGCTGATCCTGGGAGTTCAGGACAAGCCTTCCCAGATGGTCTTCAGGAGGCTCCAGAAGAGGCCAGTCTCTGAGTGTGCTGGGAGACCAAAAGTCTGAGGCATTGATTCACAGGGCTCCAGGGAGCAGAAAGCCCCATCCCTTATCCCCACTCCCTGACCCCCCAGCCTGCTGACCCAGTTCAGAAGGTTTATACATAGAACTTTCTGGCATGTGCCCATGGCATGGTTAGAATGTCAAATCCCAGGAAATGGTGTCATAGCCAAGAATGGTCAAGTATCCAGATCTTTACAATTTTGCTTCCCTGTTTGGGGCTGTATCTTGCCCTTGGGAAGAGGGCAAGTTTACCCTTCACAACCAGCCTACTGTTAAAAGTATGGAGTCCTCCAAGAGTTAGCCATATACCTATTATTTGTCCTTGAAAGTGGCTAGAGTGAGAGAGACAGGACTCTAGAGCAGATGCAGACTTGTCACGTCAGAGAGAGCCTTATAATAACTCAGTTCAAATGACATGACAGGACGCTCAAGTGCATGAAGGTGCGGGGCAGGTAGGCATCTTCCCTAAATGTACCTGGAGGAAAGATACAGGTGAGGGCCACAAAGCCTGGTCTTTCACTGTGGCACCATTAGGGAGAACAAGAGCGTCATGAGGCCTGCCCATTCCAACCTGGACTCTGGACACTGAGCTTAGTTTTTTCATTGAAAAGAAAAAAAAAAAAAGAAGAAGAAGAAAGAAGAAGCCCAGAGCATGCAAGAGAAAGACTCTGAAAGTTAAGTTGAAGAGAAACACTCCCACTTCTTTCCCTCCTGAAAGCACAAGGAAAAATGTAGTCCTCCCAATCCTTTTTTTACAAGTGTTTATTCTCTTTCCCTTGCAGGGCTCCTCCCTCTGAGGAGGGCTGCAGGCAGCAAGCACGGGGACTAGGGGAGAGAGAATGAGAGGGAGAATGGGAAGGAGGCTGAGGAAAAGAACCAGGGATGGACAGAGGCCTGGGAGCAGCTTCTCACTTCCCCAGCAAGTTTGTTTGAGAGGACAGGTCTGGGTGTTGACCAAAAGAGCTGAATTCCTCCGGTGAGAGCAGAGGGAGGGGTTCATTCATGGGAGAAATGGACATGTTCAGGATAGCAAGGGGCGGAGGAAATCAACTCCTGTCTCTGTAAATCTGGAACCATGGACATGACAGCAGTCCCAAGGGAAGAGAAATTCTGTGGGAATCATTCTTTAATTTATATATTAGCAAAGCTCTCTCAGACTCACTCAAGCAACAGTCTTGTATAAGGAGTTTGCGGATGGAGGTACCATGGCTGGTGCCACATTGTGGGGACTTCCTGCCAGGAACAGTGGGTGAGTCTCAGGCAGAGAATGACAGTAAGAACTGGCTGTTGCTTTGGAACAACAGCCAGTTCCTCCATGTCTGGCTAAGCTATTACAAAAGTAGAATAAGGAAAGAAGAAACATAATTGAGGTATCATAGAGCCCTTTTTTTCAAGAGATGAGAGTGAAGCTTTGGAAAACTTAACCAGCCCTTGAATGATCCAGAGTCCCTTGAAAAGGGACCAGGTACACATGCCCACTACTGACTGACTTTTGGAGTACGTCTACTTTGGGAGTGTACTGAGCTTTATGCAAAAATATCCAGTGCAGGTTTTAAGGGGAGAAATTACATTGACTGAACATTTGCTAAGAACCAAACATTTTATAAACATAATCACTTATTTTTCATAAAGATCCTATGAGGCAGGTATTGTTATTAACTCCACTTTACAGATGAGAAAAGTGGGGTTTAAAAAGATTAAGAAATCTGCATAAAATCATGTTAATTTGTAGTCTAAACGACTACATGGGAGCCGAGTCTCTGTTCCCTAATTCCCTACCCTACAGCTAGTCAATAACCACCAAGGGCAGGGCGGGGACTCAAACTGAGATACCTTCAATGCTAAGGCCTCCCTTCTGCACAAGTATATACCACCGCCTGCCCTTATACCAGACAGCAGTGCTATTATTTCTGAACTGTCAAATCCTTAAAGGCTTCCTACTCTGAGAACGAACCGTTCTGCTGTATTTGGCCAACGTTCCTGTTGGGGGGAGGTTTCCAGAATCCATAAGTGCTGGCTTTGTGAGCTCTCTTTTGCTGCTGAGAAGTTGGTCAGGCTGTGGGAAATATCGTTTTTCTGGGCTGTTGTGATGTGACAGCATATGCTACAGAAAGAAATGTCTGGGAGAATGACGGAAAATGACAGAAAATGTCTTCTACCAAAGAACTAAGTCCAAAGCTGTGTTGTTGACCAATGACTAGAAGACTCTGGAGTCTGTGGTATTATTTGTATCTTAAAAAAGGGATGGAAAAGACCCTCGGTTTGCTTTCTTCCCTTGCAGCGCAGCTTATCAACAGCACAACACTCTCCCTGTTGCTTGAAAGGATCAATAGATGAGTCTAGTTATAATGGGTCGTAACTGGATATGATTATGAGGATTAATGCCTTTGATCTCTGCTGAGCTGCCAGGCAGGGTGATTCTGTAATATTCTTTTTTTCCTTTTTTAAAAATCCCAGACAGGATATTCTTGTTAAGTGAACCCTTTCTTATATTTGGAAGGCTACTTGCACTGTGCCACCTGTCAACATCCTGAGGTAGGGTGTCCACGCAAAGGCGTATCTTTGCATGATAAGTTCTCAAAGAGTCTTAGGTGAGCCAGGGGTCATGTGGCTTGGCGCAAGACAAGAGAAAGGATATGGCACTCCAATGTCAGCTTTGTCAATTATTCTAAAGAACCCTGGCAGTCTGGAAAGGAGGTTTTCAGCCTTGCACGCTTTCCCACACTAACTGTGACAATGACACTGTTCACAAAACTTACTATCCTCCTTTCCCCGAGCACGCAGTGAGGCTACATTCCCTGGCATCCTCTGTGGCTGTGTGTGGCCATGTGACTAAGGGAATGTGAAAAGTATTCAACTGTGGTCCCCCCAGGTGTGGCCTTTGAAAACTTTCCTAAGCATCCCCCACACTTTGATAGATATCCCCTCGGCATGTGTCCAAGATCACAGAGCCACCAGCACCCTGTGACCCTGAGTAACAGAGTGGGGGTGGATCCTCTCCAGCTGACCAGAAACACTCGGTACTCTTAAATAATCAGTAATAAACTTTGATTAATTTGGCCCATTATATATCTGGGGGTCTACGTGACAGAGTTTAGCCTACCTTAACTAATCTACCACCCATCATAGGCTCCTAAGCTCTTTATTTCTGCATCACCAGTCCTGCGATTTTATCTCTTAAGTAAGCTCTTCAATAGCTTCCCTTGCTCTTAGGATAAAAACCTACAGTTATACCATAATCTACAACAGCGTGTAAGATCTTGCCTGTCCCTACTTCCCCAGCCCTGTATGTCACTTTCTTCTCTGCTTTCTCTACTAGAGCAACGCCAGCCGCTTTCACATCTTTAAATGCAGCACGCTCCGCCTTCCTCAGGCCCTGTGCACATCCCATTCCTATTTACTGAAACACTCCTTCCTCCCTGATTCTTTGTCTCCTACTCAGTTTTCTGAACTCTTCTCAGAGAATAAGTATGAGATTGGTACAGTAGATTGGATCACTCCAATAAGAAGCCCCATTATACTCATTACTTAGTGCTTTTTGTGCTTAAGGATTGGGAAGAATTTTAGTATTCTATTTTTTAATATAAGCTGAAAGCACATGTGGGCAAAAATGTATTTAACAAAAAATTGCTAACAACTCAGGTAGTAGGTAAATTATTTAATATTCTTAAAATAGACTACTAAGTAGCCATTAAAATTGTGCTTCTGGCACAGACAAATGTTATTATTGAATGAAAAGGAAGCAGGATAAAATGTAATGATTAAGGAAATATGCAAAAATGTCAACTGTGGTTGGTTAAGTTTGGAGAGTGGGGCTTTGAACAAGTAGTTGTTCTTTCCTTTTTGGCTTCTTTTTTGTTTTTGTGTGTTTTCCAAAATTCTGCAATACTTCAGTATTTTATAATTTTATAAGAAAACAATAACTGAATCTACACACCACATTATAATTACACATATCATAACTTTTTCCTTTTCCCTACACTCTGAGCTTTCCAAAAGTATTCTCTTACTATCTATGTATCTATATTAGGAGACATCTGCTCTATCCTGGACTAGATATTCAATAAAAAATCGCAAAATGAGTAACACAAATTTGATGTGAGTTTGATGTGAAATACTTCTTTAAGGAGATCCTTATGGAATCCCACTTCCCTGCCCATCACCCTGGGTTGTTAATTCTCAGGTTAGGGTATTGCAGCCACTGGTGATGTTACTGGGGCTTAGAGAATTCTGCTGGACCAGTCCAGAGGTCACTAAGCTGCCTGGCTAGGAATGGGATAGAGATACCCCGAAGTAGGGAGAGAGCCATAAAAGCTGCTTACGGGAGCAGAGGAAAAGCAGTTCCTTTGCCATGTAGCACTTAGCATTGCCACCATAGTATTCTGACAGGAGACTCGGCTCAAGGATGATTGCTGTGTCCAGCAAGCTCACTGTGTACTCAGAAGCAGCCTTTTCCCACTCTCTTTGAATAAATACCTTGTTTAACAAAAGGCATAATGACAGAGATGCAAAGATTTATTTTAGTTAATCAGGATTAATATAAATAGTTCTATAGGTAAAGATGGAAACAAAAGCTGTAATATCACAGTTAAGCAGAAACTGGACACAAACGTGTTGGTCTTGCCATAGGGTGACCCAATGAGTCTCTGGGAGACAGGGCCCCAGGAGGCCTGGAAGAGTGGGTGGGCCAAGCTTGTTTTAACATCCTATGCTCCTCACGGTAAATCCTTCTCCTGGATTCCAGTTCTCGCAATCCCCTTCAAATGCCAATTCCTCGTTTTGCTGCCTTATCCTCCCTATTCTTTTACTCCTACCAATCTCAGCTCTGAAGAAGAGAAGTTGCATGATTCATCATGTCCCCAGACAGTGTCATCTCCGAGGCATGTCCTGGTGATCAGGTGGGAGTGACTGTTCTGCGGAAAGGGCTGACTGGTACCATTAATCCCCGAACAAGGGGCAGCTCATTCACCAGGATCCCTGTCAGGGGTCTGTCTTGCTCCTTATCTAGGAGAACAGGACCTAATGGGATTTGGTTCCAGAAGATTTCACTGATGAGGCTCAAGGGAAGCATTGCAAAGGGCAAGGGACGGTTTACAAAGGAGAAGCTAATGCACAAAGATACCTTTGTATTTCAGATATCCTGAAGCTTTTAGAACATTTCAGACAAAATATGATCTGGCTATTATTTAGAAATAATAAGCCCTAGGGCTTATTATTATAATAATAAGGGCTAGATATATCTATGGGCTAGATATTCTTCCCATTACTCTATGGCTTCTCTGGCCTTCTACATACCAAGTTGAGGTAAACCTTCAGATGTTGGGGCTGAGGTCTAAGCTGGGGAATCCCCCAGAGTACGGGACATCACTATGTGTCCACTTTGCAGATAGGAGATAACTGGGGAGCATGGGGCTTGGTTTAAGGTAGACACGCGTCTTCCCCAAGGTGTGTTTATCTGATGACAACAGTGATCAGGAGACTGTAGCTGTCCAATGGCAGAAGAGTCATTCATTTCTTCATTCCATCATGGGGGTGAAACTCCTGGCATTCACATTACAAATGAGTGGCCCACAGGAAGGGAGAAATAGCAGCTGGGCTTTGATCTGCTCTGTGTTGGGGTTTTTGTTATCAATGCCTTTATAAGAGCATATTACCACTTCCTATTGCCCACTACTCCTCACTCCCCTGAGCCTTCCTGGTCTCTAAGTTTGCAAGTCCTAAACACCTTGGCTATCTTCTCTAAGGACTCCTGCCCTCGTCTGATTTGGGTAAACCCCAGGCTCCTATCGGTTTTACCTCTGTCATCTCCCTCATGTTCATCCATTCCTTACCTTTCTACCACCACTGTTCTGAGTTCAGGCTCCCATTACATCTCCTTTAAACGAGCATGATGGCTTCTTTTTTAAAATTGGTATGTGATAGATGTACATATTTCAGGATACATGTGATCATTTCACACAGTCCACAAAGATCCAATTAGGCCAATTTGGATATATGTATATACACTTAAAAATTTTTCTTTTTTTATTCTAGGAATTTTTTTATTATTATTAAATCATAGCTGTGAGTCTAGGAATATTTGAAGTATTCTCATCTAGTTATTTTGAAATGTACAATAGATTAATGTTAACCACAGTCATTGTACTGATCTGTCTCACAGTAGGTCTTATTTCTCCTAACTGTACATTTGTACCCAGTAATCAACCTCTCTTCATCTGTCCCTGTGATGGCTTCTTTGCTGGCCTGTCTCAGTATTTCTCTTCTTTCATCCAATTTATATCCTGCTGGTGGCTTCCTCTTGGGGGTCCTAACTCCTTAATATCACTTTCTGTCCACCTTTATCTAAACTCCTTGACCAGGCATTCAGGGTCTCCCATGGTCCAGTCACAACTCATCCTCACACCATTTCTTCACTCTGGGCTTCACTGGACCATGCTCACACTATTCCCTCTACAGCCTTTCCTGCTTCTGTGAATTTTCTCACACTCCTTAGTCCCCTTGGAATTCCTTTTCTCTGTCTTTGCATATTCATATTCTATCAGTATGGAAAGCCAAGATGAAAAAACAAACAAACAAACCCATTTTCCCTCCTCTGTCCCAGAAAGAATGAATCCTTCCTCCCCTAAATTCCATAGCACTTGGTACTTTCAGGGTGACTGAAGCTCTTGCTCTAGCTTTCCTACTAGCACTGCATCTCTGAGAGTAGTGTCTGGCTCTAGTTATCTTTGTGTTCCCAACCTCGCAAAGGGATCCATTAATATTTAAAGAATCAAATACATCAATGAATGTCTCACCTGCAACTTGGCAGTTAATTGTTACATTAACTCCCTGCACAGTTTTGATGGTGCTTCCGATATCGACAGTGACTGCAGGCTTCTCGGTGTTGAGCATGGTCATTCGTGATGTTTTCACTAGTGGCTTTCCTGAAGACGAGAAAGAATATGAGATGTGAGATGGTGACTGTGGACTTGGGGCATTCCGTTGAATGTGAGATACTTGATAAACCAAAGAAAAGTGTACACTGGGGAAAAGAATCCCTGTTCAATAAATGGTGGTGGCAGAACTAGATAACCACATGTAGAAGACTGAAACTGGACATGCACCTTTCACCCCTTATAAAAATTGACTCCATATAGATAAAATATTTAAATCTAAGAAATGAAATGATAAAAATCCTAGAGAAGAGTGGGGGAAAAACTCACGATGATGTTGGCCTGGGGAAAGATTTTATGACAAAGACGTCCAGGGCAATTGCAATAACAAAAATAAACAAATGGGACTTAATTAAGCTGAAAGCTTTTGCACAGCTAAGGACACAACAATTAAAAAAAAGACAACCTTCAGAATGGGAAAAGATATGTGCATGTTAACAAATCTGAAAAAGGGCTCGGTGCCTGTAGCTCAATCAGCTAAGGTGCCAGCCACATATACCAGACCTGGCAGGTTCGAATCCAGACCAGGCCTGCCAAACAACAATGACAACTACAACAACAATAACAAAAAAATAGCCGGGCACTGTGGTAGTCCTAGCTACTTGGGACGCTGAGGCAAAAGAAATGCTTAAGCCCAGGAGTTGAAGCTGTGATGCCACAGCACTCTACTCAGGGCGACAGCTTGAGGCTCTGTCTCAAAAACAACAAGAAAAAAACAAATCTGAAAAAGCCTTGATAACTAGGATCTATAGAAAGCTCAAATTAATCAACAAGAAAAGAGCAAACAATCCTATCTACCACTGGGCAAGAGACATGAACACAACCTTCTCTGAGGAAGACAGATAGATGAATGGCTAACAAAAATATGAAAAAATGCTCATCATTCCTAATCATCTGAGAAATGTAAATCAAAACCACCCTGAGATATCACTTAACCCTCTGAGAATAGCCCATATCACAAAGTCCCAAACTTGCAGATGCTGGCATGGATGTGGAGAGAGGGGAGCACTTTTACACTGTTAGTGGGACTAAACTAATACAAACTCTTTAGAAAGATGTATGGAGAATCCTTAAAGAACTCAATTTGATCCTGCAATCCCATTACCAGACATCTATCCAGAAGAATAAAAAATCATTTTATCATAAAATCATTTGCACTAGATGTTTATTGAAGCTTAGTTTACAATCACCAAGATGTGGAAACAACCTAAATGCCCATCAACCCAGGAATGGATTAACAAACTGTGGTATATGTATACCATAGAATACTATTCAGCCACTGAAAAAGATGGAGACTTTACATCTTTCATATTAACCTGGATAGAGTTGCAACATGTTACTCTTAGTAAAGTATCACAAGAACGGAAAAGGAAATATCCAATGTACTCAATACTAATATGAAGCCAGTAGACAATCTAATACATGCCCACATAAGAGAAAAACTCGATTCAATTCAAGTTGTGGGGCGAGGAGGGAGAGGGAAAGAGGAGAAGTGGGAGAGGATTGGTGTGTTCCCACTTAATGGATACCATGTAAGGGTACATGGCATGCCTCAAGCTGTCGCCCTGAGTAGAGTGCTGTAGCATCACAGCTCCAAAAGTGTTTCTTTTGTAGTTGTACCCAACTACAAGAGAGACTCTACGTAACAAATGCAAATATTGCAACTTAGTTGTTTGTGCCTCACATTAGCCTGAAATTAAAAAATAAAAAATCAAATTGCCCTTTAAAAAAATAAAATATAGCATAAACATCACAACAGGCGGTCTACTCAGACTTTTCCCACCATATAGTTTTCCTTGAAAAAACTTCATGGCACAAATCCATCCATCCACTTGTCTATCTACCTTATTGTTATCAGGAAAAGAAAAAGAATTGAAGAGTTTGAAGATAGATTATAGCACACAAGTTGGGATAATTTATACATTTTAATAAGTAAATCAACAGATGACCTCACATATACCCAGTATTTTTAAGGGCTTATTTTTTATTTTTGAGACAGAGCCTCAAGCGGTCACCCTGGGTAGAGTGCTATGGCATCACAGCTCACAGCAACCTCTAACTCCTGGGCTCAAGCAATTCTGCCTCCACCTCCCAAATAGCTGGGACTACAGGTGCCCACCACAACCCCCAGCTATTTTTTGGTTGCAGCCATCATTGTTGTTTGGCGGGCCTGGGCTGGATTCAAACCTGCCAGCTCAGGTATATGTGGCTGGCACCTTAGCTGCTTGAACCACAGAGGCTCAGCCAAGGGCTTATTTTTTAAAACATTAAACTATTTTCTTTGAGATAACTGTAGATTCACATGTAGTTATAAGAAATAATTCAAAGCAATCCTCTATGCACTTTCCTTTCTTATATCTTACAAAATTAGATTACAATATCAATGTCTCAATATTGACATTAATAAAGTTAAGCTACAAACATTTCCATCACTAATGAGGACCTCTCATATTGCTCTTAAGTCCTTCTTAACTTTTTGGCAACCATTAATATAGTCTTCATTTCTATAATGTTGTCACTTTAAGAATGTTATATAAATGGAATCATACAATATGTAAACTTTTGTGATTGGGTTCTTTTTATATTCTAAACAATTCTCTGGAGATTCTTTCAGGTCTCATTGATCACCACAGTTACATGATATATCAACAGTTTGTTCCTTTTTATTGCTGAGTAGTATTTCTTGGTTTGAAAGTACCGTAGTTTGCTTAGTCATTCATCTGTTGAATCTGTTTTTTTTTTTTTGTTGTTGTTGTTGTTGTTGAGATTTTGAATGTTACAAATAAAACCGCTATAATCATTCTGGTATAGGTTTCTATGTGCAGATGGATCTTAATTTCTCTGGGATAAATGTCCAGGAGTGCAATTCCTAGGTTATATGGTAGTTGCATGATTGTTTTTAAAAGTTGCCAAACTTTTTTCCAGAATGGCATTTTACTTTCCCTCCACCAATGTATCAATGACCCAGTTTCTCTGTCTCTTTGCCAGAATTTGGGGTTGTCACTAGTTTTTATTTGTGCCACTCTAATAGGTATGTAGTGATATCTCACTGTGGTGTTAATTTGCACTTCATTAATGGGTAATGATGTTAAAGATATTTTATGTGATTATTTCCCATATGTATATCTTCTTTGGTGAAATATCTATTCATGCCATTTGAATATTTTTTTAATTAGACTGCTTTTTAGCTATTGAGTTGTTTGACTGTTAGGGTAGCAACTAAGGCTTTTACTGCTCTCTTTTTCCCACAAGAATCTGTAATTCCTATCAAAGGGAGCAGTGTGATCTGGGTGTTCATACCAGCCTGTCTTTGTCTGTTTTCTGCAATGTTCTTTTCCTTTTTTCTGAGACTGAGTCTCACTTTGTCACCCTTGGTTGAGTGTTGTTGCATCACAGCTCACAGCAACCTTAAAATCTTGGGAACAAGCTATTCTCTTGCCTCAGCCTCCTAAGTAACTGGGATTACAGGTGCCTGCCCCAACACCCAGCTATTTTTAGAGACAAGGTCTCACTCTGGCTCAGGCTGGTCTTGAACTTGTAAGCTCAGGCAATCCACCCACCTTGGCCTCCCAAGTGCTAGGATTACAGGCATGAGCCACCATGCCTGGCTGCTCCTTTTCCTTATAAAATGAGAAACAATCTCACTGAAGAAAAAAAGGCCTACAAACTCAAATTGCAAAGTTTGCTCTGAGCAGCAGCCTGCAAAGTTCTAGACCACCAACAGACAGAAGTTTTACTTATAGTCCCACATCAATGTCTTTAGTATCCTAAGGAGGGGAGCCTCAATATGCAAAATGGCTACAGATATCTTTGGATCCAGTAACTGTCCAACATCTTACAGTATGGAATCGATGTAGCCTAGCCCTTTGCCCAATTCAAGGAAATAATCCACCAGTTAAACCTACCCCAGATGATTCCAAATCAAGACCCTCCTTGTTATTCACCTTCCAGAAAGGGAGCAGAGGGGTCATTGCTTCTTCCTCTTCTACCAATAATTTGGCCCAGCCCTTTCCTAAAAGACCCTGAATAGCTAGAGAAATCTTGAGCAAAAAGTACAGACCTGGAGGTATCACACTACCTAACTTAAAAATATACTACAAAGCTATAGTAATTAAAACAGCATGGTATTGGCATAAAACATCCAAATGATCAGAATAGAGAATAAAGAAATAAACCCACATACTTATAGCAAACTCATTTCCAACAAAAATGCCAAGGACACACAATGGAGAGAGGACAATCTCTTCCATAAATGGTGGTAGGAATTTGCATTTTTATATGCAGAATAATGAAGTAGACTCCTGTTTCTCATCACATACAAAGATTAACTGAAAGTGTGTGAAAGACTTGGATGTAAGAGCCCAAATGATAAAAATACTAGAAGAAAACACAAGGAAAATGTTGCATGACATTGGTCTGGGCAAGAATTCTTTTGGATAAACCCCAAAAGCACAGTAACAAAAGCAAAGATTGGATTATGCTTTTGCTATAAAGTTTAAGTACTATAAACCTAGATTTAGATCCTGGATTTTTTTTCTAAAAGTTTATGTTTTATATTTAATTTTGTGATACATTTTGAGTTACTTTTGCAGTAGGTGTAAGATTTAGGTCAAAGTCCATTTGTGTTTTGCTTATAAATGTGCCAATTACGCCATCACTATTGAACAGGTTATCTTTCCTATAATGAATTACTTTTGCACCTTTGTCAAAATCTGTTGGGCAGATTTGTGTGGATCTGTTTCTAGGTTCTCTATTCTATTCTACTGATCTATGTGTCTATCCCTCTGCCAATACGCCATAATATCAATTATTTTTGCTATACAATTAATTTTGAATTTGTAGGTGGATTCCTCCTGCTTTATTCTAGTTCCTTTGCCTTTTTATATATATTTTAGAGTAATCTTCATTATATGTATAAAATCTTATAAGGATTTTGATAGGAATTACATTAAATATGTACATTAGGGGAGAATTAACATCTTTACTGTGTTCAGTCTTCCAATCCATGAACACTGTATGTCTATTTATCATCCTTAACTTAGATCTTCTTTTTTTTTAAGCATTTTTAAAATTTCAGGTTAATGTGAGGGTATGAACAACCAGGTCAAAATATTTGTTTTAACTTAGATCTTCTGTAGTTTCCTTCATCAGAGTTCATTGTCCTGTTATGTCTTGTCATGTTAATTAACCTAGTTTGGTTTTCTTTTGAGGAATGGTATGTGATGTGATTTTTTAATTTCAGAGTTCATTGCTGGAATATAGAAATACAGTTGCTTTTGTATAAACTGTGACCTTGCTAAACTTATACATTATTTCTAGAATTTTTTTCTTTTTTGTTGATTATGTGGGATTTTCTAAATAGACAACCATTTCATCTGCAAATAGGGACATGTTTTATTTCTTCCCTTCTAATCTATATGCCTCTTATTTCTTTTTCTTATGTTATTGCTCTGGGTGGAACTTTTAGCATGATGGTGAATAAGGGTTATAAAAGTGAGTGGATAGTAAATGATTTTCATTTGAAATCTAGATATTTTTGTATTGTTACGGAACTCTGGATCTTATTTAAACCTTCTGCGCTAGCTGACTTTCTCTGAAACCACTCAGGCATGATAGCAGCGAGTAAGGCTACTTTGTTACTACTTGGTGGAGGCAGAAGTCCAAGATCTCCATTTGGCTTCCTTTGCTCCCCACTGGGGTTCATCACTGTTGGTCAGGGGTGGGAGTTCTGGCCCCTGCATGGCCCCCACTGGCATGGCTTTAGAAGAAGCCTTCTTACTGTTGGGAGGTGGTTAGAGTCCTCATTCTCCAGCAGGGAAGAGAAGCAGGGTCCTGCTGGGTGAAAGTGGAACTCCAGGTTCTACCCCTCGTGGGGATGAAAACCCTTGTCTTCTCTGACACCAACTCCATAGCGTTGGGGTATCTCATTTCAGTCTGGCTGTGTGTGGGGGCTGGAATCTAGCTGCTACTTAGCCTTTGCTGTAGTGAGTAGTGGTGGACCCAGTATTTCCTTTGGATTTTGGTTAGAGTAGAACTCTTAAAAAATTTTCTGTCTTGCTATGCTGCCCCTTTCCTGGTTCTGTTGCTAGAGAGAGCAGGCTTTCGGTTGAGGCTTTATTTATTTATTTATTTATTTAATTTTGTTTTTTTCATACCCACTGGCATTTCTTAGTAGCTGGCATCTTCAGCTCTAAGTTTAGGATTTATGAGGCAAGAAGAAATCCTACAAATTTACAGTTATGGTCTTCCTCAGTTTCCATGGTTCCTAGCCTGTCTGCTTTCTTCTTTCCAGTCTTGTGATTTGAGTTTTACATATAATGTACAAGGGTTTAGTTGTACTTAGCAGCAATAGTAGGGAAAAGGCCATCTATGCTGTCTTCCCAGAAGCATAAGTTCTATACATGTTATGTTTTATAGGCCTTTATCAGCTAGGGATAAAATATAGCACTTCATGCACACGACCACAAAATACAATGAAAAGATTCATTTACTGGGCACCTTGGGGAAATAAGGCCCACATGAGATCACTTTCATATGCCCAAAGCTTACTCTTTTGTAAGTCAAATGGATTTAATTTTGTTTTAACCATTTTATAGGCAGGACACTCTACAATGGCATTCACTCTTCTCTGCCTTCATTAACTGTGAAGAAAACCTTAATTCAGAAATACGCTTTGGACTCATACACCTGCTTTCTGTTTTCTCAAATATCTATTTAGCTTTTATTCCTCCTTATACTGTCCCACAGTCTCATAGCTGAAGCTGTCCTCTTTCTTCTCCTCTCCTGTTTATTTGTTTTCAAGGCATAGGTAGTTAAACTCATTAGAACTATGTTTAAGGGCAGAAACTTGAATAAGGTTCTGAGGTTTGTGTATGTGCATTGGCTCTCTGAATCTATTTTGACTGTTTAGGGAAGCTTTTTTCCATTGTTTCACCTACTTTCCATACATCTGAGGACCTGATCTGACCTGAGGATGAGTGACTTGGTGCTATAATGATTGGGATTGGTGAGTATATTGATGTAGGGCAGCAATGGGAGCACCTGGCATGACACTGAGGAAATACTGGCACTCTGGCCACACATCCTTACTCGTAAGCAGCTACCCAGCTCTGACTCCAAATTGACCCTCAATCTCGCCAGCATTGCTGTTGCTACACTCCAATGTTACCACCATCTCTGGCTGGACTGTTGCACAGTTTTACTGGTCTCCTTGTGTCCACTCGTCCCCTGTTATGGTCTCTTATTATGATAGACAGAGTGATCGTTCTAAAACAGAAATCAGATCATACAACTTTTCTGCTTATATTTTTTGGTATTTTTTCAGTGTGATTATAACAAAATTTGAAGCTCCTTTTTGCCAACTATCTGTACATGTGAAGGCCAGCAGTGTCTATCTCCTACTGCACTGATACCACAGGCCCCATCAATCCAGTGCCCCAGCACACTAGCCTGTCTTTGCTCCAACATGGCAGCACATCTGCCCTGGCTACATCCTGTCCCTAACAGTCTCCACCGCCACAC
Source organism: Otolemur garnettii (assembly GCF_000181295.1). NCBI lineage: Eukaryota > Metazoa > Chordata > Mammalia > Primates > Galagidae > Otolemur > Otolemur garnettii. Next base: position 9,023,589 of record NW_003852401.1, read on the forward strand.
TTCTGTGTGGCTCTGTTCTTCTGGTCATCCAGGTTTCTGTGCAAGTCACACCATTAAAGCTTGCATTCTTGCCTTGGTCCTGCCAGGTATCATGTAGCCTATTGCAAACTTAATTTTTTTCACAAGCACTGAAACTATCGAATTTGTCTTACAGAGTTGTGTGGTCTCTACACTAACCCCCCCACCTTTATGTAATTTCCATAAAAGTTAGAGATCTTACCTTTCTTGTTCTCTTCTTTATTCCTACTGCCTAATCCTGGCACATACCAGGATTCTTTGATACCCAATAAAAACATTCCCAACAATACATAAACCTATATATAAAATATAGGATACCTCCAATATTTTTCCTTTATATGGTAGCACAACCAGTACGTGCAAGAAAACATACTGGTGGTGGGGGTGGTGGGGCAAGAGGAAAATTGATTTGCTCCATGTTGAGGCTACATTCTTAACCAAAGTAAGATTGTTTGCAAAATCCTGTACGATAGTAATATATTGTACTTGCTCCAAAATATTTGTAGATATTGCTGTTTATTAAATACAGTTATTATAGTTTTTATGCAATGTAAGCAATAATGTACAAGATGAGAAGAGGCTATAAAATGATCATCTACAACTCATAAATCTGTTTTGGGAAATAAAAGAAAATTTCTAAGAATAAAGAAAAAACTAAAAACTTTAAATCATCACCTTTCCTGCGGCTAAAAATACAAAACTTTGTGGTTTATACTTCCAGACTTGGGTACACTTTTCATCTGGTGCCATTAAAGTATCTCTGACCTTGATATTAAATATTCATGAGTCCACAAATAATGAACTTGTGAGAAACTTTTTTTTAATGGAGATACTCAAAGCATAACCACTATGAAAGCACTTGATTGGTTTAGAAAAGAGAAACAATAGAGTTCTTCAGTAAAACACAAGATCCGAATTTTGTTCAGGTGCTAAATCTTAACATATTTTAAAAATTAAAGTCATTGTTTCTTTTTTAAAAAGTGTTAAATGAAAATATGCATGTGTATCATGTGCTGTGTGCATTATTGGGATTTATATTTTTATAACAACTTTGAGACGCAGGCATGTAAAATATTACTATCTTTTGTGTAGACAAGGACCACAGGCTCACAAAGGCTCCGTGTTTTGCCCAAGGTCACAGAGCTAGTAAGTAATAGGGTTGAACTAGACCTAAGATCTTTGACCTAAAGCCCAATGCTTGTTACAGGGGTCCCAAATCCTTGTCTATAGAGTGATTGCCACTGAATCCCTAGGGCGCTTGTTAAAAACATAATCTGTCCGGCTATAACATAAGAATTGCCCCACTGTTTTATAAAAACAACTGTGCCAATGGGGAAAACGAGGTTTGGGGACCAGAGAGTTTTAGACTCACAATTACCAAGTTATTTTTCCTATAGGAATTTTAATAATAAAGGTGGGTTTTATAGCTGCAAGTGTATACCATAAAATTCAAATGTCACTGAATTAAATCCAGCCCATAATTAATTATATCGAGCTTTCACTGAAAACTAATGGCCTTTTTCCTGTGGGTAGAGGAGCTGTCGTTAGTACAGGCTACTTCCTATATATCCCTATTGCCTTCATAATCTGTTGTGAAGACAAAGCACAGAGTTACCCAAGTATTTATAATCAACAGAAGTTTATAATAGAAACAATTTTTCTTAATCAATTGGCCCTCTTACATCTATTAGAAAAACGCTTGCTTATATTCCTGAGTCCCACTCCAGATCTACTAAATCTCACTCTCAGGAGACGGGGTGGAATCTATGATCTTTATGCCTAACAAATTCCTGGGTAATCCTGATACACAGCCATGTTTGACATCAGGACACTGTCTACCTTTAGTTTTCTTTCAACTCGTTCATCTGCTTCCTGCTAAGAGATATCCTTTGAGACAACATTGGTTCTCTATTAGAATATTTTAAGTTGGGACTCTTATTTTAATGGCCAACTAAAAAAAAATCAACAGCCTATTTTAGATCATCTGCTCACCTAATAATTACATGCTGCTGTGTGATGACTGCCATGGATGCCACTGCCTATGTTGTGTGATCACAATCATGTTGATCTTGATCATGTTGATCTAATGCTGTTTTTAAGTATAGAAGTTAACTAAGAAGAATGAAGATACTGAGAAGTGAAATGAACAGTTATATGTTTGTGCTAAGACAGCTAAAAAGAGTCATGGCACACTGTGCCAAAAGGACTTTTAGAACAGGCAAAACAGCAGACTCTAAGAGAGCTAAATCATCCACATGGAGTTCCCTATGGCAAGAGCTGCACCTCACCAGTCAGTGTGATGCACCTTTCTGTCAGCAGCCACTTAGCATCAGCAAGTCAGCATCGGGCTGCAGGTGAGGGTTGATTTATAGAAATGAACAGGTTTTCCAGATTATTTAACCTGTAAATTTATTTGTGTATTAGCTCAGTGAGAGCTATTCTCAAAAGATTATGCCAAGGTTTGTATCTGTATAAATGTATGAAAAACAAACCAGAAATAAATGCAAGCCTTTCTTGCATTATGAGGCCAAATATGAGTAATCAAGCCCCTCCAAGAGAGTCAGACACCGACACAGAAGCATTAAGAGAATCGTTGTTGCTCTGCTCCTTAGACCACATTGTACCCACAGCATAGTTTTGAATTATGGTCCTGGTTAGAAGTAATAGGTAACAGGGGACATAGAGCCTTGCCAGTAAGCAAGGGCAGTCCTGGTACCAAAGGCAAACCTGAGATGTGACTAACACTTCCATGTCAGCATCTAAGGATGGAAACATCATCTGGGAAGGGGCATGACTTCATGATGCCTTTAAAACAGAGGTGTCCGGCAAATCAGGCACTGTCCTAATCCCAAAGGATAAGAGACAAGAGGGGACAGACAAGCAGCCCTTAAAGCAAATGCCAGAAATCCATTGCTGTGCACAGATGGGGCCATGGCTCAAAGCTCTTTCTCTCACGTCTGATTCTGGGTGAAATAAAAATCCAGTGGGGAAAAAACATGAACACATGTGCTTGAAAAATATCCTCGGCCTAATATAAAGGTGATGGAGAGAGGAGCCATAGGAGAAGGGAAGTTTGTTTTCGAAAGAAGCTAAGAGTAGATAACATTCTCAGTAAAGTTTTTTCAGGGCTGAATCCCAGGCCTTTGCTAACAGAAACTTTATTTAAAATGCCATAATGTCTTCCATCTGAGAAGCCCTGGTGAAGACTGACTTGCTAATAGGCAGCCCCCTTCCTCTTTCCTGTGCACACAGCTGATAATTTCCCAGCCTCTTTACCCCGATATATGAATTCCAGCAGGGGCAACACGAACAGAAGTAAAGTGTGCCACTTCTGGGCCCAGAATATAAAACCTCCTGCGAAATTCATTTAGACTTTATGTGAGCAAGAAATCAGCCATCCTATTTTAGTCATCATATACTTATAGGTTTGTGTTGTAAAGCAGTTAGCAAGTGCTACGTAATCTAGGCTTACTGAATGTTTGTTAACTCATGGAATAAATGAATCACATGGGTCTTCCTTCAATTCTTCTAACATTATAAGTCACAAATGTGATTTTAAAGTGATTTTTCCCTAACCTTAGCCATCAAAAATAAATTGTACATCGAAGACCTCAGATTCTCAGCATTTGGCTAGCGGCCATCCAGGCTAGGAAGTGTGCCTGTGCATCCTTCCAGGGTAGGGTGACCAGACGTCCCGATTTTGGCGGGACAGTCCTGCTTTTCAACAATTTGTCCCGCGTCCCACGGCGTTTTAAAAAAGTCCCGATTTTTGGAAAGAATGCACGAAAGGGCTGGAGAACAAGAAGGGAATATACGCTTTTCGGCTGCCATATGGCTATTTCGCCAGAATATGAGTTTTATATTATTTTTGTTTATTTTATAATGTTAAACTGTAATAAATAATTGCTGAGAAGTGATTATCGAGAACTG
>NW_003852401.1:9027556-9029550 GCF_000181295.1 Otolemur garnettii
ACACAAATACTTTCCTTAGGATCTTATTGTATTATTACAGTAGGTTTCCTTTTTATTAATAGTAAAAACAAAATGTTTCTCTCCCACCTAAATCATTACATGGTTTCTGTTGGTACAAGCTAATCAAATAAACTGTGATTAACTCCCCTTTGTATAACACTCTGTCTGCAAAGTGAGGTATAACATATAAGGAGAGAATATAAAAAAATGGAATCTTAATCAGAGGATACTGGTAGTCTCCAGGCTATGTGCAGAGCACAAACATGTTTAGCCCAAAAATAATTTTTAAAAATTTGAATTAGTTGTGTTCAGTTAAAAATGTGTTCCACCCCCCCCCGCGGGGCATGTTGTCCCACCTTACAGATGTTAGAATCTGGTCACCCGATTCCAGGGAGCAGAGGGGATGGGAAACTAGGCAGTGACAGAAAGAAGGGCTGCGGCCCAGGTAGATCTGCCAGGTTTGGAGATTACCTGAGAGCTCTAGGAGGACACTACATGGCAAATAGGTTTGAGATTCTGAAGCCAAATCTAGTGATTGGCAGTCTTCCTGGAGCACTGCTCAGATACAGATTCTGGGTTACATTCATCAGGGCTGACAGTGAAAATGCCTGATGAACTAGTGATGCCTGCAGTGGGCATGGACAGGAAGGGGCTGCTTACAGGTCACATGTCCCAACTGCATCACTTAATAGCTTGTGCCCTCAGGCAAGTTATTTAATCCCTTTGTGCCTTCGTTTTCTACTTCTGGTGGCTGAGAGAAATAAGGAAATGAATGCCTATAAAGCTATTAGAGCAATGCCTTAGCGCAGAGGGAGGTTTCAAGACACTCTCTCTGCTACAACTCAATGAGAAAACACTATGAGGACCAGTACTGGGATTTTCTGATAAATGAAGAAAACGCTCAGAAAGGAAAAGGTTAAAGAAGAAGACAGAAGAAGAGAGAGAACAGATCATTTAGTGAGAAGGAACTGAAGAGCTTCTATTTAGAGAAACTCTGAGAGCATCAGTGTTGTCAGAGCAAGAAATATCTTATATATGATGGATTCTCCCTAATCTGGTATCCATATCTGGACAGATGCAGAGCACTTAAAAGTCACACAGTAGCTGCTTTTGTTAAAGACCCCAAAGTACCCATTTCCAGAGATGCTGTGAAACAACACAGGCCAGACTGACTTGCTGGTGGCCCTGTGGAAGCTGTGATATCCATGACAGACCCAAATCTCAACTCAAAACAACAATGAAGAAGACAGTGATGCCTTCTAAATAAAGCTTTTAGTATCCAGTGATGTGTGAGCATAGTATAAGGCGATATTTGAGTATAAAGCAATCAAGTATTATAAATTTCACATATTTTTATCACCTAAAACTAAGCAAATTATATTTAATCCAAATTTAACCAAGGACCAATACTTTGTAATGAGTGAGTATATCAAAGAAATACCTTAAGAAATGCTAGACTCTGCTTCCACTGCAATTATCATAGGTCTTTCACAAAAGCTCCTAGACTTAAATCTTCAAAAACTCCCTGCAACAAAAATTCCCAACTGAAAGATTAAAAACTCATGAGTTTTAAACAACGTTTAAGAGAGTAAGGTCTATGTGAACCTAGGAAAGCCCTTATAAACACCAGCAGCATCTTATACACCTGACGTTAGTAATAATAGTTCCTGACTATTGATGTCCAGTTATTCCTTGCAGGCTGGAAACTTCTCCAGATCTCACTACCCATGAGCAAAGTATAAGGCAATTAGACTAGTATTGCTTTGTCACAAATAACAGTCATATTAACATGCACGATCTTTTCTTAGTCTGGCTTTCCTTTCAAATGCCTTTCCTATCTTATAGCACAGGAATTTTTTACTCCTTGCTATCCTGCTGTCTTTCTTGCAGGGTCTCCTTCCCTCTCCCTCCTGCCTCCTGAGTCAGCCTTGAAGCTTTCAGTCCACTCTCCAGTGGGCCCTTTGTCCTTACCAGTGCTCTGAGAACTTTTCCTC
>NW_003852401.1:9030196-9032016 GCF_000181295.1 Otolemur garnettii
TAAAGTGAGACTCTGTTGCTTATATATATAAAAAAAAGTGTTCCAGTTTTCTTTTTAAAAACTATGTATTGGTTTTAAACTTTTGGTTTGGCTTTTTTGAAATTATTGGAAGGGTTAGCAATATTAAATTTGCATTTGGGAGGTACCAGTCAGATGAAAATGAGCTGTGCCCTGGTAGATGGAATAATGACCTCCCAAAGATGTCCACGTCCTAATCTCTCTAGAGTCTGTGACAATGTCCATGTCCTAATCAGTAGAACCTGTAACACAGGAAAGGGGAGTTAAGGTTGAAGGGGATTAAGGCTGCTAATCAGCTGAAACTAAAATAGGGAGATTATCCTAGGTTATCTAGGAGGGCCCAGGCTAATCACATGAGCTCTTAAGGTCAGAACAGGAAAGACAGAAGAACGTGTTAGAGTTAGGGAACATGAAGTTAACCCACCACTGCTGGTTTTAAAGATGGAAGAAGGTGACCATGAGCCAAGGATTACTGTGGCTTCCAGAAGCTGGGAACAGCACTCAGGTTACAGCCAGAAAGAAAATAGGGATCACAGTCCTGGGTCACACAAAACTAAATTCTGCTAACAACTCAAATGAACAAAGGGTTCTCTCATAGAGCCTTCAAAAAGGAATATATCCCACTGACATCTTTTTCTGGTGTTGTTGTTGTTGCTGTTAATTTCAGGTTAACAGGATGCTACAAATAATCAAGTTGCAATATTTGAATTTGTTGGGTTGAGTTCCTCTTGTAGTTATGTCCTACACCCAAAAGGTGTACCATATAGCCTTACATTGTGCCCATTCAGTGGGGAACATCCTAATCTGCTCTCCCCATATCCTCCTCCCTTTTTCCCCTCCCCCCACCTTGAAATGAAATGAGTTTTTCTACTATGTGGGTGTGAAATAGATCATCTACTGGCTTTATATATTAATACTGAGTACATTGGATATTTGCTTTCCCATTCTTGTGATACTTTACTGAGAAGAATGTGTTTCAACTCCAAGCAGGTTAATACAAAGGATGTGATGTCACCATCTTTTTAAGGCTAAATAATATTCCATGGTATACATATACCACAGTTTGTTAATCCATTCCTGAATTGATGGACATTTAGGTTATTTTCACATTTTGGTGATTGTAAATTGAGCTATGATAAACCATCTAGTGCATATGTCCTTATAATAAAATGTTTTTTTCTTCTGGGCAGATACCTAGTAGTGGGATTATAGTGTCAATGGTAGGTTTAATTTGAGTTCTTTGAGGATTATCCATATTTCTTTCCAAAGGGGCCACATTAGTCTGTAGTCCTACCAAAAATGCCTGTTGACATCTTGATTTCAAGTTGTTGAGATTATATTAGACTTCTGACCCACAGAACTATCAGAAAGTATATTTATATTGTTTTAAGCCTCTAAGCATGGGGTAATTTGTTATGGCAGCAATAGAAAACTAATACACCAGCCATGTACACTACCCATGTCACCAAAGTTATGCCTGTAACAAAAATATATAGAAATGATTAAAAAGCACACAAAAAGAAACTTGATACCATAAGTCACTATGGAAATGTAAATTAAAATCACAATGAAATACCATTCCATACTCATGACGATGGCTATAATAAAAATGACTGATAACAACAAGCGTTGGTAAGATTATGGAGATACTGGAACTCTCATACATCTTTGGTGGAAATGTAAAATGGAACACAGTTGGCAGTTTCTTAAAAAGTTCAACTACAATGGGCCATACAACTCAGCAATTTCACTCTTAGGATATATACCTAACAAATGAAAAGTATGTCCACACAAAAACTTGT
>NW_003852401.1:9032036-9079535 GCF_000181295.1 Otolemur garnettii
TGTTGTCTATTAATATAATGGAATATTTTTCTACTATAGAAAGGAATAATGCTACAAGTTGGATGAATTTTGAAAATATTATTACACTATAAGAAAGAAGTGAGTAACAAAGAACCATGTACTATATGATTCCATTTATATGAAATGTCCAGAATAGATAGATTTGTGGAGATAGAAAATATATTAGTGATTGCCTGGGCTTGGGGAATGGGAGGATGGGGGAGTGTTGGCTAGGAGTGAAGTTTGTTTTCAGGATAAAGAAAATGTACTGAGTGTCATGATGGATGCACAACTCTAAATATACTGAAAACTATTTAACTGTACACTTTAAGTGGGTGAGTTGTATGGTACATTATTTTAATTATACCTTGATAAATCTGTTAAAAGAACCAACCCTGGATTATAGCGATGGTCTCATAGCTATATAAATTGGCTAAAAAAAAATCTGAATTGCACACTCACAATGGGTGAATTTTATTATATATCAATTATTGCTCAGTGAAGCTGAAAATAGTTTTAATCTGATTTTTTTTTTTTTTTGTTATTCAGGGTCAACACTGTCACTACTAATTAATTATCTTACATAAAAGATGAGGAGGAATTGGAATTTCTTTGCCCTTAAAGTTCTGTTTAGCTGATATGCCTTCAACATAAATACTGCAGTGCCGTTAGGCTTTAAGGAAATGGGGAGAGCTTTGACTGCCTGTTCCTGAACTTTCTAAGCTGTACGGCTTCACTTTTCCTATACTCGTTTCCATTGCCATAGATATTTAGATATTTCTTCCAGTGCTAGTGAGTCCGGTTACCCAGGTTACTGCCATGATCTCTTCTAATAAGTGGAGTGGATTGCTCCTTAGGCGATTAAAGCAGCAAGGGGCTCTGTCATAACTTCTTCATGTTCCACTGCAGAGTCCTTGCCAAGGGACCCTGTACCTCAAACAGTCATGTGATGCTGTAGCCACTCCTAGCAACCATTAACCAAAGGATACAATATATCCTCTCCCTGTCCAGCTACCCATCCATCCTGCATTCTACTGCATAGATGTGGGAATTGCTTTTCCAGGATGGACACAGGCTAACATGGACCATTTGTACTTCCTTAGTTGTTTCCTCTAGTCTACTGGGCAGCTGAGGTAAGTTGATTCTCCCGCTATACTCTCACCCATTTTAGGTAATTTCTGTAAAACGTGGCACCTTTGGTGGGCATTCTGTACATTGGTGCTTAGTGAGAAAAACTTATGAGCCTTGGTAACGTAGTATTCTGTCAGATACTGAGGTCCCTGGATGGCGGATGGAATCAGACAACAGCCTGTGGGGCTCAGAGTACCATTAGGAACACAGTCACACCTGTGCCTCTTTCCCTTTGATCCAGTGCTCTGGAGCAAGTTTTCCTTGGCCAGCCGGCCATTGGTGACAAGGCCCTTTCTGAGTTTAACTCTCTATGAAGCAAAACCCTCGTCTGCTCAACAGAATAGCTAGGTAAAAAATTCAGATATGCCAATTTGAAATGACTTATATTCATGAAAAGCTTACATAAGTTCTTGTCTTTTATTGTAGCTACTAAATTATGATGGGCAGGGACAGAAAAAGAAAAATTTCACAAAACAACTGCCCTTTAATTTTTCCCGTGAGATTTCTGTGATCTCTTTATTAGACACAATGTGAATGTTGAATTTTTTTATTCAACTCATAAAAAAACAGAAAAGCATGCCAGGAAAGGAGAAATATTTTCTGTCTCTCCCTTCCCGTGAACACGTCAGATGAGCTCATCTGTGTTCTCTACTTTCAATGAAAGATACACTCATCCCTCTCCCCTCATCTTCTTCTCATTTTCCATTGGTGATGTCAGAAAGGCCTTACAGTATCTCTGTTGTGATCTTATTAAATCAATGACAACCAAAACGTTTCCCTCTTGTCGATGACCTCATCGGTGATCTACACCTGCAGAGGCCCTTATCTGCATTGTTAAGTCCAGCTAAACTCCACTGATCCAGACTGAAGCAATTTATCAGGAAACTACTGCTTTCCTTCAAAATCCTGCCCTGGCCACTCAGATTTGGAAGGTTTTTGAGCAATATGGCTGAGGGCTGAATCTGACTAGCTAGGATGGTTCTCCAATCTCTGTGCTTATCTCTGTACATAGCAGAAACTCTCCTTTACCTAGCTCTGTTTGTCCCTGTATATAAAGAAATCAATATTTGAAAATGTTTGGTATATGACATTTTGGTGACATTGTGATAATCCTCTCCCTGCAATCTTCCCTTCCTGTAAATTGCATGTGTCTACATTCTGGGTTGAGAAACAGGCTTCCAGTTAAGTAAATTTAGGGCAGAGGAATTTTGTCCCTCTTTGTCTAAATGGCTGTGAGTTCCATGAAGGTAAGTAGGAAAATACTGGTCATCTCCATGCTGAGAGACACCTGCAAGGTTACTCCCAAGTCTCTGAAACTTAAAAGATAAAATCAACACATAATGGAAAAAGTTTGGAGAGAAAAAAAGCAATGAACAACAGTATTTTACAGGCCAAAATGGGAAGTATAAGGAAGGTTGAGCTCTATTAGTATGTCTACATGGTGTTTACATGTTTCAAGATAAATTGTGTAGGAGTAAGCAAGAGAACGAAAATGAACCTGAGTGGCAGATTCGACAACACCCTGAACCAGGGGACAGAGGTCTTGCTGTGATCGGGGAGAGTTCATCAGGCCTCTCTCCATGGCCCAGGTGAAATACTCCTCATCACAAGCCACCTCTCCCTTGCTCTGAATCCAGGCACTCTGAGTACTTTATAGTTGGCTAATTCAGCTTCCCTAGTCAACACTGAGACACACAGGGAGAAAGAGCTGCTTTACAAAGGGTTTCTGGTCTGGTCTTTGCCAAGGGGTCTCTCCCATTGTCAAAATGAGTTGGCTTTTGGTTTATGCATTATCTTCTCAATAAGAAGCTAAATAAAAATAGCTGAATAGCTAAAAGAATTAAGTGCTATCTGCAGGGACAATTATATAAATGTCTTATATGAATCAATGCATTTAATCTCCACAAGAGCCTGAGACCATTTGATAGATGAAAAAATTGAGGCAGTGAGTGGAAAGATGTTGCTCAAGGTTATACAGTTTAGGGACAGATAGAGGATTCAAACCTAGACTCCAAGGCACCAGAGCTATGGTTTTAGCTGCCATAGGCAAATATCTCTGCATCTGATCAATAGTGGTGCACAGGAAAGATCAAAGCCCAGACTTTCCTTAGAAACTCATGGGGACAGCTGATTAGCCTCAATTTTTTTTCCCTTTGCACTGTATTTATACTAAAGTCTAGGAAAAATCTCTACAATTTCTTGAAAAGTAGAGTAACACCAAGATTACTCACGAACATTTGACTGCAAGTGAATGGATTCAGTTTCTAAGTCCATACTTGAAAAATATCAGTGTTAAGACTTGGACTGAAAAAACATGGAAGCAGAGTTGCATTAATGTTTAGAATTATTTTCAGGATGTGTTTCATTCCAGAAGAGCTAGAGAAAGAAAAGGAAGGTAACATTTATTGAGTGTAAATGATGTGCCTGGCACTGGCAAGTGCTTTTTCACATGAGCAATCCAACCCCACAACAATGCTGTAAAGTAGTATTAATTTCATTTTCATAGACAAGAACTCAGATACTGTGAAGGTTACATACTCCATTCAAGATCACATAGCTAACAGCCATTACAATTGGTAATCAAATTTAGAAATGCTTGATACCTACTCACCCCTCCCCCAATTTAGGTTCTATGCAGGTTGGATCTTATAAACTGCTAAGCAGAATCTTGATGCATGCATTTGAAGTAAACAGTAATTATCTCTCAATTCTAGATAGTCATGCATCTATCTCCTGCCTTCACTAGTCTAGGAACATCATGGAACACAAAATTCAGGTTTTATTTATTGCTGTATGCCCCGCAATACTTGGCAGAGGGTATGCTCAGAACAGCAGCTGGTGAGCCCCTAAGAGTGTGTGCAGACACTGGCACAGTGTGGATGACACTCACCTAAAGATGCGCAGAGGCAACCTACACATTTGGAGCCTTTACTTTTAAAGGGACAGCTCGACAGACTTGCAAGCAGACCTGAACAAGCCCCAGCAGCCCTCTAAGCCCTGGGTGTGGTGTCTGTGATCATACTTCATCAGTCGGCCCCTTTCCTCCCCTTCCCTGGTGCCTCTTGGGCCTCTCTGTCTCTCTTCCCTGGCTTTGAACCTGTTGGCAGCCTCCAATAGCTGTTCTTCAAAGAGCCGAAGACAAGCCTGATGTTACAATTGCCTTGCTTAATTCCAGACAGGTTTCCATTAATCGTATTAAATTCGGGTGAACAAAGGGCATTTAGTCTGTGACAGAGCTGAACCATATCTGGATAAATATAAACAAGAGAGTTAATCCTCCAAGAGCTGCTATTTGCCAGCAATTGAAAGTATGTCAGCAGTGCCCTTGCTAAAGCAGGTTGGAGGGTAGGCAGCAGGAGAGAGTTAGCAAAATTGGTGCTGAGCATCTGGACTCTGTATAAAGAGGGGAATAAAGATTGCAACTGGAATACATTAGTGGAAAAGAAAATGTTTTATTCACAAAAAAGTAGGCATTAATAATTGTAGTCTTTAATCCAGCCCAGGGTCCCTTACCTTGCCTTCTTCCTCATTGACTTTGATCTTCCCTGCAAAACTGCCTACTAAAGGTCCCTTCTCAGATCAGCTTAAGGTCATGGGGGCAGAAATACTGCTGCTAAACAGACATGCAAGGGAGTAGCATGTGTGACTGGAGAACAGTGTGACAACATAATCCCCTCATGGACAGATGAGGTCAGTGTGGGGTGATGTTGGCTTTTCTAGCACCTACTGAATCATCTGATGAGAGCAGCAACTGAAAGGAACACATACAAACACATGCAACTCACAGCCACAAAGACTGTATGGCCCAGATCTGAGAAAAGGATCCCGTGTTGGTAGAATCAATGGGGAAGTGAAGAGAACAGTGATCTGGGAGTTAGGAGACCTCACTTTCTTTCTTTTCCCTGCCACTGGGCAAACAGCTGTGTGACCTCAGGTGGCCTGGCTTCTGAGAAATGAGGGCCCTGGCCCCTGAAGTATCTGAAGTCTCTTTCAGTTTCTAAAGCATGGATTTGTTCTAGGTAAAGAGTTTTATAAAAGTGCTCTAAGTCTGTTACTACAAGACCATAACTTTGTGAGACATGGTACTCTGAGTTGTGATGTTCTTAAGTCCCCACGTGTAGAATGCTTTGTCTGACCTCTATAGATAAAGGAAAAAATGTTGGCAGGTGTATTAAAATAAGAGGTTGAAATAAAACAGAAACCAAGAGAAGTTCTGAGGAAAACACCTACTCCAAGCTATGACCAACAGAATTTCAATGACTTGTGGTCTTAAAGACTTTTTGCAACAGGTGGAAGAAGGAGAAATTGCAGGATTCAAAAGAGCATTCAGCAACCATAACTCACAATGCATGTTTCCTGACACGCTACTTACTTGCACATAACATTATTGTGCATAAAGTTCTTTTTGCCTGGAATATTTCCCCTCTCTCTGTTTATCAAAATTACAATAATCCTAATCCCAAGACTTCCCAGACAGGAGTCCTTGCGTACTCTTTGGTTATCAGTTACAGCACTTAACTCATACTAACTTTGCTTCTATTATAATTATAGATTATAAACTCTCTGAAGGCAGGGTCTGGGTCTCATTTATCTATGTGTAGTACCATGTAGGCAGTACGCAATGAAGATTTGTGAAGTGAACTCAACAGAGATCTTCAGGTTACCTGCTAGTGTGACAGCAATGGAGACAGAGTCATATCCCAAGGCATTTGTGGCATTGCAAGTGTAGAAACCCACATCAGCTTCCACTGGTGCCAAGATCTGTAAGGAATCATCTGGCTGTAGAAGAATCCTGGAGCAACAGAAAAGAAATGTAGACCTGGTCAGGTCAGTTGATTCCTTTTTGTCATTCAGTACTGGTAGGGAGGAAAGGCATCTCAGTGTGGACACAGAACCCTGTTTTAACAACGGGGACAAACCAGCAACATAGACATTCAGGAGCCCAGGCTTCCCTGCCATTTGATGGATGTGGTTCTGGAGTAGTTTCAAATTAGGAAGTGTCTTATTGCTTGTGAAAATCAAAGTAGGTTGATTGCTTGATCTAAATGCTATAGTTGGAGCAGACAACATATCTGCACTGCATTCATACAACACACATGCATCAGGGGTGGGAGGGTATGCTAGAAAAAATGGTTCAGATAGATTTGGGGAAGACTCCTTCAGGAAAAGGCAAAGTTACAAAGAGTAGAGCTTGGTTGGATGATAGGAAAAAGATGAGGCTTCCAGGTATGAAGAAAGCCATCTGGTAAGGCTTGTAGGTGAAAGCAAGCAAGCCAGGAATCAGACAGCGACCAGAGGTTCTTGATGTATAAATCTGAAAGAAATTATATGCATAATACCCTCTCAATTTTAAGTAGTCACATATGTCTATGGTCTTCATTTACCTGTAAACATTATGGGGCACAAAACTCAGGTCTTAATCACTGCTTTTATTTCCCACAATACTATAGAGGGCTCTCTGTAGAGAAGGTGCCAAGTAGAATGAAGGCGAAACTTGCCCTTTAGGGTTATAGAGAGGCAATTCCAGAATAATCACTGTCTAGTTCAGATACTTTTATAATCTGAAAAAAAATTACAAGAATAAAATTGTGAATGCCTACAATGAGCTTCAAACCCATTCCATCTCAGTCTACCGTGTTTTTCCTCTTCTAGATTTATGCTATTTCTAGGAACTACTGGCTACATAAGCCGATTAATGACTAATGGTGCCTTAAAGCTGAAGTCTTAGTGAGGAACTCAGTGAGGATGACATGAATGAACATGCACGTGGAGGTGGAAATCTAGAAGGGTTGGGGGTGCAGGTGAGGAGCTCTGAGATCCAGTGCCTGGACCTGGCAGATGTCTTAAGTTCTCAGATCATTCAACAGCACACAGTGGGTTTAGTAGCCACTTTGGGGGCTTCTAGAGTCAGTTATTTCTATCTTTGTGATTCTTTCTATCTCCCTTCACAAGCCTCAAAAATCTGGACTATTAACATCTATCCCTGTGAGGCAAGCAGGTGACAGGGTTGTTTTCTTGGAAAACACAGGCACTCATTATAAGCATAACAGGTGGCTCTCTCCATACCTGGAAGCCCCATCTTTTCCCCACCATCCAACCACACCCCCTCCTTTGTCACTTTGCCTTTTCCTTAACACAGAAAGGTCAGGGGAACTCAGAAGTCATGGTGGTGAAATAAGACTAGGAGTGATAACCTGCCCCAGCAATGTTCTCCCACTATTATGACTCTTTCTTCAATAATTCCCTTCCTGGGTCTCCCAGACTGTGTAAAATTTGCAGTTCCGCACCAGCTCCAGTCAGTTCTCCATTATTCTGAGGTGGGTGACCAGCCTGACAAGGCATGAGGCCTCTTCAGCTCTGCTTCTGGCCTGGGGCCTACTGCTTTGCTCGTTCTTACCTACTGTCAGAGGGAAGCTGGGAACTAGAAGGCAGGCTTACGTCAATCAATCTAGTTATGTATGAGCTGTTCTGGTGAAAATGTGGAAGGAAATGGAGCACATTAGTTAAAGGGACATTTTTGGATGATTTACTTTTGATTTAGTACCATTCCAGACTATCATCACTATTATTAGGGATAGTCAAGCTTTTGTGGCATTGAACCAGAGCTAAAACGTTGAGAGGGTCGAAAGGAAGCCTCTTAAAGATTGTGCTCTAACTCATCCACCCACTTACTCACTCATCCAACAAATGTTAGGTGGATTTTTTCAATTACATATTAGTTTATTTCAAAGAAGTTAATAAGAGAAAGATGACTATATAATTTACTTATCTTTGGTAAGCCATACATTATTATAGATAACAGTGTCACTGTTTTCCAGAGGAATCTTATCAGATACAACATAATAGGATATCATTGCTAAGTCTCTTCAGGTGTTTAAGCTGTTTTAGATTAAAAAAATTAAAAAACTGATTTAATGTTTTAAACATTTCTGATGTCCCAGGAATATTTATGCCATCACAACAATTTCTAAGTAATAATAAAAGCAGGCCTAATTAAGTTTTAATGGAACTCAAGATGATGGAACTTTAGTATATTACTATTCAATTTTATCGTACTGAAAAAACAGAGATTAAATTTTGCTAAGTTTCTAAATAGTTAGGATAGTTGCCTCCCTAGAACTGGCAACACCTCTCTTTTCCTTACAGTAACAAATTGAAAACTCAGAGGAAGAGTCTAGAAGACAGTTCTTCTGAACTTTGTTTTGCTTGTACTGTGATTTAGGTAATGGCCACTGGCAAATCCTTTCACTTGTAGCCTATTACAACTTCTAAAGCTTAGGAGTATGTTTTCCTACTCAGTGGGAGGAATTGTTAAACTAAAGTTGATAAGACATTTCTAGATCATCTTTTAGTATTTCCAAATTTTGTTGGTAATGCTGGGCGGAAGGAAGGAAGAAGGCCACATGATATTAGCTAACTTTCCCCAGGCAACTTATTAGGGGTCCAAAATCAGTTTTGTTTTGTTTTTTCAAAGAACTGCCTAACCTGTAAGATCTCATGTAAACTGCTCTTCTTTGCTGCACCTGACCATCTTTTTTTTTTTTTTTTTTTTTCAGGTGGGGGTTAGCTTTTGTAGCTACATCAGTGCTCCCAGATATGGGCACTGTTGAGTAAACCATAAAGCTTTCTGCCCAGGCTGGAAGGCTAGAAAGGAATTCCTACAAAGTTAATGAAGAGAAGGGAAGTAATCCATCATTGGGTATACAACACTGAACTGTGATAGCAGTAGTGAAAATGAAAAGGAATAAATAGATCATGAGATTGAGCACTGGTGTATTCTATTATACTATAAACTGTGCACACAAAAATAAAAAATTATAGCATTTGACTTCATAAAAACAGTCTTAAGTATTACTTTACAACAAAACCTAAGTAGGACAAACCTGGATTTGTCACTCACTATGTACTTATACATTATTAACCATCTAGTTCATGGTAAATAGTAATTTGCAGACAGAGTTAGGATTTGAAGTAGGACTTCCCCCCCCTACTCTATAATACCTTCAAGATCACCATAACATTTAACTGGTTAGTCATGTTTTCTTCTTGTAATTAGAAAGCTGCCCCAAAGCATGTCTTTTGTACAGTTGGCCCATTTGACTATTCTATCCCTTCCCTAATACCTACCAAGGTGTAACTCCTTTCAGGGCTAGGACAGGATTTGACTCCTTTTATCACTACAGTATGCCCATAAAATTGGTAGATGGTGACTTGGAGGCTGCCACTAGGGGGAGCACCAGTTCCGGAGCGAGTTCGCAGCAGGGCTCTCTAGGAAGGATGATGGGGTAAAGGAAAGGCTGTGCTGCAGAGACTTAAGCATCATCAGCCTCCTTATCCAGCCTGGCAACTAGGGACAAAGATAACTGGAAAAATAACAGGTGGGCGTTAGCTGGTAAACACCAGATGTCTACTCTATTAATGTAAATTAATTGGTTAGTAGCTGATTTCTGTCAGCTTGTATTTAGGTTTCAAATCTGACAGGCCTGTTTCAGAATGCCCTGGCCCAGAAGCATAGTGCAGCTTTCCAAGCAGAACCAGAATGATTCACTCTGCAGTTGTTTTGGAATTTATGGAATCAAGAGGATGAGGGGACACAAAATGGGTACAATTAAGACCTACATAGCAGATAGCTGTGGTCATGTTAGGTATGAATACTCCCTACTTTCATGTTAGGTATGAATACTCCCTACTTTCCACCCATACTACCCCACATCCCCTTGGGCTTACTGGGCTAGAACTTACTGCTTTATTTCTTTGACTATACTTTCAGCCAGAAAATGAAGGAGCAGTTTTGTTTTTCTGGGGACTTTTACTTGTTAGCTTCTTTGTGATGGCATGCTTTCTTAAACATTCTACAAGTTAGGTAAGCACCATTTCAAAGAGAACAAAAAATTGTTTTAATTACATAAATAAAAATCCTTGGCATGGATGAGAGTAAGATACAGACAAAATGCTCATGGGCCAGTTCTACCAAAGTACAATCTCCTTGAAATTGAGTCATCTCTCTGCATTTGCAATGTGCAGTGATACAGTGCTTTAACTTAAAAAGAGGCAGTTCTGGGTGTATAAAGGCAAGTCTCCACCAATTCTGCAAGTGCAGTGGTCTCTATCCTTCGCTCAACTGTGAGTACTACTGCCTTGTGGTCTCAAACTGACCTCCATACCCAACCATGAGGAACTGACTTGTGGAGGAAAAGACTTCTCAAATTGAAGTCAAGAAACCTGGACTCCAGTCTGGAGTCACATGGTAGTCTTGGGCAAGTTATTCAACGATGTAAGCCTACGTATTGAGAATAATACTGACCTCTGAGAGTTTTTGTGAACATCATATAAAATAATATACAGACTCATTCTTACTGTCTTCTAAGTAAAAAGATTATTGGCTTAAATATTAGAAGCATCTAATAAGGGGGATTTTTTTTTTTTTTTAATGGTACAAGTAGTACAAGTATCTTAAAGTAACCTCTTTGGAATTTCTAGTATCAGATGAAATTTTCAAGTTCTGGGCACAGAAATGCCTATCTACTACTTGAGATGTGCCATCCCAGGCCTCTCATTCTAACAAGTAAGCATTCTTAAGCCCATTTTAGGCTTCCACATAGGACTGGAAGCTAGAAATCATAGGTGTATCCTTTCTCTAGAACAGTAGCCAGGGTCCTCTTCCTCCTTCTGTCTACCCTTCCAAATTCTCCTTATCCCTTGAGAACTAATTCAACTTCGATTTCCTAGTACTACCCCAGTCTGTAGGAATCCCTCCCTTTCCCGATCTTCCAGCTGCTCAAAACCCTTTCCAATCTATAGTGTCTCATTTCCTCAGTGGACTGTAAGTTATTACCTCAGGTATGAGGACTCTTTGTTTCTTTTACAATTCCCTCTTCAGTTTTCAGCATAGTGCTGGCATGCTGAATAAATACTTAATAAACACTAGTTAGCTTCAAAGCAAAAGAGGAAAGTAATCATCTCTATCTTCAACATAGCATAGTGATAATGGTCTAATACACAGCCTTCATAGCCGCACTGATGGGTTCCAATCCCAGCTCTACCGTTCAGTAGATCTGTAACCTTAGGCAAGTGACTTACTTAACTTCTCAGTGGCACCGTCTCCTCCTTTACAAGCTGCGGAGAATTATACAGTACCTTCCTAGGGTTGTTGTAGGGATTCCATGTGAGCTAAAGTATTTAAATTACATAGAAAAGTATCTGGCATGCAGTAAGAGCTACAGAAGTGTAGATCATTATGATTTTGCAACTGTTGTTATTGTCACCATCATCACCATTCATTCTTTGTGCCCGAACCTATACATTCTGGACATTGTGAACAGCTATTTTGATGTGGGTAGATGACCGAGAAAAGTATGGATTTCAAGGAAAAAACATAAACCAGGATTATGGGGAAGGTGCAAGAGGTTGGCGACTTCCTTAATTCTATTTTTGATTCAGGAATTTCTGGATAAGGACAACTAGTTATTTCTGTAACTGTTTTAACACTATTAATAAAAATACTGCAATTTTAGAACACTAAAGGGGAAGTCAAGGATCAATCCTGCAATTTCAGAAAGGTATATAAACGACAAGAACAAGAAAATTAGAGTTGGAAAACAGTGAACTTAGGAGGAAGTAAGCAAAGTCAAAGGCATCTGTTCAAAGAACATTCCCCCAAACTCCTGTTTCTAAGAGGAGGTCTTTTCCTTATTGTAAAATGAAGATTTCTTTTTTTCTTGTTTAGGGATTCTTTAGATTAGGATAATCAATTCTACCACAAAGGGGAAGTGGGAACCACTATTTACTAGGCAACTGTATATACTTTATATCATTTTATTCTCATGACCATGGTACTCGATTGATTTTACTATGCGTTTTCCCATCTTAGAGAGGAGGCAAAAGTTCAGGGACGTAATTTGCTTAGCTAGTGCATGGTGGAAGCAGGAGCAGTGAATGACCTTTAACCTTTTCTTAAACTGACCACATCCGGTAGGAAGGCATGTGGCTTGGGCTTGTTTTTGGTGTGGGGGAATTTATGCCAAGGTTTGTAGTTAGTCAGGGAAATGGACAACCATTGAAGAATATTCTGAATTTTAAATAGTTTTAAGCAAGAGGAAAAAGGAATGCTGTGAAAAGACCTCCTCTATGAGCAAGAATTTTTTCGGAAACCAAAAATTATAGTAGCCTAGAGGTTTTCAAGGGAGAGTTATATTTTGTACAGATATTTTGGGGAACAGATTTGAGGTTCATAAAGAATTTCATATCACCATTTGGCGAGGGCAGATTTTGTTAACTTTTGCTGTTTTTAATGTAATAGCCAACTAAAAGTTATTTGATTCCAGAAGCGTCATGACTGCTCAGTGGAAGTATAGAAAGTATTTTTGGAATGGGAAAGGCCACCTGACCACACATTCTTAACCCTGTCCTCCTACTTCTTGCCAAACCTTCAGCTTCCCTCTCTTCAGAAATTCATGAAGGCTTAAATTTGCTAATACGTGTAGTTTTATCTGCTTGCCGGGTAATTCATTTCAAATGACAAACCTTTGCATAAAATGACTCTGACAGGATTTCCCATTTACCTAGGATATGGGGGCCTCAAACTCCAGCCAACTGCCATCTGTTTTTGTAAATAAGGTAGCGGTGAAACACCATCACACCAGCGTAAATGTTATCTACATCGCTCTCACGCTATAGGGCCAGTAGCTGGGACAGAGATAGGAAGGCCTGCAAACCCTAAAATGTTTACTATTTGACCCTTTATTCGCTTCTGGCTTGTCTCAGTGACATCCCTACTTCTACCAAAAAAAGTTAACCACATTTGGACTTCTGCCATTTGCTAGGACCACACTTTTAGGAAGAGTAAGCTAACTGCTAGCAGGGTCTTTGGCGATCCCCTAGCCCAGTGGTTCTCAACCTTCCTAATGCCGTGACCCTTTAATACCGTTCCTCACATGAGGAAGGTTGAGAACCACTGCCTAGCCTTTCAGAGACTAGTCACTGTCTGACAAGCCTCACTTGTGCTGTCTGGTTGTCTCTGATTGTGTAAGTATCCTCTGATGCTCTTTACCTGCCTGATTCATGACGGTCATGTCTGTGACCTCTGTATTAACTCTTAATATTTTTCTTTTGCTGAGGCTGATGTATTTACTGGGATGGTTCTTTTCTCTTTGGCTCACTATTCTTACACTTTTCAACTGGGAAAACGTTTGTCATCTCCATTTCCTTTAGTTCTATAAGGGAAACAAGCCAAACCAAATTGAAACTGGCTTATTTTTCCCTCTCTATCTTCTCTGCCTCCAGTTTTTATATTATCTACAAACTTGGAAACTGCATTTTATGTGCTTATGAGTTTTACATATAACATTATTCATAACTATGGTCCTGAAATTGACCCTGAAGGAATTTCCCATCTGATTCTCTCTTCCATTCTGAGAAGTTTCCAACTGTGAATATTCTGTGTTGCCCAAGTTAAAGTCTTCCAAATACTCCTTAACTTGTCTCCTATTCTACAACACTTTTGAACATATTTCAAAACTTTCTGGGAAGTATAAGCATTTAGAGCCTACAGATTTCACTTTCCTACCAGATCAGAAATGATAGCAAAGGAGGTCAGTAGACCATGAACATTCTCTCCTGATGGCCAGATTTAGGCTGATAATTCTCCAATACACCATGTTCCCCTAGATACCTTTCCACCACAACTCTTTGAACAATTGTGTTGATGTCCCTCAAAATAAATATTTTTTATATTGTGATGTCCTGGAAGGCAGTGTGATACTGTGGCGCCATGTCTAAACGACATCAATTATGGATACCGACAAACAAGCATTAATCATGTGCCATGCACTTTATAGACGTTCTGTTATTCACGCTCTCTCTGTTCAGAAGGGCAGAAGAAAACTCAGTGCCTAGTTTCCTTAGTATCAATCATTTTAATTGAACTAATTAAGAAAGCCAGGTTCAGAGCAGTTAAAGCAGAGTCATAATACTAAGTGGCAGAACTGGGATTGTGCCTAAGTTGCTCTGATTCCAGCCTTATTGTCTTCTGCCATCATGCACAGGCCTTTGTCTTAACTGATGTGCCATCAGGTTGTTCCTTTGCATGAGGGAGGTGGGGAGAGTAAGGTGGGCACACCCAGACCCAGAAGAAGAGGAAAACAGGAACAAACTTAGGGATCAAAAGGCAGAAACTCCTTAGATCTAGCTTTTCCCCTAGGATTCCAAGAAAAAAAATATCACCTGTGAGCTGCCTCCCACCTTGCCGCCCAAGAAGAAATGTATTTTCTTTACAATACCTACTTTTACATTATTCTTTATGTTCACCTGCATTCCTTTGGAAAAATCCTGTAACCTTGAGGAAGTTCTTCTGCTTTAAGACTTGCATCAGCCCAACTATGGGTAATATGTGATATCCGCTCACTCTGGGTCCAATAGTGTTAAATTGTGAGCAAGAACTTCCCTGCCAGTGCGGTGCTATCAGTGTTTAGATCTTTCCTGGAAGAAAAGAGCTATCTCTATCCAATGTTTTTCTCAATTTGGTAATCCAACCTACAGTGCCAACTTTGGAGAATCTGGCATATCTTTTCAATAAGGAAGCCAGCATCGTCTTTACAGGTACTGTTTCTGGAGTTAGATTCAGATGTAGAATATTGAATGTATATTTGTCCATGTTACATGAGCCTCTTGGTATTAGATAAAGCGAAGGGTTATCTACCTGGTTCTTTGGCCAGAGGAGTGGTGTGCGTTGCACCCCATCCAAATGTAAACTGGAGTTAGCTTTTGCCTGAATCTCAACTCAAAATGTGAACAGTTCAGTGTTTATATAAAATCACTGAAAAGCAAGGAACACTTTGGGTTCATCTTGCCTGTGGTCTAGGACTCTAACCACACACTTGTGTAGAACCTCAGCACTTGTAAACATATCTAGTCAGAGACCAACACAAATGTAGCAATTGTGACTGTTACTGAGGGCCTAGTGTGCCTAACACTGTGCATATTTACATATGTACATTTATATGTAAAAGCAGAGCCACCAATAGAAGTGTCAAAAACAAAATAAATTGGAAGCCAGCTGGCTGGAATACTGAACGCTAATCTATGCTGGGCCCAGTTGACTCAAATAACTTCCTTATAAAACAATGGCAAGGCCATGTATTCAACTGAGGCTAAAAAAAAAAAAAAAAAATCAACAAATGGAAAATAGTCCCAGGATCCAGGCTGCCTTGGATTCAAATTCTAGCTCTACTATGTACTAAGTGTGAGATTTGCATCAAGTTTATCCAGCATCTCTGTGCTTTGATTTCAGCATCTGTAAAATGGGGATAGTAACCACAAAGTGTTGTTGCCGGGATGACGGAACACCTGAAACTCATCGAAATGCTCAGTAAATAAATGTTCGCTGTGATGATGGTGGTCATGATTTCTCCACTGGTCTGGCTATGATCAAGACGGGAGGTCTTAAGGTAATTACTCTCTGTACTTACTGACCCTTCAGCAGTGCTTTTCAGAGCACACAGTTGTGTGCCACAGAATCTCAGTGTTCCTGAAGCTTTAGTGCAGACCGTGTGGACAAGGCAGAAATGTTAGCAAAGAGCGGGTGTCACTCTGGAACTCTGCCATAGTGGCATATGAGAGACTGGAGGTCTAGATTTTATAGAGCCATATACATCACAGCCTCCAGACAATTAGAAAACCTCTCTCCTAATCACTGGCATCCGTCTATTCATGCGGATGAATGACGTTCATCAGTTTTTCATTTGTCAAGCATCTATTATGTTCTTAGAATTGTGGAGAAAAAAGATAAAACACACTGTTAAACATTTGCTTGGAGGGAGACGAACATAATCTAGAAGGTAATTTAGAAAAACAAACAGCTAATTTTAACGTGGTGGTGAGGGCTCAGACAGAGCATTATGCATGGGGTACCACGTGGGTCATGGAGAGGGTTCTCTGATGGGCCTTGGGGGTAGGCTTCCTGTAAGAGAGGGTCAGAAGGCCACAGACAAATTTGTAAAAGCAAGTAAATGCAATTGCTGAGGGCAGAGGCTCAGTGCCACAAGGCAGACAGACGATGTGGTATAAGATGAAGCCAGAGAGAGGCAGATGCCAGACAATAAAAGGTGTGAGCATCATGCTAAGGCATTATCCTCAAGTGATGACAAGCCAATAAAAGAATTTTAAGCATGAAAGCAGAATGGCAGGTTTACTAGAAAGATGTTCCCCCAGCAGCACCATGGTGAATAGGAGGTGTAACTTCTGTAAAGGGACAGATGGTAAATATTTACAGCTTTGGGGGCCACCTACAGTCTCTATTATATATTCTAATTTTTTGTTTGTTTTTAATAACCTTTTAAAAACATAAAAGCCCTTCTTTTAATGACCTATTACATAACCTGGGTTCAAATCCCAGCTCTACCATTTATTGAGTGTGAGACCTTGGGCAAGTGAACCTGATAGCTCTGTACTCAATTTCATTGGTTCTTTTAATGACCTTTTAAAAGCCATTCTTAATAACCCTTTAAAAGATGTTAAAGGCACTGGCTGTAATTTGCCAAGCCCTGGTCTCACGAAGGCCAATAGAGTTAGGAAGCTGTTGCAATAATTTAGAACTGACGAAGGCAACCCAACGTGGAGGCGGTGAGAAGAGAGAAAAGTGGAAGGATTAAAAAGCCAGAGAAAAGCTAGAATGGTCTAGATTTAGAGACTAAGGAGGAAAGAAACAAATTTTCAGCTTGAGAAGCTGGCTGGTTGGAGGCGCTCCTGATGCTGAGATGGGGAATCAGGAATTTAGTTTTCAATATAATGAGTTGACCTATTTGGAGGGCAACTGAATGGGGATGTCAGGTAGACAGCTGTACATACGATGAGAAGAGATATTTGGTCTGGGGCTAGATATGTGGGAATCGTTGGCATAAAGGGGCATGCTGGAGCCACAGGCATCACTAGGGTATCAGAGTGAGACAATTTTCTTCCTTTTGAACAAAAAAATAACTTTTTTTTTGTGGGGAGGGGTGGAGAGGGCTCTTTTTCCAAGAGAAACGTATGTTGCATGTGGCCTTAGAATATGAGGTAGAAAAACAGAATTCTATAATAAATTCTAGACATATTAAGTAGGGCTTAAAAATTCATAATTAATAACCTCGGAGGGTCCAATATAGGAGACAGCACTATACACGTAAAATATTATGAGGGTCTAAGTCAGCTACTTTAGGGCCATAACATCAATGTTTGCAAACCTCTCAGGTACCTCTGTGCCCATGGAGTGAGGCTAGAATACTTTTCTTCTAATGGCTTTTCAGGGCGGCAATGCGGTGAAAACATCAATGACAGGTCCACAAGAGCTGAAAGGACTCAGCAAAGAGAAGAGGCCAAGTTCTCTTGTTTTTGAAATCAAATGGCACACAGCCCTCTGAAAAGAACTCGCCTGAGAGCTGTGCTGAGAAGTCCAGTTCTGCCTCTTTGTTCTCAGGCTGAACCAGATGGCTACACTTAGTTATTTTAACCTCTGGCCAGTTCAGAACTTTTCCAGAACACTGGCAGCAGGTTTGGAGGCTGTTACCTTCCCCCACATCTGCTTCCTTCACACTCAGGCCCTTGCATGCGCTCAGTCTGGTCTCTGCGATCCAAGACTTAGTATAAAGGGAACGCTGCTCATGTGCACACAGGTGGGAGAGAGGGCAGGAGGACCGGAGAGGGCCTGGAAAAATGAACCCCACAATTCCTAACTGTCATTTCAGCAGGGATTTCTGTCTATCTCAACCAAATCTTCTAGTTGCGCTAAGAGCAAGTGTATAATGCTACTCTGAACTTCGTCTTCTTTTTTCTCTTAGTGCTCCCTAAAGGTAGTCCTTTGAACGCTAGCGATGTCCGTGGCTCCCGCATGCCCCTTTATGCCAGCGATTCCCACATATCTAGTCCCTGAACTTCTGGCTTCAGAGTCACATGTGGTGCTTGTTTAGATGAAAATTATGTGTTTGTACTGTAGAAAGGAGTTTCTGGGGTTAGGGGAGGGAGTGAGAGTCTGTACTCTAAGAAGATTCAGGTAATTATTAAGTACAATGAATTAGAGAACCCCTTCTCTATTCACTTTTAAAAGTTTACAAGTTTAAACTGTGGTGGTATTCTGGTGGCTGGAGCTGAATACAAACCGGGCCCTGGAGTTGTTTTATCCTATACCAGTGCTTTCTTTGTTTCAGGAGAGCAGTGTCCTTGCTTTACTCATCAGTGTACTGTATCTAATATCGATGGCCTTGTAGGGGCTACTGCGATGCCCACTTACTATTTCCCAGCTTCCTCGCACGTGCCTCTACAACCCGGATCATGTCATTTTGCTGCCTAACGTCCTCCCAAATCTTTCCGTGGTACTCGGAGTAAAACTCGAACCCATTCTCACAGTCTCTGGGCACGCTTATGACATCATCCCGTATAACGTCTATATTTTGCCTACTATATTCCAGACAAATGAACTTTTTTGGGATTCTTTCAATACATGAAAGTCATTTTCACATCAGAGCTTTTAAAAGCTGCCCTTGTCCAGGAATGCTCTTCCTGACATTGTCACAGAGGACCCATCTGAAGTAGTCATCAAATCATTCTCCATCACACCCATTTTAATTGTCTGCCCAACACTTGCCATCATCTGATATATATATTTTTTGGTTCATTTTTCTCTGTTTATTGTCTTGCTGCATTCATTCATTCATTCACTATTATTTAGTACCTATTTGGTGGTAGTTACTACTCACAGTACTGGGGCTGTAGCAGTAAAGAAAGTCTTTATCCTTATGGGAAGGCAGTCAACATCTACATTTCTAATACATCAAATGATAAAATTCTCTAACTGAAACAGCTGAGTTAAGTGGCTAGATAATGATCAGGAAGCAGAATGCTGAATGCATGTAAACTCTAAGATTTCTAATTATTATATCATTCCTAGCAAGTATATGCCAGGTAATTTATCTGGCATACTCTTGGTAGATTAATAAATACTTATGGAATGATTAAAAATGTATACCTCCTTCTCAGCACTTAGAATACAGCAATTACTCCTTTGGCCTTCAAACTAGATTGAGTTTCACCATCAGGGAATGAATCTTCCTTTCCTTCATCCCTAGTATCTAACATAGAATGTGGCTTCAAGTAGGCATAAGGACGTTTGCAGAATAAAAGAAGTGAGTAGGGAGTATGAAAAACCAACCTATCACAACATGCTGAAGGGCCATGTGTTAACTATTGCTTGAGAAACCAACATGTGTTTCTAAGAAGCATATGAATTAATTTAAATGAGTAAATTATATATATGAGACACAGTAGTATCTGAATTATTAGAGATTTATTCATAAACTAATTTCTTTCAAATCAAGCTTTAAAAGCTAAAAGTAATATATTTCTCTTAGTCACTTTTCTCCTACCTTAACCTATATTGCTAGTTCAGGCAATACTTTTAATAAACTGCAAAGTCCTACAGACCAGCAGGTAGCTGAATCAGGCAGATTCTCAGAAACGCAGATTTGGGCACTAAGCAAAAACAGGCTAACTGGACTGTAACCTCAGGAATTTTTCTCAACGGCTACCAGACATACTAATGATGACAAGCAATGAAACCCAACAAAGAGGAGGTCACCAACAGCTCTCAGCAAAGCGGTCCCAATGGCCACCTCTGTGCACCCCCTGTATGCTCTGAGCAGAAAATATCTATTTGCTGTCTTTTCTCAAATAAAAATTGAAAAACTGCATAGAAAACTAAGCTTCAGTCATATTTCATATTGGCCAGCCAAGTCAAATAAAAAAAAATATAATGTCAAAGATCAGAAATGGAAATCTCTTGTTTTTCCCTATTGCATGCCTTTACCTGCACTGAAAAACCTTTGTCAAGGCTAGATTTAGGGGAAAAATATCTCAATGGCAGCAAAAACTATTTGTTCATGCCTGTTAGGTACCTTCATTTGTAGTGCTCCTCCCTCCCTCAGCCAATGTCCTGGAGGATGGAGAACCTGGGACTTGCCTTCTGCTGCCCTGGGCCCCGCATCCTTCATTTACCCTTTGCACCTAATTATGTCATATTTCTTTTTCTAGCAAGATTTCACCGAACCTTCTCCATCTTAAGTCCATTGGGTTTAGATATCCAAAGCCCATTAAAGTGAAAATTAAAAGGCTAAAGTAGCATTTCCTACATACTGTTTCAAGAATTATTGGTAGCCCTCAGATTACTAAAGCAAAAAATTGTTCAGTGATCAACGGAGTATCTCAAAAACACTGCATACTGTATTGTCCACTTGAAAAGTCACAACACACATTGAAATGCTTAGAAGAGTTAAAAAAAAAAAAGCCCAAGTAATTTTCAGTTGGGGGATAGTGAAAAGCATTCAGGAACATTAATCAGCTATTTAAAAGGGGGATATTCTGTAGATCTCTACATACTTTTATGAAAATGTCTCCTAGACATGTTGTTAAATAAAAACCAAGTCAAATTTCTGAACATGACTAATATTCTATTAAAAACCTCAAATCCTATGGGTGCATATATGCTTTTTATGTAATACAATAAAATATATATAAATTCTAAAAGGATGTATACCAAATATAAAAAGGGATAGCCTCTGGGGATTAGGATTGGGGGAAATGAGGGAACTTGCACTTTTTATAGTTTTAAATATTATTTGAATTGTTTTATAGCCTTTTATTACTTTTATAATAAAAATCAAGTGCTATATTAAAAAAAGGACATAAAATCCAGCCATAAACACATCTGCTTAGCTTTAAGTGAGCACTTCTCAAACTCATGTCATCACTAAACCCCAGTTTGTGGGGTACTCAGAAGTAACTTGTGCCACAACTTTTGAAGTTACTGTGATCACAGCTTTCCTCATCAATATAGGGGTATTCATCTTCTGTGGCCTTCTGTAAATGAGTGAAAGAGGTAGGAGGGACTTCAGAGATGATTTGGTACAACCCGTTTATTTTTAAAATGAAGAGACAAAGCCTGTAAAAAGCAAAGGGCTTCAGCAAGATCAGCCTGAACCCCCTTGTACAGCTCCATCTATATCATTCCCATAGTCACCAGGTGACCTAGGCAGGCTGTGATCCTTGAATTTCATAGAATGTCTCCAGCACTCAAAGAAATTGTCATGACCTCGAATAAGCCACGGGATCTCGGTTCTCCTTGTAGTCAAAGGCAAAGCAGGGTCTTGATGACACCCCTTCTCATTGCTCTGCCTTACTGCATAGCTGCGAGACCAGGTAGCTGCAAGGCTCACCTATCACTGAACTAAACCTCCTCTCCATTCCTCCTCCTTTTTGGGAGGAAGTAGGAAAAGGGTTAATTCCCAAATTTTCCCTTACATGGTCTACTGTGATTCCCTTCAGTCCCAATAGTACCAATCTTGGTGTCTACACTGGAGAAACTGACTGGCTGGTGGAGGAGATGGCATGATGTGGGTATGACAGCTACAAGACAGGAGTGAGTTGCAGAATACCACCCACCTGGGCACCACCCATCATCCTGGGGACCTGACAGAGGAGGACCCCCTCAAGGACCTCAAGGGGGTTGACGATAATCTTTACAACCATGTTATAATGATTTTTGAAGAAAACTACATGGATCACAGGAGGTAAACTGACCGAGGAAAGTATGAGCTGGGGAGGATTGCAAACAAAAGAAGAGGTTAAGCGCACAGCGTGCTGCCTGCATTCAGACAGTCTCCAGTGTTGCTGGGCTCATTATGTGCGGCTCAGCTTCTCTCTAGGATGCGGTGACAATAGTACCTAACTGTACCTAGGGATTTGGGGGAAGATAGATGATGCCTTTAAAGCACTGAGCATGGTGTCCGGCATATGGTAAGACTGAAAAAATACTTATTATTATTATAGCTATTTGGTCTGTGAGTACAAGGCTGACAGACAATACCAGTGACAACAGGCAAGAGCTTAAAACAAGGAATCTAGACTTGAGGACCACAATTCTATGATTCTTTACATGACTACCTATCTTATTTTTGTCACATACCTTGACTCTGCCACCTAATAAATATGAGCATTAGCAAGTTACCTTATGGGTTTCCTTTTCTGAGAAGTATGGATAAAAAACTGTACCCAATTCCAGTCAATGAAATAAAACATATAAAGAGTTTACATTTGCCTGCCAGATAGTCACTACTCAATTAATGCCAACTATTGTTGTTGTCAGGGTCATTGTAAAGATTAAAAGAGATAATATATATAGATATATACATAGCACAGTGATTGGTATATGCGTAGTAGTCCAAAAAATAGTGTTATTATTATTACTTCTACTACCATGGTTGATTTTGCTTTATGAATGGCTATGGCCCAAGGAGACCAGTAAGTAATACATGCTGTCATCCTGATAATGCCACATCAAAACAGAGATGCCAAGAGATATTAGGATAACTAATCACAGGTCTGACTGGGAATAAAGCTTTCTGGAACAAATAACTTTGTCCAGCTCAGAAAGAGGATGGGGCTCACCCACGGGGAACAGCAGGTGCTGGCTGCATTCTCTTCCCAGCCCTGGGGACCACACACAAGGAGACAGTGTCCCCATGCTGAAGCTTTTCAAGGGCTCATCTCACAGAGCAGTAACATAATAATACCCTGGCCTGGAATAATGTTTTTCTTCCAAAAGTTCAAAGTAATCCATAGCGTATCTTATTCATTTTGGGGATCCTATGGGAATGGGGGTGGATAAAGAGTGTTGTTTGGGTCTTATAAAGATGAAAACATATAGTTTGGAGAAATTAAATACCTTGTTTTGCTCCAACCATCCATGAGCACTGATAGTGGACCTGAAACCCAGGATGTGATCCCGAGGCCCATGCTCTAAGCCTTACCTTTGGAAACACCTTGAAGTATGTGTGAATAGTGTGACTTGGGCCAGATGTGGTCCCCTGCTCCCCTCCCTTCATCCCACCCCTTCCTAGACCAGGTAGCTGCAAGGCTCACCTGTCACTGAACTGAACCTCCTCTCCATTCCTGGCCCAGCTGATGGTTGGCCTTGGGTGGCCGATGGCCTCACAGTGTAGAAGTACCCTCAGTGTCCCGCTGGCCAGGGCCACTGTCTGTCCCAGGTGGGTGACCACCTCAGAGGCCGAGAGCTGCTGGGCAGCCGAGATCTTCCGCAAGATGGTGGGCTTGCGGTGTGGCCTGCGAGAGCCGCCCCCGGCCTCCCCCGCAGAGGAGGTCCGCAGGGAGCTGCTGAAGCCAGACACGTGTTTATGAGGGGGGACGGCCACTGGGGGAGTCCTCCCTTCAGAGGGCTTGAGGAGTGCGTCCTGGTGCTCGAGGTGGCTGCGGAAGATCTCCTGGGCCAGCTGGGCCACCAGGTGCTTGCTGTAGAGGTCGCGAAGTTCCTCGGGCTGCTGGGAGAGGTTCCTGAGAATGTCGTCCAAGCGACTCTGTTCGGCCACCATGGTGAAGGGCAGCTGCACAAGGGCCTGCTCGGCGCCCGGGTCCTCTTCTGAGGACACGTTCCTCTCAGCAGAGTCCTGCACCTCCCACGAGGCCAGGAGCTCTCCGGGCCAGCCCCCCTGCTCCAGCAGGCGGGAGACGATGTCGTCGTAGCGGCTCCCCGGATCCGCGGCGAGGCCCCGCTTCTCCGCCTTGCTGCCGTTGGAGAAGATGCCGTTCTGGTGCTTGTGCGTGTGCAGGGCCTCCTTCGGCCCAGCCTTCCTCGCCGCGAGGGCTTCCTCGTCACTCCACAGGCTCAAGGGCCGGGCCACCAGCTTGCGGTTGCCTCCCACAAGCTTGATCACGAACTGCTCCCGGGCCGGGCCGGCGGAGCAGGTGTAGACGCCCGCGTCGGAGGGCTTGAGGCGGTGGATCTTCAGGTAGCCGAAGGGCGCCACGGTGACGTGCGCCGAGCTGACCAGGTGCTGGCCGTCCTTCTCCCAGGTGATGAGCGGCTTGCGGAAGCGGCGCGTGGGGCAGCGCAGCACCACGGCCGTCTTGGGAAGCAGGTAGGCGAATCCCCCCACCACGAAGTGCAGCTTCCTCTGCCGGCGGGTCTGGATGTAGACCTTCCTGGCCGCGGCGATGTGCGGGCTGTGCTTGGGGGACGGCCGTCCGGGCCCTGCGAGGAAAGGCCAACAGGGAAGTGGGTGGACAGGGGCGGGGGGGAGGGGGGAGCAGGGCGAGGGGAGGAAAAGGTAGGAAATGAGAGAAGGAGAGATGGAGAGACAAGAGGGAAAGTGCTCATCAGGGTTTATTTTTGGCCAGGGCCAATTTACCGCCTATGTTTTACAGGGAGAAACTGGCTCCTAGCTGGGTGCCATCAAGCTGCCACCACAGTCAAAACTAATAAGGTGCAGGGGGCAATCTGAATATCACCCTGCTGGGTCTTTCTGTCCCTAGAGGCTGAGCCCAGGTTCTAGATCTAGATGGAGGAGGAGCCCACAGAAAAGGCATTTCCTCTCATTAAAAGCTTTTTTTAAAAGGCAGAAAACAAAGGGAAGGAGAATGTCCTCCTTTAAATGTTTATCTTTGGGGTCCTGCAAAGCACCAAAGCTCTAATGTACCTGGTGAGGAGAGCCCAGAAGTGTTACAGCTCTAGGGATTAATATTAAACAGAACAAATCTGTTTAGAGTAGTTTAAAACCCCAGCGTGGATAACATTAGACTTCATTAGTAATCTGCCGCCTCCAGCTTCCAGATCTCTGTATGCCAGCAAGTGAACTTTGCTCTACCCCCTGCAAACTGTTTTTCCAGTGGAGAAGAGAATTCAGCCTGGCCACGTGTAATTAAGATTCCTTTTCCGTCTCCAGCTGAGTTCTCCAGCCTGCAGCCCTCCAAGTGGCTTTACTGTCCCACCATCTCCTGCCAGTCTTGGGTTTGGGGAAGGCAGCAGCTTAGGGGCTGTGGCTGTTGCTCTGCAGGGGGTTCCAGCTCCCCAGCCCTGCAGCCCTGACATACTCACTTGTGCAGGTTGCCAGCATGCAGGGCCTGATGGAGGAAGAGAAAGGCAGGGGTGGGCACAGTGTGGAATTGACAACGGTGGAGACCCCACTTTTCAGCACCTGCCGGCAAATGGCGCTTCGAGTCTGGGTGCCCTCCCCACAGCTTGTGGAGCACTGGTGGAGAAAGAAAGGCCGAATGCATGTAAATTTAGGAAACCAGGAGCTAGTGGACTTTATATGGACTCTCCAATTCATCAAAATGTGAGAAAAGTTGCTCGGAAAAGAAACAGCCAGTGAGGAAGAAAGAGAAATAGTAATTATGGTGTAACAACGTGGAAGACATGTCCATCGTGTTGCTACATTACACTTTGAGATTTTCTACTTTGAGGTTTCCTATAGCTATTTTTACCTGTTCTTACTTCTCTGGCCTGGCCTCTGGAATTGCAGAGTCACCGAGTGCCATGTTCAAGTCCCAGCTCTGTACTTCACTACTTGGCAAGTTCCATAAACTCCTTGAGTCTGTTTCTACTTTTTATGCTTATTTGGCAAGCCGGGAGTTAAGTGAGATGATATATTTAAAAATGCCACATACAGAAACAATTGATGCTAATTCTTTTCTTCTTTCATGAATAAATGATCATATTTAATGTGAAGCATTAGGTAGTTGTTATGAATCCACTTGGAGGTGGAGTGCTAGATGGTATGGAGAAAAGATATCCAGGGGCGATTATTCAAATAAGGGGGAAAAGTCCAAATACATTAAGATGAAATAATATAGTAAGGAAATTAACTGTACTGAGATAACCATTTGTATCTACTACAATGGCCATAATCAAAAAAGACAGACAATAACATGTGCTGGTGATGATGTGGAAAAATTAGAAACCTCATGCATTGCTGGTGGGAATATAAAATGATACAGCCCCTTTGGAAAACAGTTTGGTAGTTTCTTAAAAAGTTAAACATAAATTTATCAGATGACCCAGCAATTTTACTCCCTGGTATCTACCCAAGAGAAAAAAAAAACATACATCCACACAAAGATTTGTATGCAAATGTTCATAGCAACATTATTCATCATAACCCCAAAGTGGAAAAAACCCAATGCCCATCAATCTGTAAATGGATAAACAAAATATAGTATATATATCTGTACAACACAATATTATTCAGCCATAAAAGGAAATGTATTCTTATGTCTGCTATAACATGGATAAACCTTAAAAACATGATGCTAAACTAAATTTTAAACATGTAAATTATACTTCAATAAAGCTGTTTATAGAATTAAATAGTAATTAAAAAGAATTTGTATAAATATTCTAAAATTAATGGTAAAAATTATCGCATGATTATGGAACCCTAAATATAGGTGGGGTCTAGGTGGGTGTAGAGAAGCAGTGATAAGATGACAGGTAGGAAATTTTCAGAACAAAGGTAGCAGGCTGTAGCAGAGAAGTCCAAGATAGGCTTGGTGGCAGAACTAAATTGATTTAACTGAACAGAGGGACCAAGTTGAGAGTGTCAGGAGCTAGAGAGGTAGTTTGGGGCCAGACTTTGGAGACCTTTAATTTTCAGATAAGAGGCTTGGACCTGGTCCACATGGCAATGGGAAGCCATTAAAGAGGGGAGTGACATGATGGAAGAGGTGTTCTGAGAAGGTTAATCTGGCAGCAGTGTACGGTGGGAATGGGAGTGGAGATGGATGGAAGGCAGTGAAGGAGGCTGCCACGGTAGTTCAGGCTGCAGATGATAAAAGCCTGAACTAGGGTCATGGCAGTGTGCCACGTGAACTTGAAAAATGACAGTAAAATGCCCCTAAATATTATATTTTCAAGTCGTATATGCTAACACACAGACATGACACTACTGTGTGCAACATGCTGTGATATACACCACCCTGAAAGAATTTTAAGATGCAAAAGATGGCGATGAGAATCTAACCCAGTACTTTTATTGCCTGACAACTGTAGACTCCAGATTCTACTCATCACTTATTTTATGGTAAATGACAGCACCAAATCCAATATCAGATGGGAGGGAGGTAAGGGGACTGAAAACATTTTAAAGCATGGTTATTTTAGGGCTGCTAATAGAAACATAAAAAACCAGTTAGATGGCAGGTCAGAAGATCAGGTTATGCCTCTGGTCAAGTAGAGTTCTTTCTCTAATTTCAATTCCCACATCTCTGAAATAGGGAAGCTAAAGTAGAGCAAAACCATTTTCCAAACTATGTGGAGGAAGCGATTCAGGGGCTTCTCAGGTATTGAGGAGACCCAGCCACTAATGATGTGAACCCTTACCCACCCTTCAACCAAAACAGCTCTGATCTTGTCTGTTTTGGGAATCTGGCTTCATAGTAACTGTTTTTTTTTTTTTTTTTTTAAGACAGATTTTCATTTTGTCACCCTCAGTAGAGTGCCATGGTGTCACAGCTCATAGCAACCTCAAAGTCTTGGGTTCAAGCCTCCTGAGTAGCTGGGACTACAGGTGCCTGTGACAACGCCCAGCTATATTTTTTTAGAAAAGAGGTCTTGCTTTGGCTCAGGCTTGTCTCGAACTCATGGGCTCAGGCAATCCACCTGCCTGGGCTTCCAAAGTGCTAGAATTACAGGTGTGAGCCACTGCATCCAGCCCATAGTAACATTTTATTTGATAAAGGTTATGTGACTTTAATTTTTAAAAAAGCGATTAGGGTATAGAATCTTTTAATCTCTACCTCCAAAATTAACTACCCTGACTTTAGTTTTTTTTTATATTTTTAAGAGGAGGGAATAACTTCCATAAAAATAGGACTTAAAATATCTAGTAGCCAACTCTATCAGGAGATTTCTTAAAGATTTCTTAAAAAAAAAAGAAGTATAGCCTTTTGAGAGGTTTTACTTTCAGAATAGAATCTGCAAGTAAATTTATTTGAAATGTCTAAAACTTTGGCTTAATTCTGTCTCTGTGGGATTCTGTGTAGTAACCATGAGCTTGAGCCCAGATAGTTGAGGATGAAAAACACCCATAGATCATCTAGGTCATCCTTTCTCCAAGAGGATTCTTAGGGGGGGATGTGGAATGCACATCTCATCTCAGCTGGAGGGCCAGAGGGATGGTCTTTGGATGATGGGAACAAACATGGAGCCTTTGAACACCTCCCAGAGCGCTTCAATGTGGCACCAGCTTAAGTTCAATCACAGTGATTCAGTGGTTACTTCCCACTGTTCCCAGCCCCTTCCCAACATTTGGAATTTCCATTCATCAACCCAGATAGCTCAGAACTTAATAACACTTTGTGGATAAGGGCTAACTACCCTTAGTTCCCCAAATGTAACTTCTTTCTCCTAGGATGCCCAGGAAAACGTGTGGGAGACCCAGGCTGTGGCCTGGGTCCAGCCAGTCAAGGCGAGTGCTTCCTTTTACTTTCTTTCCTTCTCATGGCAGCACAGATGGGAGAGAATCCCAGCAGGAACACGGATGAACTGTTACTAGGCACAAAACACTTCATATGCGTTATTTAATAGAAACCTCCTACTTAGGTGGTAGATATTAGTGGATTAGAAAAACCTCCATTTTATAGATAAGCAACTGAAGGCCTTGACAGGTTAACTAATTAGCCCAAGGAGGTGGAGTCAAGAGTTGAATCTAGGTTTGCTTACCTTTGAGTCTGAACTCTTAACCACACATGATACTGTTCTACGGGCCTAGGTTACTTGATGGGACCATGAGACCTCAATTTCATAGTTTTATTTCCTTACTGTTTAATCACAAGAGTTCCTTCTTCAAATTTTCAGGAAGAAGAGAACTTATCCTCAGTTCTCCAAGTCTTATATGCCCCAGAGGCCACCAACTCCAGGAATATGGGAGGATAATTATGTACAACTCCCTCCTCTTAGCCACTCACAATGGACTATCACTATCAAAGGGAGCAATTACTTTCACAATACCCCACTAGGAGAATGTTTTAATTTGAAAGCCATTTGGTAAATACATTTGTGCTTTATCCTGCACTATTTTTTGTTATGGTTTCTTTCCTATCCCAAATCAATATTCCCATGGAAAAACTGTCACTAACACGTCTATGCACACACACAGGTGTAGACACACGTGCTCATTCTATATATTTTTATTCTGTTATTCTGCCACAATAATTTTTTTCTAAAATACAAAAAAATAATAATTCCTCAAATGTTCTGAGACATTGTGGGTGAGGTACCAGGGAAAGCCAACTTCTAAAACCTAGGGTAATGTAGTTTAACTCTCAAATGCAATGCCCTTAATAGATACCACCTTAATGGAATTCTATCAGGGTGGATAATATATGTGGTAAGAATTCTAGGAGCCTCTGTGGAAAGAGCTGGCATCTTAATTTTCATGGGCAGCTTTCCCATCTGGAAGGGAGTGTCTCTGTGATGGATTTCAACCAGGAGCAGCTTCCCACTGTGAGTTGTATATTATACAAAAAAGGCCAATTCAAGTGCCTATGAGAAAAGGAAGGTTTTGCATATAATTTTAACACAGAAATTTTCATTTCAGGCCTAGTGACTCTGTTCTTGCCTACATCTGCTTGTGAGGGCATTAATTTTAGGAGGACTTCTCTATGGAAGACACTGGGAAGGTTGAAGGCAACTCAAAGAAGAGGTAGGAGCTGAAACAAAAGAGGAGAAATTGCAATAAGGAAATTAATTTATGCTAGGGTTAGAAAAGGAGTTATTTAGAAAGACAGATTCATCAGAGGGATATCCCTGACTTAGGAGGTCAAGTTAGGAATGGCGAATGCTGACGCAGTCACTTCCCAAAATGCCGGGCAACAGGGGAAATCAAGTTCTCTTGCTGGGAAGTGGTTGAGGTTTCTCAGCCAGGAAACTAACAATAAAGAGGCAGGATTTCCCTGGCCTCCTTTCCCTAATAAATCATGTCCTTTATTGTCCAGTAACTTGGAGGAGAAGACCTAGCAAAGCGTTGCCCTTCCTGAGTAGAAACATCTGGGAGTAGGAGGTGCAGGGAGGTCGGAAGGAAGAGGAGGTGTGGAGATAGAAGGAGAAGAACCCAGCGTTCCCAAAGAATACTGGGCCCAAATAGCACAAGGCCTGGTTTTGTCCACCAAGAGCCCATTTACAGTTGTAAACTTCTGATTGTTGGGTAAGGGCTGGCTGTATAACTGGGGTCCCTGCAGCCTAGTTAAAAGCTAACTACACACTATGGTATAAATGGTTACAAAAATACTGTTCTATAACGTCAGAAGGATTGTTTTGTTCTCTTCTTGCCTTTTCCACGTGTATATCTGTGGTGCCTTCTTTCCCCACTTATGCCTTTTTTATTTTCTCCTTGTGCGGAGCATACACACCTCGGTCCAGTCTGAGAGAAGCCACTCGCTGGGGCAGTCATCTTTCTTGCAGGCTTGCTGCGAGGCCGGTTTTGAGGCTGAACAGAAGGTTTCAGGAAGCTCCAGGAAGCTGCCATCAGCCATGCGCTGCTTGCAAAGAACCTCACGTTTCTGAACACCCCCTCCGCAGGTCCTGGAACACTGGGAAGGAAGGAAGGAAAGAAGAGAAAGTCAACCCAGTGTCGGAAAGAAGTAATCTGTTTGACCACCAATTCTTGGCTTAGCTTAGCTGAAAAGAAAAAAAAAGAAGAAAAACCAGGAATTGACCCAAAGGATTTTGTTTCCCCTCTTTGAAATAAATTATTAGGCAAGATCTATCCCCTCTACTCTTAATCTCAGGTATTTAACTAGAACATCCAGGAATTTCAGGGGCCTTTAAATCTTAAAAAGTTGCTCCTGAACTATGATTTGCAGCTATCTAAGACAACTGGTTTAAAAGGTTAGTAAAATAGAGTGTTCAGCATATTTATGATCCAGTGAAAATCATCCGTGCTGCTTCCAGCATGAATGAGAGCTCCTGCCATCAGTGTAAATCTGGAGAAATTAATTTGCAGAGCAGACAATCCTTTCTGTAAGTGTAGGCACTCTAGCACATTGGATGGGCATTAGATTTAGGGCCTGGTTTTCTTAAGAATTTCCTTGGAATACTTTCCTTGCAAAATTGAAGATTTCTTAGGGCAGTGGGAGTCAGAGCCGCTGAAATTTGGGATGCAAGAAAAATAGCCCCATGTCAGTGGTTTTCAGAGGAACCCCAATAAAACACGTTGTTTACTTGTAACTTGATAGTTATAATCCAGCTGCATGGGGAAGGCGAGGGAGGCCCCCCCCCAAGGGCACAGACTGTTGGCTATTTCCAAATGCTTGTTCCCTCTTTTTCAGAGGAAAGGAGCCTCCAGTTTTTAAGTGGACCCAGGACTTTTCAGTATGAAGCCTACATTTTCCAACCTCCCTTGAAGGCAGCCACTGCCATTTGACGAAATGCTGGTCAGAGAGATATAAAGGGAAGGGTTACGTACATTTCCAGAGAGGTGCCTACAGCGAAGGTGTGGCACCTGTCTTTCCCCTTCTCCTTCTCTCCACTGGGTGGAATGCAAACATGATGTCCGTCTTGGACTGTGATTAGCAGAGAGAAAGGAAGTCTGACTTCCTGATTGGGAAGCCACTGCACCAGCCCTGGACTGCCTGTGTTTATGTGAAAGACTTTCCTGTCTTCTCCAAGCCACTGCTATTTTGTGATTTCTATCACTTTCAGTCAGATATAGCCCCAGCTAACAGATCAACCTGTTTCTACTCTATGCTGGAGGTAATTCATTGTAAAAATTTTAGAGAGCATGGTGTTTCCTTCACTAATAGGCTCTTGTCTTTAACTTGCTGCTTTAGGCTTGCTGAATAATCAGCTTGGGTTTAAAAAGCCCCTGAGTTTATGCTGAAGGAGCTGCTCCTGTCCAGTTATGCCCTTCCAGAGCCTGGGGAGGTCTCTGGGACTCCTGCCCACAGGCAGCCTTATGGTGGTGATACAGAGGCCTTGGGTACAGTCAGAACAATTTTCACATACTTAGTGGTCTCACCCCTGAATGCGTGTCAAAGACACCTGGGGAACTTTTAGAAAGTACTGATGCCTGGGCCCCACTGCAGACCTATCAAGTCAGAAACTCCTGGAGGGGGGTCCCAGGTACCAGTTTTTGCTCTTCTCTCTCTCTCTTTTTTTCTTTCATTTTTTCCCTTTCTTTTCTTTCTTTCCTTTTTTTTTTTTTTTATAAAGAAAATGACTTCCTAGGTAATTTTCCAGAAAATTCTAATGTGTATCCAAGGCTGAAGTCATTTCTTCAAGCTAATAGCATATCTCTCCACCATTCCCAGTGGGAATAAAATAAATGTGGAAAGGAAAATCTGGGATCCAGAGAGATGTCTGTTAGGACCAGTGGCTGTCTGGATCCCACCTCAGCAAATGTGACATTTGTTTGCAGTGTGAATGGCTGAGGTCACACAGCTAGTGATAAAAACGGTAGAGAATAATCCACTAGGCCTTTTAATCCTACACCCTTCCAAATGATCCAAATCCATGGTCAACACCACCTTGTCTTTTTAGATTTAAAATTAAAAAAAATTAAAATAAAAATAACCACATTAAATCCCCTGGAGGGAAATGTATTTTCTCATGACTAGGATCAACTACCTATCCATTGAAGGCTAATAAGAGGTGAAATTGCCCTATGAAGTAAAGCTTACCCTACTTTACTGAAAGAATGTGAAGGTCAGAGAGGTGAAGTAAGCCAACCAAGGCCACATAGGGGCTAGAATCGGTGTATTTCCCTCAGTGCAGCATTCACTGGGCTCCTACCGAACACTACTCTCTGGACAGAGCTGGAGAACAAGCCCAGACTCAGCTTTCCTCCCCTGGGTTGTAGCAACTCCTCTCTGCTTGCAGATCTAAGGGAGGGTAGCCCGATGGCTGCTTCATGCTCAGAGTGCCAAGCGTGGTAAGCATCAAAGCTGTATGTAGCCCGGTCACCCTCTCAGCCCCCTGGAAAAGTGGTGCTTTGCAACTCGACTCCACTCTTGTGATCACCCCTGACTTGCAGGAGTTAGAGCAGGATCTGTCAGGGAGCAGAACTCTAAAATAGTTCATTTGCATTCTGGTGTCCCTGGGAATGTGTTCTTTCTACACTCTGATTTCTGAGTTGAGAGGCTGCATTTGAACATAGCTCCCAGGTTGTGTCATGAAGCTTGACCACCTGTTACTCATCAGAGCTCTAAACAGTTCTTTCTAATCTAAGCACTTTTCTGGTTTTTGGCTTTAAGAAAAACAAAATGTCTTAGAGCTAATGATTTAAGACCTTTGGCTTTCCTGTGGATCATTTCACTAACTCTCTGGACTTCTACTTACTGGAAATGCAAATTTTAATTTTAGTTCTAATTCACTAGCAATTCAATAAGATATTAAGGATTTCACTTCAATTTTGTGGGATTTTGTACCCACAATGCCTAGAACAGTGCTTTCTGTGAATGTCAATGCTCAATAAATGTTTGTGGCATTGAAGTTGGGACTTGGGAGAACTTTAAATTAGTGGCTAAGAATTTCATTTACTTAGGGTAACTGTCTTGTTACCATGGATAACTAAGGTTTTCTATTTGGTTTTATAGTCTTTTGCATAACTTCTCAGGTTCAACCCTCTCTTATTTCTGTCAAATTTTCACTTCAAACCAACCAGTTATTCTGTAATCAGATTAGTTATAAACTTTTATTGGCAGTTTTTCTTCAGAACTTTTTTATACTAGACAATGAACCATGTGGATTACTGACACCTAAGGATTTGCCAAATTTAGGGACTGTATTTTCCACAATATTTTCCATTCTATGAATTGCTAAGATTCTTCTATGAACTTAATGTAATTCTTATGAAACCACAGTTATCTGAAAATAAAACAAGTTTGTGCTGATAAATCCAAAATTTTAATCTTAAACTCTGAACTCCGTGCTGTGCCTACTCAGATTTTCCACTTAAATGCAAATTGTCATCTGGATGTAAAACATGTCCAAATGGACCTTTTGAAACTGTCCCACCAACCTCACCCCAAATTTGTTCCTGTCAGTCTTCTCCATTCATTTCATGGTGCCACACCCGGAGCAAAAACTTAGGTGGGACTCTTGGGTTTTTCCTTTTTCTCATCCAGGCCATAAGAAATACTGTCAGATTTACCTACAAAACAAATAAGCTATACCTCAAAAATAATAAATCATCATCTCTTGCCCAGACTACCGCAGATGTTCTAAAATTTCCCCATGTTATGACCTGAATGTTTGTGTCCTTTGCAAATTCATGTTGAAATCCTCCTAAGGCCATGGTATGAGGAGGTGAGTAGGTCATGAGGATGAAATGCTCATTAATGATACTAGAGTCCTTATAAAAGAGGCTCCCAGAGCTGCCTGACCCCTTCCATCATGGGGGGACATAGCTACAGGGCACCATCTATAAACCAGGACGTGGGCCCTCACCAGACACCGAATCTGCCAGTGCCTTGATCTTGGCAGCCTCCTGGACTGAAAAAATAAATTTCTCTTGTTAATAAGCTACTCAGTCTATAGTACTTTGTTATAGCAATCTGAATGGAATAAGACACTGAGTTTCTAGTTTTCTCAGTCTTGTCCTACCAAGATATAGATGGTATATTCAAATGTGATAATTTGAAAAGAACTCTTCCTGCCTGCTGGAAACACCATTGGATGAACACCCCAGACACCTGGGGGTAAGGGCACTTACTGAAGCTGTCTAAGGGGCACAAGTGGAGAAGGGGAGAGAGGAGATTCAGGAGCAGTGAAAGATATTCAGCCTCTCATCTTACTTCCCTACACTCATCTTCTCCACACCGTAGCAAGAGTGATTTTTTCAAGCATAAATCACATAGTTTCCATGCTTAAATCCCTCCCACAGCTTCCCCTCTAATTAGCATAAAATCCAAACTCCTCTAACTCTGCCCTTCAAAGCCCTACATGTTTAGTCCCTCTGCTGGTGGAACTTAGTGGATATCTGGCTCAAAACCTTTCCAATTCATCCATTCATCATAAATGCATTAAATACCAATCACGGACCAAGCATGCTTCTATGCCTTGTAAGTTTAAGCCGCGAGCAAGAGAACCTCGTACACTTCTGCAGGCTCGCTTTCATCACTGTCCCCTTTCCCAGTATATTCCAGTCACGCTGGGTTTTTTAAAATTGCTATTGCATTTTTGTTCCTCCAATATGCCAACTTTGTTTATCCCACAGGGTTTTTGCACTTGCTCTTCTACCTGACCCATTCTTAGATCTTCATGTGGTGTAGTCTTCTTAATACCCAGGTTCTGTTCCATTCTCACCTGTGTGGAGAGGCTACACCTAACCTTCCTAGCCAGACAGAGTAGCCAACGCATCATCTTATTGTATAAATAGCTGTCACTCCTTTCAGAAACTATCACCCGTTAGAGTCTATTTATGAAGGCAGAGATTTTGCTTCTCATGTTCATCTCAAATGCTTGAGAACTACATGTAAAACTTTCCCCCAGTACGATATTATATCTTTAGCAACAAGCCTTAGGATTGAATGAATCCATCTCTAGTTTTTTTTCTTGAATACTCTATCATTTTATTTTAAAGTTTTCTTTCTTTGCAAAATTAACGATTTGTTATCCAGCAAAGAAGTGGTCAGGGCTGAACAGTAAAGTGACATTGTTAAATGGATTCTAGAAGTTTGGGATGTTTTGATATGATCCATAAATATTTACACTGTAAAAAATGCAGTGTATTTTTTCTCTGAGAGAAATAATGGTTGGTTCATAAAACTATTATCCCCTAAAACTCAAAATGACATAAAACCACTTTTCTTTTAATCTTTTGATTATAATTCATAGTCAAATTTCTCATGGGTCCGCTGAGTTCATCAGATATAAAGAACAAGCTCTCACTATGAGCTTAAAAAAAAGAAAAAAAGAACAAGCTCTCAAATTTCTGTTGCCTAGTGACTGACATTTTAGACACTTTAATGGTGATGTTGGATTTGTAGGAGTAGAGATATCTTCAACACTTGATGGCGAAAATTTTCTTTTTGTAATTATGAGGCACTTGGGCTTCTTTGCAATTTGAATAAATGCTCCAAAAACCAAGTAGCAGAATAGGAACAGTCCTCAGAATCTAGCTGTTCAGTTAGAATTTCTTAATTTGGCAAAAAGAAAAAAGGCAGGCTAGTTTCCTCTCTCCTTCAAACTAAGAAAAT
Source organism: Otolemur garnettii (assembly GCF_000181295.1). Taxonomy (NCBI): domain Eukaryota; kingdom Metazoa; phylum Chordata; class Mammalia; order Primates; family Galagidae; genus Otolemur; species Otolemur garnettii. The sequence goes on from NW_003852401.1 coordinate 9,068,178, forward strand.
AGAAGAAGGTGATTTTTCTTATTTCAAGGACATGAAGGTGGCGATGTAATACAATTGTACCACAGAGTGACCCCTCACTTAAGATGACATAGCTGGGTTGTCAATTTGCAGATAAGACCTGATTTCAGAGACAGACCCCCAACACTATACAGAAGTCTGTAATAACACGATGACAAACCAGCTGCCAGTAAAAAAAAAAAAAAAATAGATGACACTGGAGGTCATTATGTTAGGTGATATAAGCCAAGCACAAAGAGACAAATATTGCATGTTCTCACTCATATGTGGGAGCTAAAGAAAATGGATTTTATGAAACTAGAGAGGAGACTGGTGATTAGCAGGGGCCGGAAAGGGTAGCGGGGAGGGAATGATAAGTTGACTAATGGCTACGAACATACTATTAGAGGGGAGAAATCAGACCTAATGTTCAGTAGCTCAGATACAGTTAACATCAATTGATCACATAACCTAGAAGAAAATAATTCAAATGTCCCTAGCATAAAGAAGAGATGAATATTTAAGGTGCTGGATATCCCCAATAACCCTAGTTTGATCTTTACACATTATGTGAAAGTATCAAATTATCATATGTACCCCGCAAATATGGACATTCTGTATCAAAGAAAAGATACCATAAGAAAGCAAAAATGAAATTGATTTACAAAAAAACTTCCAACTTGTTATTTTGAAGTTTGATCTACTTGTACAGCTTTTAAGAGATTCTCAATGCCAGAGACCAAGTCCAGACCCCTGACAGGGTCCTCCACAGGCCTCACTCTCGCCTGTGCTGAGCTTTCCAGCCACATTCCTTGACACCCTGTCATGTACTTGTGCTTTAGCTACAATGGATAATTTGCCTTTTCCTGGGCACACAGCGGCCATCTCCGCTTAGGCCTCTGATCATGTTCAGTCTTGACTTTCAGCTCTTTGTTCGTCCAGAAACTTTTAAGACATCCTTGAAGACCCATCTCACAGGCCATTTTTACATTAAAATCTCCTCTAACTCCAACGTGACCTTGAAGGGACCTTATCTCTCTATAAGGGCTCATCGTCTGAGGGCCGGCTATTTCCCTCTGCCTCCCTGCATGCAGCACTCAGGATTATGAGTTTTCTGAAGAAAGGGGATTCATTCATCTTTATACTCCCTAGTGCCCAGTGCAGTGTCTGGCAAAGAGCATACACTTCATAAATGTGTGCGGATGATTGGATGAACAGACGAGCCCCAAGTGCAGATGTTTAAAAGATGTCAAACAAGCATCCAGCTGCTCACACACCTTTTATCAGGCTGTTTTATCACTGGCCAGAAGCTGCTTCTCAGTACGCCGGCAGTGGGTTCTGTGCTCTGCTAGGTACCGCAATGCACCATATGAGGGAGATGCCGTCTAGTCTAGTAAATACTCTCAGGGATTTTGCTCCCAGATGCTGTCTTGTATTTGCTCAAAAGTTCTCCTTAGTGTGTTTACTTTGATGAAGAGGTATTTTTAGAAATTTTAAAAAATTTAGAAGATGGGCTGAGTACAGTGGCTAATGCCTATCTATAATCCTAACACTTTGGGAGGCTGAGGCAGGAGGACGGCTTGAGCCCAGGAGTGGGAGGTTACAGAGACGTGTGATGGTGCTACTGCACTCTAGCTTGAGTGGCAGAGCAAGACCCTATCTCAATTAAAACAAAACTGTGGAAGATGAACTTTCAAATTAGTAATGGCTCCAAAATCTGTGATGACTTGACGACTTGATGAGGTAATTACCTGGTGAGGCCACTAGTTCTTAAGTGAGAGGAAGGATGGAAAGAAGAAAATATTTTAAAAGGAGCAGCAGCAAGAGAAATTTAATACAATTAAATAAAAATATGTTTGCTTTTATCAATCATCATATAATAATACCAGGTAAATCTCTGGTAAGGGGTATTATTTTTTAAATACATGTAATAAGTGAAATTAATAGCAAAAATAGTACTAATATTGCTTATATCAGCTGCCATTTGTGTTACATGATATAAGGTCATGAGTTCATTATTTTTATAAGAAACATTAAGAAATGCACAATAAAGAAAGCACTTAAAAGTTACGTTTCTATATAAAATGATCATGGCCCAGGTGACGTGTATTTGTAAAGATATTCCTACGATCAGCACATTAATAAATTCTGCCTGTATTGACATTTTTGGTTTCATCTTGGCAGTTTAATTTACTGAGAGCTGAGTTTATTTCCTCGTTACTTCAAGACATTATTGAACCAAACACAAAGTGATGTTGATGTTTTGTTTCTAAGGCCAACTTTCTAGCTTTAACTCAATGTGCTTTGCTTACAGCTTCTAACTCATTTCACTCATTTCTTCATTCATTCATTCTTTCATCAAACATTTACTGAGTATTACTGAGTGCCAGGCAGTGCCATATTAGGTGCTGGGGATTTAAGATGAATAAAAATAGTTGTTATTAAGCCTCAGGTAGTTGCAGTTGAGTGAGGAAGAAAAACTTACTATAAAATATGATCAGTTAAAAAAATGTGATCAGTTTTATAAGAGAGGGAATACGACAAAGAGGACAACTAAATATGGAAAAATTGGGGGAAACTCTACAGAGGATATGACATATAAGCATTTGGCTAGGAGACAAGGAATGCTCGCGGTCTGATTGTGTGTGTACACAGCTGGGGGTGAAGGAAGATGCCATGTTCAAATAACTTGGAGCAGCCTCTAGTAAAGTGGGGCACAGAGTTCATGAACAAGAGTGAATGGAAAATGAGACTGAGATGTCAGAGGGGGGGCAGAGGGCAAAGGGCCTTTGGAGATCATCTTAAAACCACAGAGTGTCAAGAGGGGTTTCAAAGTAGGGGTAATATGATCCAATTTCCAGAATATGACTCAAGCAGCATAGGCCGATGGTTGAGTCTTAAGGACCTGTCGGGACTTAAGTAGGTGTTGCCAGGGAGAAAGGGCTTCTCGATGCTGCTGCATCTTGCCCCCTATTGGGGGGTTCTCAGTACATATTAATTTTTAAGGTTTAACAGAAAGCCTGTAGTAAGGAACTATTGATAGCAAGTTGAGAAACACTGGATGAGAGGGGAGATGACATATGAAGCTGTTTGTAATGGTTTACTTAGTTGACGGAGAGGACTTGAACCAAGGCGGTGGGAGAGGACGGACTGGAAAGGAAGACAGTGGTAGGGGAGATACAGGAGGTAGAATAACAGGACATGGGTGTGGATGAAGCATGACAGATACAGGAGGCTGAGAGGGCCTGAGTTTCCAGGGAGGGAGCAGAACAGATGGTGGTGTCACTGACAAAAGGCAGTGCAGGACAAATCACTGTAAGCCAGCTAGGTTTGAAGGACCCAGTCAGTGTTTGCCAGCAAGGTTTGGGTGGACAGATAAGGCCTAAAAGCCCCAAATCAGGTGAGCGGCCCTGGTAATCCATTCGAGACCCCTTCCATTGTGTGGGAAGCTTTTCTACCCTCTAATAAACTATGGCTCTATTGCTTCTGTTTTGGTCCATGAATTCATTCTTAGATTCTGAGACCAAGAATCTGGCAAAAGAAAGAAAAATTCTGTATCAGAAGTACAAGGAGGTATACAGTGCACCTTCTGGGTTTCATAGTCCTGTTGTGACAAGCTGCAAACCCATTCATGTGAAGAGCAATTATGCCAAAGACCTTTCTGCTAATAAATAAAAATAAGAACAAAGCGTAAATGAAATAAGACTTTTGTTTTGCTAGGTTTATTATTGCCTCTAGTGTCTGTTTCCTTGTAAAACATACTCCTGAAAATGAGATAAATATCCTAATAGTTTTCTTCCCCTCCATTCAACCCAAATTTTTAAGTATGGCCTCTAATTTTTCTGTGAATTTATATTTTAGTTATTGAAATACAAAACTGATGACTACAATGATTCTTTCTGCCAGAATTCAGCCCTCTAATCCAGACCGAATTTTTTTTCTGTGCTTGCATCGTGTGTATTTAAATCTAGAAAATGAAAATTTTCATCCTCAAGCATTTATAGTTATCATTAAAATTTTCTTTTTCTCTTTACATCACTGGCAGGGACTCCACGCTGCTATGCTTTTTTACACAGCTAAACTACAGGCATTTTGACTTGTAACCCTGATAAAAAAAGGTTTATAGGGAAATGGCAACATCATCACAGTTTTAAGCAAGGGGGGATACAGGGGTGGAGGCCATGGTTTCTGTCTCTGCACAGATGTGAGCAGTATGTAGGGACAGTTGAGTGGACACAATCCTGAAAACATGTGCCACACAGGGAAATATGAACTCTGTTTCAGAGTGGACTAACTCATTTCAGTTTAACCCTTTGGCACATTTTTTTTCCCTTTTTCTCTTATTTCTTTTAAAATTTGACTTTTTGAATAAAAACAAATGACGGAATATTGATGCATACGAGGCTGATGGATAGGGGCAAGGTGGCCGAAGGAGGAAGCTTCTCAAGGACCTTATGCAAGCAGAGACCAGGTGCTTGGTCAGCTGATTGTCACAGGCTGAATAAGGGTTCCCAAAGATACCTACGTCCCCGTTCCTGGAACCCGTGAGCATGTTACCTTACACAGTCAAAGGGACTTTGCTGATGTGATTAAACTGAAGTTCCCAAGGTAGGGGGAAATTATCCTGGATTATCCAGGTACGCTTGACAATGGTCTTTATAAGAGCCGGACAGGAGAGTGGGTGTCAGAGAGGAGGTAAGGACAGGATTAGAGGTTGGGCAAGTAGGGAGGGGGGTCAGGAGCAGAGGAAGGAAGTAGCCTCTAGAAGCTGGCAAAGGCCAGGTCATAGATCCTGCCCTCAGGCCTCCAGAAGGAACATAGCTGTGCTGACTCCCTGATTTCAGCCCAGTGAAACTGATTGTGGACTTTGGATCTCAGGAGCTGTGAGGTAGTACATCTGTGTCATTTTAAGCCACTGAATTTGCAGTGATCTTTTACAGTAGCAATAAAAAACTGATACACAGATCACCTCTCCTGGAGAACAGCCTGGGTTTCCAGGGAGGGTGAAGAACAGATGGTGGTGTCACTGACATGACACACATACTGAGTTTTATGTGAATTGCTGATGTTAGGACTGTTACCAGATTGCCTCACAATTTAATGCTTTTGAGAAACAGCAAAGAAGTCTTAGGAAGGCAGTATCACATAGTGGAAAGAGCACGGGGCTGAAGCAGATAGGCCCCTTTTCCATTTACCAGCCAGGTGACCGGGGGCCAGCACAACCTCTGTGAGGCTGTTTCCTTACCAGGTTGCTATGAGGATGGAAAGAGGAAAGGCGAGAGCCGCAGAATGAGTTCTACTACTCAGTGTTTGAATTCGTGTTAACCTCACTGAGCTTCAGGCTCCTCGTCTGCAAAATTAGTGAGGATTAAGTGAGTTAAATATGTAGTGTTGGGAGCTGTGCTTGATGCAGAGTGAGCATTGCTCTTATTACCAAGAGAAGCAGTTCTGGAAACAGTGCAAGCGCTCAGTGCATGAGGACAGCAGACTGGACAGCGTGAGGACAGCAGACTGGACAAACTCTATTCTGACCTGCTTGGGGACAGTGGGGATGGGGGTCTCACTGAGATGTGGCCTCTGCCTTCACCATGAGGTCTAAGTTAGAATTCAAGAGAAAGCGCCTGTCTAGGTGAGGCATGGGATTGTTAAATGAGCCGCCCTGCCCCTGAACACCATGTGGCTTCAGCTAGAAGGACAGTAGAGGAACCCTGAGGGACGATGGAGGACTCCTGCCGGGCCTTCCCAGGAAGAGGGGAAGGAGGTGGCAGGAGGGCAGGAGAATCTACAAGCAGGGACGGGAGAGTCACAACTGGGATGGGCGGGCAGACGTGCTGAGGGATGAAGGCCTGAGATCTCAAGTGCCGGCTCTGTTATGTGGCTGAGTCACTGCACAAAGCCCTCGTGGGAGACATTCACGATAACCTGTGGTATATACACAGTGACTCTCCATCACGCTGCCGTAACTCACCATCATGACAGGAGGTGCGTAACCAGTCATTTGTAGCCAATGCCAAAGATGATGGTGATGCTGAGAGTAGGTGTGTGTCTGTTGTATTTAATAAATTAAAGATTCATGATACTAATCACAAATATTTAAATGTTTAAAAGCCACCTAATACAATTTAATAAGATATTAAAGCTAAATTGGTAAAGATTAATATTCAACGAATCCTTCACATAGATCAGAGCTAAAAACCAAGGTCGGGTATTGAGTAAGAGGTAGAACTGAAGTAAAGGTGGCCCCCTGACAACCAAAGCTAAAATGAGATTTCTGCTTCAAAGTTTCTAAAACAAAATGTTAACATGATGCTTAGACTCCATGCTAGGTCCCCCTCAAATGTGCAGAATGTGTAAATACTGGCTATTTGCCATTTGTTAGGCAAATATTTTACAAAGAACAAAGGAAATTGCTTTCCTCTCTGGTGATGACAATTCATGTAATTTATGCTTCTCCCCCTGCCCCAGGGAAGAAACAAATGTGAGGTCAGTGGCAACAATGTTCAAACAGTGAGGAGGGAGAGTTTCTCTCCTCAAACAGGCTATCTCTATCAGGTTGCTAGCCATATTCCTTTAAATGAAACATCTGACCTCCTATCTCTGTTTCTTTCATAAGAAACAAGGCTGCAGGCTGGGTGCTGAAGGATTAGAGGCCTCAGCATTATTCTCTGGTAGATCCACGTAGCTACATGGAAAAGACCACCTGAGTGCACACCAGATTCCCTTGTCCCAGCAAGGACAGCTGAGGAATCTGAAGGCCAGCCAGGCAAATGGACGGCCAACAGCTGATGTTCACAACACCAGAAGTGATCCGCCTAGGGACACCACAAAGTTATTCTTGACTTACTCTACTATATAGCATGAACAATGACTTCCTTTCCTTTAATAAGTAATCAGTAATAGCTAATTTTGCCCAGAAAAGCTTAACTAAAGAAGTAGAATTCTAATGAGTAATGTAAGATAGTTAATTGTTCCCTTCAGGTTCAGAGAGATTCCTAAAAGTGACTGAGGATTCTTAAACAGACCCTATGTGTCAAACTTTTAACAGGGGCTCTCTCCGGGGAGCAGAATGACTGGTGGCTTTCACTTCCCACGTACTTCGTTTCTTATTGTATTTCACTATTTTCCAGATACTCTTTAAAGGTCCTATTAAAGTACAGTCACTGACTCATTGGATATACTTCAGTTATTCATTATTAGTTTCCTAACCTGATGAATGGATCTAAACCTGCCTCATCCTCAAAGCTTCTCCCTAATAGAAGGAAATAGAAAAAGCTTTCAAAATAAATCTGTACTTTCTTTTTTCTTTTTTGAGACAGAGTTTCACTATGTTGCCCTCAGTAGAGTGCTGTGGTGTCACAGCTCATGGCAACCTCAAACTCTTGGGCTTAAGTGATTCTCTTGCCTCAGCCTCCCAAGTAGCTGGGACTACAGACACCTGCCACAACACCCAGCTATTGTTTGGTTGTAGTTGTCATTGCTGTTTGGCAGGCCATGGCTGGATTTGAACCTGCCAACTCTGGTGTAATGTGGCTGGCACCCTAGCTGTTGAATGACACTCGCCAAGCCTAAATCCGTATTTTCACAGGCCCAAAGTAGATAGAAAATGCAAGGATGTGACTCTTTGGAAATCTACTATTTTCATTAGAATATTGGGCATGTGGGGTGGGTGGTGGAGGCAGCAACTGACCAAAAAGGTCGTGTATGTGGTTATGCTCTAAAAACTCAGAAAGCACCATGGTTCAATGTCATTATTGAACAGCACGTGTGCCTGCTGAAAAAGGTTGGTGTTTTACTGAATTTCATTACTAGAATAATATTATGATCTGTACCCATGAAACAAACATACCAGCAATATATAAAGCCAGCATATTCAGGGCCTATGGGGAGGTGTTCTTGATATATTCATTTACTTAATCATTCTGTATACATTTTATCCATAACCTACTATTACCTAATAGCAACATAAGCCACTAATAATACAAAGACTTAATGGTTTCAACAGTGCAAGTTGATTTGAGATGCTTCCTCACCTTTTATTCAATTTATAGTTAATTGAGTATAAATGCACTGGAAATCAGGAGACTGGTATTCTGGTCCAGGCTTTATGATCTGGAGCAAAGCTCCATCTAGGCCCAAGTTACATCATCTGTAAAACCAGGGTGGTCATACCCAATCCTGGGGGCCCTCCCAGTCCTATAACAATGGGGTTTGGCACAGTGAATAGGGTCTCATAAAGTTGGGTCGATGGCCATCCTTAAATGTGCTAGCTATGTGAACCTCAGTTTCCTCAAACCTGAAATGAGGATAATAAAACCTACTCTTCACTGGATTGTTGAGAGAGCTAACTTCACTTAGGTGTGTAATGATAAATATTTCTTAGTAAAATGCAGGTACATGGATATATTTGTAATATCCCAAAATATATTACATCCTCTTGATACTTACAAACTATCACACAGTAGCATGGAATTAATGAACTTAAATATACATGTAAGCTCCAAAAGAAAATTATGACCAAGGCCTTTCCCCAAATGCTTTGTACTTTAGTGTTTTTCTTGCTTATTAGTATTTGACTCTTTGAGTGCTTTACTAACCTACAGCCCCAAGATGGGCAGGGAGAAGGAAGGGAGAAGGAAAAAGCACAGAGGACCCTGGGCTGTCTGGAGACAGCAGCCCCCTCCCAGCACAAGGCCACAGCATGCGGGCTGCCATCCTCTCTCCATCTTAATCAATGACCATATCATTTATCATCTGATGTGAGACACTTTGGAGAGTGAAAAACTGTCTCAGTAAAATGGGGATACATATCCTTTCCACTTTTCACGTTTACTTTTTGTGACCTTTGTTGTCACTTTAAAGCTACACCTGATGTTCTAATGGGGAGCAAATTGCAAAATAACACTTTATCCAATCCAAAATCCTGTGTTTTCTAAAGGCCTGCAAAAACATTAAATAAAGTTTGATACAAACATATTAGTATTATGATAGTACAAGTGTATTAGGATAAAATAGTTGTTTTTATTACTGTGAAATACAAAGTCTCACAATGGAGTTCACAAACTCATCCTAGAGAAAAGTGTTCCATATCTTATTGCTGACCATCACTGGGGTCACCTTCCAAGTACTCCCCTTAGCCATCTAGTGCCTGTAATAATACTCAGTCAAGAAGTATGTAGCACTTTTTCAGGATGAGTTTGAGAATCGAATTGTCCAAACTCGTATGCTTTGAAGCAGGATCAGCACAATATTTTTGGTAAAGGGACAGACAGCAAATATTTTAGATTTTGTGAGCCCTATGGTATCTGTCACAACCGTGCAATTCTGACCTTGTAGCATAAAACAAGACATAAATGCACAAAAGAATGGCTATGGCTGTATTCCAATAAAACTTTATGTACAAAATGAAGCCTACAAGCTGGATTTAACTTGTGGCCTGCAGTTTGCCAATTCTTCCTTTGAAATGATGGTTCCCAGAATTTTGGAATTCATAGGACCAGGAATGTAAAAAAAATGGAATTAATTCAGGATTTCTAACTTATTATTTTGTTAAGTCATGATATTTTGAAAAAATCAATACTTAGTGTCTATATTTCTTAAAATTTTAAATAGCAAAAAGCTATAATAGGCACTCAAATTCAGAGAAAAATTAAGTTTTGTGGAAAACCTCACACTATGTCTTCATTTTTAAAATTTTACCCTACCTGGTGATAACTTCATCATGAATATGCTTAACGGATGGGTCATTTGAGTTGATTTTGAGGTCACTGGGATGTGGTACAGTAGAAAGAACATAATATATGTAATTAAAAGTTCTGGTTTTGAATCAGTTCAGGGGAGTAGTAAGAAGGGAGGGATGAGAGAGTGTCCCTTGTCTTGAATCACTCTTGCCAGAATCCCCCCCATATTGAGTAAATGCAGAACTCACCGGCTGCCACTGTGCAGGGTACCAGGCTGGGGGGCAATTGAAGCGGTTACAAGCCTGCACTGTGCTGGGCTTGGGCTGGTGACACAGCTCATCAGCTAGGATTACGGTTTCATTCATCTCTCTGGAAAGGAGGTGGGAGCAGAAGACATCTCTGGTCTGTAGGCCAACCCCACAAGTGAGACTACACGGACTCCACTTGCCAATTTCCCACCTGAGAAGAAATCAGAGAGGAAAGGGACACCCTTAGTACCTATGCAGAGAATATTTCCCATGGACTCAAATGTTGTGAATGGAGTAAAAACCTCTCACTGGGGATGTGGGAAGTTCCAGCCCAGGATTGGCTAGCCATTCTATCATAAGCCTAGAACTCTTCTCCTTTCATGCTCTAGAATTTTCTTTAAAATATAGAGGGTGATCAAAATGAAACATCCAATGTTTCCCCAGGAAATCACCAATAAAGGCCACAAACATGTTTACTTTGATGGAACATATAAGCTACATCGAAACAAGAGGAGGTGTGCTAGAGGAGACACAGGTTGAATACATAAAGATGTTGCATACCACATACTGAACAGTGGGTCTAGAACAGTGGTTCTCAGCCTTCACAATGCCACAATGTATTTTCATTGTTAAAAAGGGGTTACGAACCACAGGTTGAGAACCGCTGATTTAGAAAAAGCCTTTCTGCTCGTTCCTCCAGCCCCTATTCTTAGCAAGACTGAATATTTGTGCTTGTTTCTCTTTTGCTTCAAAGTGGAAGGTCATTGGCTCAAGTTCCTTCAAACTTTTATCATAGCACAGAAACATGTCTGTCTTATGTATAAATATCATCACTGCCTGGGACTGGATAATGTAACAGAAGTGGAGGCTGCTAAATAGATCAGTTTTGTGGAGGGGAAGGAAGTGAAGAGAGTGGTTCATTATCTGGATGTAGAAATCAAATATGCAGAGATGAGCTGAGTACATGCATTGGCTAGTTACAAATGGCCAAGTCTTGAGAAGTACATTTATAGAGAGCTCAGGGCCTATAAAAACACTCCCACGCATTTTCCTGTTAATCCAGATTCCAAAATGGGAATGATAAGGACAGGACAAAGCTCAGTTGCTTGGGCTCCAAGACAGAAGCATGCTCTAAAGATCAGTTTTAGGAAGTGCTGTTTACAATCTGAGGCACAAAGATTCTACAAATAGAAGTTGGCCAAAAAAGTATGGCAAGTTGATCCTTTGGTAGCTAGATGCACCTAGTTTTTGTAGCCACCCCTGAAAATGGAGTTATACATTTTTGGCCTTAATATTTTCCATCAGACTGTAAAACATAGTGTATGCTCTCAATCTCTTCCTTCTACCCTGCTACCTTCCCAATACCATTTCTATGTCGCCTTACATCTACATTGTGTTTGGTACCCTAACTACCTTCCCAACACCATTTCTATGTC
>NW_003852401.1:9079758-9081724 GCF_000181295.1 Otolemur garnettii
ATTTCTATGTCTCCTTACATCTACATTGTGTTTGGTACCCTAACTACCTTCCCAACACTATTTCTATGTCTCCTTACATCTACATTGTGTTTAGCCACATCCGTAATGAACTACGTTGTGATTATCCATTTATGCACCACGGTTATCCAGCTTTCTATCTGTGTCTTCATGCAAACTTTATTCCTAATTTGGAATATCTTTTGTCCTTTTATTGCCCCTCAAAATTTACTCCATTTCTACATATCCCAATTTGATCCATGTTTAAACACTGTATCCTACTGATCATTTTCTCTATTGTATTATAGCTATTCTCCCTGTTACGGGCCCTGCTGAAGAGTGCATCTCCTGAGGAAAGGCCTGTGTCTGAGTCTGTTTTATGTCACTCACAGGGTCCATCATAACCCCTTCTAGACAGTTCATGTATATGGATAATACCTTCCTGAAAAATGAGCAAATGGATAAAAGTGGGCACTTTAACACAATATCTCACTTAATTGTCTCCAGAACAATCTGAGATAGGTTCTACTGATTTTTCTCATTTTGTAGTTGAAGGAATCTGAGAATTAAAGAGGCTGACTTGCCCAGGTACCTGCAATTAGTAAGTGGTAAATCCAAGATTCAATTTTTGGACTCCATAGTCTTTGTACTTTATATTGTACCATGTTGTCTCCAAAAAATACCGTGAAAACTGTCCTATAAATATGTACCAAATTTTAAATGATTGGAAGAGGAGCTGCTGGGTTGAATATATTTTTAAAAGATCTTTGTGTGAATTTCTATGAACTTATCATCTTATTTTTAGACCTTACAAGCTTTAAAATATGTGGTGCTCTTGGTTTTAAAATATGTCCATGCATTATTTTCTACTCCTTTCTAAAGACAGAGTCTTGAATGTGGGCTGGAGTTGGTGGTTCACTTCTAGTGAACAGAATAAGTTAGAAGTGATGCTATGTGACTTCCAAGGCTAGATCATAGATAGGATAATGCTTCTGTGTAGCATTTTCTCTTTGGTTGCTCATTCATGGTGGTGAAGAAGCCAGCCCCCATGTCATCAGGATACTCAGACAGTCTTACAAATTCCATGTCAGAAGAACTGTGGCCTTAACATCAGAAGTGAGCAGCAACTTGCCAGCCATGTGAGCGAGCCACCTTGAAAGCAGATCCTCCAGCCCCAGGCTAGCTTTTAGATGATAACCACACATCAGCGAAGATCTTGAGCCAGAACTGCCTTTCCAAGCTGCCTCTGAATTCCTCATTCACATGAACTGTGACACATGGCAGAATGTTTATTACTGTGGTAAGCTATTACGTTTTTAGGGGAATTTATTATGCAGCGGTAGACAACCAATACAAGAATACACCCCTCCCCAATGTGTGTGTGTGTTCATCAAAAGTCAGGTGTAAGAAGGTTTATAGCAGCACTATTACGATCACCCAAACTGGGAAAAACCCAAATATCCATCAACAGATGATGAATAAAAAATTCTGATATATTCATACAACAATATATATAACAGTGAGAATAAATGGCAACAATGAACAACAACACGGATGAATCTCACAAACATAAAACTGCATGAACAAAGCCCCAAATGCAAAACTTCACACTGCCTGCCTTCATTTACATAAGCTGGAAAACTAAAACTAATCCATAGTGTGGTGTTAGAAGCCAGATGCTGGTTACCCCGGGAGGGTTGGAAGGCGCAGGAGGAGGGCTGCTGGGATGTCATCTCCATCTGGGTGCTCGCTCTGGGTCCACTTTGTGAGAAACCACCAAGTTGTACATGTAGGATTTGTGCACCTTTCTTTTATTTGTTATGCTTCAAAAGGGTTTTTTCCCTCTACTTTTAAGTGAAATATTAAAATAAAAGAAAAATTTTATTTTGGGTATGAAACAAAATAAACAAACAGGGTATAAAACCAAATTCAACATCTAAAATAAAACAAAAATTTTATTTTGGGTATG
>NW_003852401.1:9081865-9086109 GCF_000181295.1 Otolemur garnettii
AAATTCAACATCTATGCCCAATGCTGGTGGCTACTCTGGGTGTTTCATAAAGGAGCTGCCTGCACGGCTCATGCTGTCCCAAGGTTAAATTTCCTCAGAGTTGAGGCTACATGTCCTCACTCCCCCACCCCTGGCCTACCTCTGGCAGAAATTCAGCCACTGGGACCACGAAGCAGAGGCACTGTGGTAGCCATGGGGCCATGTGCGCAGTTGGAGAAATTCACCAAACAGACATCTGTCTGCTCTGATAAAAGTATATTCTCAAGGAGGGAGGTCAGCAGAAGCTATCTGTGTATTATAAGCACTTTGCTGATTCTGGGTCAAAAATACTTGAATCAACTTAGACCAAAAAAGGGAAAGCGGAGACTGTCCCCTTTGTCTTTGCTGCAGAGGCTGTGAGTGTGGCCCCAGGACTTGCCGCTGCTTCCTGCACTCTGTGCCTGGGGCTGTTTCTGGGAGGGGGCTGCAGGCCCGGGGCAGCCAGTGGCCTGTGAGACACTTGGAGGACTTTCCTGGGGTCCTGGGGCCTGGCTTCCAGTGGTGTGGAGGACAGGGCTCCGGACTGGGCACCAGAGAGGGAGGCGTTAGTGATTTCTTCTCCCTCTGTGCTTGGCTGATTTTTACTTATCTTTTCCTCGTGTTCTTCTTTCAGGGAGGAAACTCTCATCTAAGTAAAATTCTCCTACTATTCCCCCAGTGGAAATTCTCAATGTATGCATAATCTGATCACCCCAATAGACTGCTAGCTTGAGGAAGGCACAGGGCCACATTTATTTTGGTTTGCCATTTATTATGGTTTGAACTGTGTCTCCCAAAAAGGCATACTGGCTGGGATTCCTAAGCCCTAGTATTACAGAATGTGACTTTACATAGAAATAGAGCCACTGCACTCAGTCACTTTGGTCATACTAGAATGCGGCAGGCCCTTGAACCAACATGACTGGTTTTCTCATGGGAAAAGAGGGAGACACACAGAAATAATACCATGTGATGAGAGAGGAAGAGCACAGAGTGACGAGTCTATACCCAGGGCATGCCAAGGACTGCCAGTGACCACCAGCAACTGGGGAGGCAAGGAAGGCGAACCTTCGCCCTCAGAGGTTTCAGAGGGAGCCCCATCTTGCTGATGCCTTAATTCTGTACTTGATTTTAGCTTCCAGAACTGTGAGACAAAACATTTCTGTTGTTTTAAGCCACCCGGTTTGTGGTACTTTGTTATGACAGACCTAGGGAACTAAAGTGCCAGCCCCTGTAACTGCAGGGCCTCGCATGGTGCCTGGAACATGGCAGATGTTCTGGGAGCATGCGGGGACTCCAATGGAGTTGATTTCCAGGGAGCTGTGTGGAGCCCTTTTGGATCAGTCACTTGTCTGGTCAACATCTCAGCTGTGTCCTTTCAACTACTGCTCGCTCCCAGGTTCAAAGTCCTAAAAGCTCTGAACAGCACAAGTTTTTAGTGTGGGGTAAACTCTTGTAACAAAATCGGACCTGAACTGACATGCTTTTGATAAGTTGCATCTCATTTTGTGTAAATATTTATACATTTTACTACAGTTACTATTAGCCTGTTGGATTATGGTGTTTTCTCCCAGAAATTGCTAAGGGCACTATACAATTTATGCCTTAGTAATCCTAACATCTTTCTAAAATGCAAAGAATTCTGAAACACATCTGCCCCAGTGGTTTTGGCGAGAGGATCCTGGCCCTGTGCAAGGAGGGTGGGAAACAAGACTCTGTGGTTTCCCTCAGCTTCTAGGCCTCAGGTGTCTAGCTAGATTCGTGGTTGAGCTTTTGCCCAGAATGTTTGGGAGGCAGTGATTTCTCCAGCATTTGTTTTCTATACTGCTTTATTTCCTCTCAGCCATCTCCAGGTTCCTGTCCCTTTTGTCAAAACCTGCTTGTAGGATAGGCTCTGTGAGCTGAGAGATGACAGCTGATCCCCTTCCAGCTTGACCCTGCCCGGCTCTTGAGGAACTGACCCCTGACCAAGGGTAGGCAGGGGACGGAGGGTTACTCTCCACCTTAAGCACTTGAATTAGTTTTCCTGCCCTTTTCCCAGCATGCAGTCTGCCTAAATTAGTCTGTCCTTGTACCTGGATTTTAGACTTTAGACGTGGCTTCCCAATTCCCATTTTGTTTCCCTGGTAGTTCTTGAATTCTGCCCAAAGTCCAGCCTACTGGGCTGTGGTCCTACCTTTCCCTTTGCCTGGGTCTGGCCAGAGTAACCTTAACCATGAGCCACATGCCTGTAACGTGACCCACAATCTGGCTGGATCAGGCACGGTTACCATAACTATAGTGATACTAACATTCACACAGCTGCAAAGGAGCCAGGTCTGTGCCAGCTGCTTTACATGTGTTACCCCCATTTTACAGAGGCTCTGAGAAGTTCAGTGACCTGTCCAGCTCCATGAGATGGGCTGCATTTTAACAAGCAGGAGCTGAGGGCTGTCAAATTATGACCCAGAATGCCTTCTGCTGGGTCTTCCACAGAGGCCCTACGTCACACCCAAGATCACCACCGCTGGGACACAAGGGCACTGAGAGTGGGACCCATGCTGTGGATTTATGAGCCTCAGCAACGTATTATCCCCGCCTCTGTCACGGATGTCCCAGCAGGTACAAGCCAAAGCTCACCCAGGATGTGGGATCACATATAGACTTGTTTGCCATTTTTATCAACCCGATGAAGACAGTTCTATAAGCTTCCCCATTTTACAGAGGCTCTGAGAGGTTAAGTGACCTGTCTAAAATAATGCACCCTGTGAACAAGAGAATCAGGAGTCAGACTCAGCCTGAAGGATTCAGAGGCAGCCTGGCTCCTGCTCTTTCTTAAGGCCAGGATGATGAATACAACAGAACAAAGTAGACCTGAGTGACAGTGACAAAATGACAGAACTATTTCTAAATAATAGACAGAAACCTACGGATACCAGCCAGGGTCATGAACACACTGGCAGTTGTTATTTCAGTAAAGCAGCAGTGTACTTGGCAGCCAGAGGAGCAGAGGCAGAGTGTGCCCCCCCACTCCCCAGGAGATGTATTCATGTTTTGTGAAGGTGGCCATCAGAGTTAGTGTGGGCAATCAAGGACCCACAGAGGTTGGCTCTTTTTAGCAGCTTGCGTTTGCAGTAGCTACACAAAAGAAGGAATTTTTACCATCTTTTGGACAAGGGCTCCTTATGTGCGTTGCCAAGGTTTTTTCTCTCCTATTTTTTCAGAGAAGGTAATGCCGGTTGCCTCCAGCAACTCAATGTTTGTTGCTGGTATAAACACACATAACTTCTAATGGCACTCTCCCACTGCCAGCTATTACGCCCTGAGAACCTTCTCTGACCTTGGCTTTTGCAGCAAAGTAGGCTTGTTTCTTTATTCAAAATTGTAAAATTGTAAAATGCAGTTTTTGTTTGGAGGAAAAAACTACTGTAAACTTGAGTTATTTGTTAGAAACTTGTAACCACTTGATATTTCTGCCCAACATTTCTATCCTGTGATTTTTCAAGTTTTCCAAAGTCAGTTGTTTCCCTCAGAATGCCTCTAAGGTCAGAAGGTGGATAGCAACACGGTAATACTAAATGAGACCCACTGAGAAAGCCGCAGGAGGGCAGACAGACACTCTCCAGGACCCATCCCACTTGGCTTTCCTGAACTCTCACTGGTAGCTCTCAGTTTATCTACTTGGGAAGCTGAGGCAAGAGAATCACTTAAATCCAAGAGTTTGAAGTTGCTGTGAGCTGTGACTCCACAGCACTCTACCAAGGGTGACATGGTGAGACTCTGTCTCAAAAAAAATAAAAAAAAATGCAAACCTGGTCCTTTACTTTGATTAAAAACCTCCTCTGGGGTCGGGCTTAGTTTTTGAGTGGAGAGGGGGCAATGTGCTAGGATGACCAGGGCTCAGCTTGGGCCCCATGTGCCCCACAGGGGCAGCAGGGCACTGCACGTCTGGAGCAACCTTTCTAACTGGCTTTTCCTCCTTCCTCGTCCTTCCTTTCTTCTTCCCCTTTGAGGGGGCTGAACTTCAGCATGAGGTTTGGTGGGGAGTGACCCACTGAAATGTGACAGGGTTCAGTACTGGGTCAGGACAGCCAGGAGTCAAACATTCAGGGAAGACTGAATAAATACATGAAAAATTACGGGAGACTGGGAAGTGCCTATTGCTCAGTGGGTAGGGTGCCAGCCCCATATACCGAGGGTGGCGGGTTCAAACCCTGCCCCGGCCAAACTGCAACAAAAAATAGCTG
>NW_003852401.1:9086249-9089459 GCF_000181295.1 Otolemur garnettii
AAAAAAAAAAAAAAAAAAAAAAAGAAAGAAAGAAAAAGAAAAAAAGAAAGAAAGAAAAAAAGAAGAAAAATAATGGGAGCCAGATTTCTCCCTGTCAGAAAAGAGTTACAAATATGGGAAGTAGAAAGACTAGAATAAACCTTGTAGAATTGGATTGTATTGACAATAGCAGGCACTCACGATCTCTATACATAGAGACACATCAGCAGATGTAAATGAATATATATACTCACACTTGTATATGTATATAGCATATGCATATAGTATTTCTTAGCTCTTTCCTCTGAAAAGTCAAGAAGCAGTAATATCCTAGTAGTGTCAAACACAGCAAGTGCCCAGCTCTTGGGATCTAAATACCATTCTCCACTAACAAGATCAGTTTCTGTAGAAATGACTGACTCCCAGGAAGGGGCTGGGAAAATGAAAAATGAGCCTACTCAATCTTACACCAGTAAACTGGGAGGTGTTCAAAGAACTATGGGGTATATCACTCAATGGAGTAGGATGCCGGCCCCATATACTAGAGGTGGTGGGTTCAAACCCAGCCCCAGCCCAAAACTGCAAAAAACAAACAAAAAAGAACTATGGGGTATATGTCAAAATGACACAGGGGCCAGCTTGAAAGGGCTCTCATGACTCATATCTGGGATAATTTGGTAGTAATGGAGTTCAACTCTTTATGTAAAGTAGAAATTTGTAAATAAATTAAGTAAATAGGAGAGAAGTGAAAACTCTACCCTATAATAGCATTCAAGAATTTGGAAAGTTACCGTTTGGCAACTATCATAATAAAAGCTACCAAGACAATAACCATCAGTGAATAATATATCAATGGATGAAAGGTTAATGAGAAACAGGATGTTTACTTAGGCTCATTATTTCCTGATAAAATACTTATTTGTTACTTACTGTTAAGGAACTTAATATATTTACTAATTTTACAGTGGACTAGTCTAGTTAACCTCATCTTAACCAAGAGATGAGTGTTAACACCCCCAGTAATGGGACCCGCCATTGTCTGCCCCTGATATGATATACTAACAAGAACATAGCATACATCTGTGTTATCTTTGTCAAAAATTCGAAAATCATAAGGAAACATTGAGCAAACTCAAACTTAGGAACTTTTACAAAGTAACCAGCCTATACTCTTAAAAAATGTCAAAGATATGAAAGACAAGAAAAGACTGACGAATACTCTAGAAGGAAGGAGTCTAGGACAAGCGAGAACCAGTCTGTGGCCATACCACCTTGAGTATGCCTGGTCTTGTCTAATCTCAGAAGCTGAGCAGAGCTGGGCCTCCTCAGTACTTGGGAGACATGAGAACCAAACATAACATGTGATCCTAAACTGGACCTTGGATCTATAGAAGATGTGATTGGGACAACTGGAAAAATGTGAATGGAGTCTGCGGATTAGATGGTAAGATTACACCAGTGCCATCTGTAGGTTTTGATGGTTATATGTGGTTAAGTGGGGGAACATCCTTGTACTTAGGTGATAAACCCTGAAGTATTAAGATGCAATGGAGTAGAATCTGGAATTACTCTCAAATGGTCCTCAAATTCTGACAACTAGGGAAATTAGGTGAAGGAGATAGTAGAGTGCTATGTACTGTTTTTGAAATTAAAGAAACCCTGAAACTATTTTTAAAAATAAAGGTTATGAAAAACATCAACTGGCTCCCTGCCACCCACAGGCTAAAGTTCAGCTCCTTGGCCGGCCTGTAATCATGTACTTCACAGAGAAGTTTGAAGTTCCTTTCTGGTTTAATCTTAGGTTGCCCCTTACTCAGCTTTGAACCCCTCTTCTCTGCTGACAAGCTTCTCTGCCTCTCAGGTGGGATCCTAAACATTGCCTCTCTCTGAATACCTTTCTGAAATCCTTCCTTACTCTTCTAGATCACACTGCTGTCTCTTTCCCCCTAACAGCATTCTCCTCTTCCCTCAGGCTCACCTCCATTACACTGCACTTATTTATGTACTGGCCTGTCTCCCTCACTAAAGGATGAACCCCACAGGGTCCCAAGGACATGACTGATTCATCATGGTCCATAGTGTCTACAGCAGCAGCTGGCTCACTGCAGATACACAGGGCATAAGGTAGAGACTGTGGGCATAAGGTGCATAAGGTAGAGACCGAGGGGATAGGGGCATAAGGTAGAGACCGTGGGCTCTAATGCAGATTGTTTGTGAATGCTGCCACTCTGTAGCTGAATATTCTTGGGAAAGTCACTTACCAATTTTCTCATATTTAAAATGAAAATAATAGCAATGCCTTTTTCACGGGGTTGTTACGAGGTTTAAGTGAGAAGCTCTAAGTAATGGGCTAAGCACAGTGCCTGGCACAGTTCTACAAACATTAGCTAATGTGAGCTATCATTACTGAGCAGGCAGTAAATATTTGTTGAATGCATGAATGATTATTGTGAGGATGGGGACTAAATAAAAGGCTTCCTGGAGTGAGTCAGAGAAAATAGCCAGAGATGAGGTTAACTGAGGGGTAGGGCATTTAGGACATGCCCAGCTTAATTCATCATTTAAGCATTGGCTGCTCAGTGCCGGGACACACACAGCAGTGGAAACTTGGCTGACCACCTTCAAGAGGCTTTCAGCAAAGATGGAGAAAACAGATAAGCACCCAGGAGATGGAGCAAACAACATCAGGTAACAGTTGAGCTAATTGCTAAACTAAACCCTGAGAACTGCAGAAATTCAGAAGCCGTACAGTGAGGGGCCCATAACCACTTGCATTTATAGGACCGACTGTAGTTTCTCATAGACGTTTTGTCTATGTTCTCACATGTCACCCTCCTAACTCTGAAGGAAGCCAGCAGGCATTATCTTCTCCTTTTCATACATGAGTAAGCTGAGGCTCAGATAAACAAGTGAGCTTTCCAAAGTTGAGATGGGAACTTGGGTCAGTCCTCTACCCTGGCCAGTCACTAAGGACTCTGTATGGAAGTGGACCATGAAGGGTCCCAGAGAAGATCAGAATAGCAGTTACATCCAGTGACAGCAGATGGATTTGCTACCCCTCTGATACAACCACTGCCTTCAGAAAACCCTTGAAAAAGGGCCTGGAAAAAATAAAAGATCACAGGAGATGTTAGACTTTCAAGAGTGAAAATACATCACGTCTATGGTTCATCTTTTAAGGGTACATGTGAATCTTTCTAAATGAAGAATATAAATGTCTTAACACAATAA
>NW_003852401.1:9090286-9092165 GCF_000181295.1 Otolemur garnettii
AAATAAATATTATAAATATTACAATAAAATAATATATCACATATATAAATACTAAATACTAAAATCAAGGTAACCAGCATTACCAATGACTCTTGTTAAGTCTTCTTTGCTATTTTTAAAATCCATGAACAGCTCTGGAAATAAAGAACACTTGCAGCAAGATCTACATTTACCATCTCATTACCAGCATGCTGCTTATCTCTAAACCTACTTCCTTTACAGAGCACGTCAAAGAGCAGAATAACACCAAAAGCGGGACCAGTTACACAAAGTACCTTCGGTCTTCCCTCAGCCCCCACACTTCATTATGGCGCCCTGCTGTCCAACAATACCCTTGTGCCTGTTCAACTACACACAGCTTGATTTAATACAAAACTTCTAAGCTCTGTTCCCATCCTCTGAGCACTCTGTCTTCTAGGTAATAATACATCAAAATGAGATAGAATTTCTGCTGGCTGTTACAATTCACATATGAGCTTCTTGAGAAACAGGGTAGATAATCTGCAGAATTATTTTTATTTTAAGTTTTTCACTATATCGGCAGTTCTCAATCTGTGGGTCGTGACCCCTTTGGACTGTATTAAAGGTTCACGGCATTAGGAAGGTTGAGAATCAAGGCACTAAATGATCTCCCTTCCTTTTGTAGAATTATCTTCCTCAAACAGAGTAAGCTTCCACCAGGCTCAACCACTTGCTGGCTTCTCCACACACTGTTTTTCTTTTTTGCATCTATGAATTTGTTTACAGTTTTTTCTGCCTGGGATGGTCTCTGCATTCCTGCCTCAAGTTTTGATTCATGCCCTCCCTCTTCCAGGAAGGTTTCCCTCACCATCCCAGCTGACATCAACTGCATTCTATTTGCTATGGATTTACTGCCATCTCACCTTTATAAATTGTAGAGCACTTCTATGTAGCTGTTCTGAGTTGAGTGCTACAGTATCTTAACTGACACAATTGCATTGGCTTAAATATTGTCTTTAGTTATTGTATGAAGTACACAATGAGGCTTTTAAGATTTGGGATCAAAGGTTTTGAAGTTAAGGACATCATCTGGCATGTATCAAATCAGGTCATAAATATCTCTACCTATATATTGATTTGCAGGTGGCATTCCTTACTAAAACCCTACAAACCTAAATATTTCCCTCTGTTACAGGTTGAATTGTGTTCCCTCCCCAGAGATAGGCTGACATTCTAACACCTAGTACCTCAGAATGTGACCTTATTTAGAAATAGGGCTGTTTTTATAGAGGTAATCAAGTTAAACTGAGGTCATCATGATAGAGCCTAACCCAATATGAATGATATCCTATGAGAAGGGGAATCTGGACACATGTGAAGAAGGATTAGAGAGATGCACCTACAAGCCACCCAATACCAAAGACTGCCGGCAATAACGTAGAATCTAGGAAGAGGCACGGAAGGACCCTTCTCCAACAGGTTTCAGAGGAAACATGGCCCTACCCACATCTCGATTTCAGATTATGTTTTATTTATTTTTTTGATGTGGTAAAAAATATGGAACATTTCGTGAATTTGCGTGTTATCCTTGCATAGGGGCCATACTAATCTTCTCTATATCATTCCAATTTTAGTATATGTGCTGCTGAAGCAAGCACTTGATTTCAGATTATTTTAGAGGACATTTGTGTTATTCTAAGCCACCCACTTTGTGATACCTCTTCATCATAGACAAAGATTAGCAAACTAATACATTCTCTTGAGTTAGTTCTTGTGAGAAGTTTTTAATATATCCTTTTACATTGTAAACTGAAACCTTCCTGGACAATTTTACTCATGAACTTTTTTTCTATAAGTGAAATGTCTGGGAAGCTCAATCTTTTATGTTAGAATACCCAGGTTTGATTCTATTATCTTC
>NW_003852401.1:9093710-9094971 GCF_000181295.1 Otolemur garnettii
CGGATTAACAAAATATGACCTATGTATACCATGGAATACTATTCAGCCACGAAGAAAGATGAATGCCTTTTGTAACAATATGGGTGGCACCAGAGACCATTCTCCCAAGTGAAATATTTAAAGAATGGAAAAACAAACACCATGTGTACTCACTATTAAATTGGGGGAACTAATTGATGAACACACATGCACAGAGGGAAGTAAAACTCAGTGGAAATCAGGCAGGGAGGGGCAGGGAGGAGAGGATGGACAAAACCTACCTAATGGGTACAGTGAACACTGGCTGGGTAACGAGCCACTTAAAACCCTGATTCAGGCATTACAAAACTGATCCAGTAGCCAAAAACATTTGTACGTCTGTAATACTTTGAAATAAAAAAAGAGATAATTTCCAAAGTGACTTAATTACCATCTAGATAATTAAAAAGTTAGCTCTGTATATCTTTTACAGACTGGTTCACCCAGGCATGTATGTATATATTTTATTGAATGGTAACTATGTACATTAATGCACTTCTGGGGTACAGTGTGGGGGTTTTCACACACAATCCTCCCAGGCATATATTTATTTTGTTTTAAGGAAAATCATCATTATTTAATAACCCAAGAAATATAATACACGTATAAAACTTGACAATGCTAGATATGGGTGTGTTTGAAGGACATTTAAAATCAGACACTGCTACTAAACATTAACAATTATCCCAAATTAAAACGTATACAGGATCTTCCATTTCTATATATATTGCCTGCATTAACCCCCCCCTTTTCTTATGTATACATATGGGATAAAATAAAGCTTTTTTAAATTTAGAAATGCTAAAGAACTTTTAGTGTTAGCAACATCTAAATGTCTCTATTTCCCCGTTTTATATTGATACAGAAAACTCTACTAATGTTTATAAAATCTGAGAAAACAAAACAAAAACAAAACAAAGCCAAAAAAAAAGCATAAAGAATTTAGGGGAACTGTAATATTTTATTCCTACGCTTATAGCTGGAAAGAACATCAAATAGAAAGCCGTAAGTGCTGGTTCTTTCTCCTCTGTCTTCCTTGATGTGATTATAGGTATGTAAGGGAAAGAGGGAAGCAGAGGCACTTTGGGCAGCCAACTTTGTAATGATAACTACCCTGGACAGTCACAGCCATTGGGACACTGCTAAGTGGTACCTGCCTATTCAGGTGAGGGCTGCAACGGCCAGCAGGCTCCTTTCCCATCTATCTGAGAGTTGCCAGCCTTCAGTTAGAAGTCCAATATGA
>NW_003852401.1:9095416-9096975 GCF_000181295.1 Otolemur garnettii
TGGGGAGTGAAAATGAGGCCTTTCACAAATGTTTTTATATCTGACCACATAAAAATGATCTAAAATCATTTTTCAAGTTAGGTTCAAAGATCTCTTCAAGCAGAATGTGTGTTTTACTCTTTGATGTTTTCTTATCTCAGGGAGAGTTAAAGGATTATTATCAGGCTAAAGTCTGTATAAACTGAAACTTTCACATGAGAGTGAATTGGCTGGTTAAATCCCTCACTTGTTTTTGATTATCCATGATGCTCATTTATTGCTAGGAATTTTATCCCTGGAACACCACTTTTAAACACACTTGGGTCTGATGGAACGGATAAGTTTCCCTAAGTCCTTAAGCCATGTTTACCAACTGGGAGGCACAAAAAGAAACTGTCCAAGAATCAAACTGGCCCAGAACTTTATATTCCAACTTACCAGGGTTAGAATCTACTTCCTGTGTTTTAGAGCCTTGGACAAGCTACTTGCGGTGAACGTCAACTTGTTTATCTGTGACACGGGGACAAGTGCTGTTGATACAAGAACAGCTTCCAGTAGTCCCCAGGTACTCGCTGTGTACTAGGTACTGCCCTGAGAACATCATATGTACTGACTCCTTTAATCCTATGCCAACCCTGAGATGCAGGTACTGTTATGACACCTCATTTTGCATATGAGGCAAATGAAATAATTTGACTAAGATCACAGAGCTAGTCAGTAAGAGGCCTAGGATTTGACCCTAAGTGGTCTGCTCCAGTGTTAACTGCCAGCCTCTAGCTGATACAAGTGTTGGGGGCAAAATACCATAGGGAAGGCATGATCATTATTATTGTTGTCATTGTGGGTAAAATATTATTTGTCATACACAAGAGAGAAAAACAGAAAAAACTGATCTTCAGAATTCCTTTTTTGTGTATTCTTGAAATTACCACTATAGTTCTGCCCAAGTCAAAGTAACCATTTTTCTATTCAAGCCTACTCGTTTTCTTTACTTAAGATAACTAACAGCTTGGTCTCCTGCATCCTCAGGTCTCTGATCCTCAGAGCTTATTATCTATTG
Source organism: Otolemur garnettii (assembly GCF_000181295.1). NCBI lineage: Eukaryota > Metazoa > Chordata > Mammalia > Primates > Galagidae > Otolemur > Otolemur garnettii. The sequence continues at coordinate 9,096,456 of NW_003852401.1, forward strand.
TTGCAGCTAGGAAAAGAGAAACCGTGAGGCAACCCAGAAACTAAATTCTGAGTAAGCACTTTGGATTCTATGTGACTTGTGAAAAATTACAGAGAGTGTTTTTCTTCTTTTTCAACTCTTATATAAGGCCTTGCCCTCTACTCTTCACCGTCTAAAAGTAGGGAAGGAAGGAGGGCTTTCTCTACTGTTAACTGCATCTTCGGGAAGCATCAAAGGTTTCTTCCCAAGAAACTGGTATCTTTTCAGCTGTGCATGTCAGACTCAATTCATTTCTACAGTGTTAAGGATTAGGAGATAGTGAAGGAATAAAAACATAGCAAATCCTTTCTTATCCTACTGAAAAATGTATCATGTCCACTTGTTACCATCTAGGTCTCCTATTCTGTCACCTGTGTCCCATACTTACTGCATTTTTTGCAACTGGAACCCTCTTGCATAAAGTCTATCCTTAAACAACCAAGCATCACATCAGTGCATATATATATATGTGTATATATATATGTACATATATGCACACACA
>NW_003852401.1:9098084-9101029 GCF_000181295.1 Otolemur garnettii
TTGCTAACCTTGTTCTACAGAACTATGTTCCTGTTTTCTTTTTTGGATTAAGGGAGGGTCAATCCAACACACATGTGGTTTCTCTCCACTCTACCATGGGTCAGTTGTATTATCACTTCCTTTAAGGTAAAGTGCACGACAGTGCCCATTTTCATGGAGGGTGTTTCTAGGTGTGCCTGGGAAGTCCCTTCAGAAGGCCTGCAGGAGTACGTAGCCGGTAACACAGAAAGAAGAGACAAATGGAAACTTCCGTCAGCCCTAAACTGTCACCTTACTGCTTCCCACCAGTGGCAAACACATGACTACCATTCACGTCCTCTATTCCCCCAAAAAACTATGAAGTTGAACTTGATGGTGGGCTCATCTGGTGAGGAAGATCTGGCTCCATGTTCCGCCTCTCCCCCATATCAGAATTCTGGCATCATTTTCTCATGAAGGGAACACTGATAAATGGTATTTGTCTAGTAATTGTGGATTTACATCAATAAATACCTTGCTTGTAATAATTTCCTTTAGTGGTTTTCCACACCTTGATGAAACTTAAAATAGAACAAGTGCTGGTCATTGCATTCTGATTCTGCCAGTTTGCCAGTCCAGGGAAGAAGTTCAGGTAGGAAAAGTATGGGAGATATTGGGGGCAGGGGTCTGTTGCTCACCCACAGAAATTCTAGGACATTTCCCTAGAAAGTGCATCAGTCACACAAGCTTTATTTTCTATCATTAGGAATTTCATTCAATTTCCCAAAGAGTGTCCTGGGCATAGTCAGGAATGATCTAGGAAGGCCTGCTGTGTACACTTTTGACTCTAATAAAGAAGCAACCCATATTTGGCATGTGTGATTTTACTAAGGCCAGAGTATAAATTTCCTGACCCTTTACTCCTTAAACTTCAAAACAACCTAAATGTCAGTTTTCCACGTGAGATGTCTCTGCAGCATTGCTGTCTCTCCGATAGCCAAATCTTTCAATGATATCTGCACAATAGGCATTTTGAAGACTCATCAGATAGTGGGGCCCTGAAAACCAACCCTCTGAAATATCTCATGCTGCAAGGGAAGAAGGGGGGGGGGCTTAAAAGAACAAAGAGAGTAATAATCAGTATCTTGTGTTTCCATAACACCCAGTTTCACAGAATTCAGAGAACTTTGCAAAATATTTTAACCCAAGAGCTCATAGTCCCAAGTTTACAGCTGAGGGAGATGGCCAGGTATTGGGCATGAATCAGTGATCCTTCTGTCTTCCAGGGTTTTTTGCCATTGCCTGAAGATGCAACATGAATGAATTACCATATTTTCTAGGCCTCTCTCTTTTATCTCCTGAACCATGAGAGCTGCTTAAGGCAGCATGGTACTTTGGAGAATACATGAAAGTTGCAGATAAATGATTAGACTTCCAGTGTTGTCCATAGAAACAGAAGTTTGATAAAATTTATAGTCAGTTAATTTGACCCAGTAGGCATAATAGTTACTATATTACATGGTTATGGGACCAATATATAACAGCCTTTTGGTAATTGAAAGTAACTAGAGATACGCTTACACAGGGGATCAAGCATTTTTTAGGCTTGTCTGAAAGGCTAAAAAAAGACAGAAGTCAGGGCACAAAACTGCCTTGGGAGCTCTTAAAAAATCCTGGATTGGGACTCCAGGGGAATATCTAAAAAGGATATCAATAACGTGTTTGATTAGAATTGTAAGGAAAAAAAATACTTTAACATCTGTAGAACAAGTTGTTACCTTTCTCAAGGTCACCTTGTCTAATCTGGATTATGTGAATACTCTGAGTGTTCCCATAAGACACTGGTTCATCACATCTCTAATATGACTATTATGACTTGGCACTGGAATGATCTGTTTGTGTACTGGCCTCCCAGTAAGCTGCTAGCGCCCAGCCCACAAATCTACATCCTAGACTGGTTTGTTTCTTCAGAGCCTACAAGACGGCAAGAATTTTATAAGTGTTCGCTGAAGTGTGCTGACTTTTCTCGTAATCAGCAAAAAATGCCTGAGCTCTCCAGGGCTAGAGATAGCGGGAGAAGAAAATGAGGGGCCGAGTATTCTTGGTGTAGACTGGGCATCCCCTTTCCTCTGTAAAGATGAGAATCCTAGTTTCCTAAAGTTCACACAAATCACCCACACCCTCCAACCATAGACACCTCTTACAGAGGCGCATAAAATATCCATAAAACTCATTATCTGTTAGTGTTGCCAGAGTACTTAGTACGAGCTGGGCATGATTCTATGAGCTTATATCCCCATGACAGTGTGCTAAGAGTTAAAGAGGAAGACACTGAAGCTCTGAGAGCATGGTGTTGAGGACAGTGTGGGTGACAGAGGGGCCACAGGTGGATGGATATATAAACACATTGATCAAGGAAGAGACTGAGCTTCAAGCTCTCAGCAACTGCTTTGGAACCAAAATTAGTTCCAAATTTGGACCTGCCAATGGCTAGTTACATAAATCTCTAAAGACTCTGTTTCGTAAGCTGTAAAGTTAGGATAGGAGTAGTATCATCCTCATAGAATTATGGGGAAGATGAAACAAAATGATGCATACAAAGTTTTGGGCAAAGTGCCTGGCACAGCGAAAGCATCTAATGCACAGATGCCATCAGGGAAATGGTATCTTGCTCACTGCAGACTGTGCCGGTTAGCAAGGACATGAGGCATGACGCCCTATACCTTCCCTGTACCATGAGTTGGATCTTCTGCTTTTCCTCCTTCCCTTTTCTCTTTCCTTCCACATGTATTTTAGGAGAAAACTGGCTAGCAATAACACAACTTACAGAAGTTCTCTGATTTCTTCCTGACTTATCACCGGCTTTGCTGGCCTTCGGGACACAGCTGCTCATTCTCAGGCTCACACCTCACTTGCCCAAGGGCCTTTCTTCCTTCAGTCATGTCACACAGGATATTAACTTTTAAAGGAATCTTTGGACTCTGTCA
>NW_003852401.1:9101131-9199859 GCF_000181295.1 Otolemur garnettii
GAGCCTGTGAGAGTCAGCTGCCCTGCTCTCTATCTTAGAGCTGCCTAAGAGATCTGACAAGGGCTGTACAGCAAGCTGGCTTGAAGCTAGGTTTTATTTATAACCTCCCTTTACTCTGCCTCCATTCCAGCTGGTTAAGGAAATTCAGGAGAAACTGCAATGATTATAACATAAAGATGAAGGTCTTACATCACATGGTTTCCTACATAGGGTACTAAGAAGATCCCCTTAGCAGGTGTCTAGTATATGAGGTAGGACATGGCTGAGGGCTCTCTGTACAAGAGATCATTCTTAGACTCTCCCTCTGTAGTTGGGGTAATCATCTTTGTTTTACAGATAAGGATAACTGAGTCTTGGAGAGGTAAATTAGCTAACCTATGTTATGAAGCAAATGAGAAAGCCAGCATCTCTCTGACCTCAAAACCCCATTTTGTCCAAGCTGTATCCCTATTTCTGGTGGGGAATACTTAGCCTTGGCATCACTGGGTCTCCTTTTGGTTCTCATGCTTCTGAGGTTTCCCCATTCTCCAGTATTGCTAATACTCTTCCTGTTAGGAAAGAACGTGCTTGATAAGAAAGAAACACCATGCTCAGGTGATAATCAGCTACCTCTACCAGAGTCATGTGTGGCATCAAAGCAAATTATGGCTTTGGTATTTACCACCATTGCTGATTGTGGAGGTGTCAAGCTCTAGGCAACCTGGATAGAGGCCCCTTTCTGGCTCTTTGGATCACTTGTTAGCTTATCCTGGCACTCCCCCCTCCCCCCCCAAAGGTAGCTAGGTCTGCCCATTCAGGGAGTAAACAGCATTAAGTTACAGACAAGCCACCAATTCCAGCTGTTCCAGCATGCAGCCTATGGCCTGTGTCTGTGTCTGTCTAGGCCTACAGGACAGTAACTCCCCACATAAGATGTAAACTCCATGAGGAAGCAACAAGCATCTCGCGGGGCTGACAGCTGCCGTAGTCCAGTGACAGCCATTCTTTGTTGACGTTTCCCTGTGTCACCAACACAAACACCAAAATTTACTGAAGCTCAGGCTAAAGGTAACCAGACAAGATGAAGAAAAAGGGAGATGGGGGTGCCAGGATAGGCTAACAAGTGATCCACATGAAGGAAGAACCCAGATTTGCCACAGGAAAGGAAGGACATGGCTGGGCTCTGCTCTGTGACAGAGCTTTCTGTTACTGTGGCAGATAACCTAAGGATGGCCTGACCTTGGGCTGGTGCCATGACAGAAATAATATTTGCAAAAGGATGAACTAATCCTGAACTGTGTCACCCAGATTACTGAGCACAAATCAGAGCGTTCTCTTTTACACTCCCTCATTTTTATGTTGCTTAAACATCTCTTTTTTTACTATCTCTTTTTCAAGTCCTTTTCCTCCTTCATTTTGCAAGTTTAAAGAACACAGTAACATAGCATATTTCTAACCCTAAGGTCAATAGCAAAGCTCTTCATCTCAAATGGTTCATGAGATCTTCTGCTCAAAATTTCCAAAGAAGGCATCGAGTACACATAGGCAGTAATAATCATCCTTTCAGAGTATAAGGGCTTTGGCCAAATCATTGCTTACCCTTCAATTGTTATGTTAGGACTTTAGAAAAACTAGATTATAGAGAAAGGCAAACATTTAGGAAAGTAGAAAAGATTTACTTTGGGAGACTCCACTCCAATTTGGTTGATTGATTTGTGAGCGGGAAGGTTTTTGAACTGTAAAACTCCAATGTTTCTTCACCATATCCACAGGAGAAAGCTCTGTGCTGGTGATATTTCCATCTTCCTGGTGCTGTAAACAGTGGTGTTGATGGCTGGTACAGACCTGTCAGCTCTTGGTGCAGTGAAGGATGCAGAAGGGTGTTTAGTTTAATAAGTATCTTGAGAAAAGCAGCCCGTCAGGCATTCAAAATTTAAAAAACATAGTGATCTCTTCAGGACCATTCCAGAACTCTGGCTTCCCCTGCTGCAGGGAATAAAGTGGGTTTTGTACATTACTGTGTCTCCAGCACAGTGCTTGGTAGAAAGTGGGCATTCACTAGACATTCGTTCAATGGAGACTGAATGAAGAGAAAATCTAATTTATCTTAAAGAGCATCACACAGTTCTGGATGGAGGGCTGCAGAATATTTTGTATCTCTTTACACATGAACACTGGCCATCGAAGTATTATAAAAATAGTCACCATTTCAACGTGCAACCATCCTTGTTCCTGAATGCTTTTGCCCACACTTTCCTTATGGGCGTGTGCAAGTCTTGCTCCCTGTAGACAACCCATGGCTCTTTAATGTATAGTTAAAGCCAGTTCTTGCTTTGTGATTAATAGAGGTGCTTTGTCTTTGAGACTTAAATTGAATCTAATATCTTTCTACTAGAATTTACTTTTTCTTCCTTTCTTGAAAAGCTTCATTTCTGTGGTTAATTATCCCTGCCTTCAAAGAATCACAGTGTTAGAGCTGGGAGGGCCTCCGCGATCAGACAGCTGTGCCTCTCATAATTCCCACTACGATGCCCTTTCTTGGGTTTCTATCTCCCCCTGCCAGGTGGACAGGCTGAGACAACACATACTGGGTTGATTTTGAGAGCAAACAAAATGTTAACATATCCAGAGCAAGAGGTCATTACTTTTTCGATGAAAATATCATAGTTCATATCACACAGAACAAATATGACTCCACATGATAGATGCCTAGAAGATAAAACTAATAAAAGCTAGACACCATGACCAGCTTTTTCTGGGTGAGCAACCAAAGTCATCTTTCTCCAAGCAAATGTGACCTTTCCACACCCCTGTGTGACCCTCTCAAATGGCTCCCCATTGCCTCCAGCACATAACTTGGCACACTGGGCCCTCTTGGGTCTGGCCTCTGCCCACTCTCTAATGCTGAATACCACTCCTGTCTCTTCTGTGCTCGTGTTTTTTTCTTAGGCCTATGGCATCTCTCTTCTCTTCCCTTCACTGGCTAACTCCTACTTGTGCCTTACCATTCATCCAGCCTGGGCGTTATCTCCTCCAGGAAACTCTCAGCCTCAAGCTCCCATAGAACCCTGTGCTTGCCTTATTCACAGCAGTTACTATTTTTTTTTTAATTATTATTTTTTTATTGTTGGGGATTCACTGAGGGTACAAGAAACCAGGCTACACTGATTGCATTTGTTAGGTAAAGTCCCTCTGACCAGTTACTGTTTTGAAATCTCCTCCTCCTGGTACCTGGTAACCCCTTTGGGTCCAGGTTTTGTCTTCTACTCATCTCTGAGGGCCAAACATAAAGACATGAAGATGCTTGTTACCCCTTTATTTTTTACTGAACTGAGATTTAAAAACACTCTTGCTTTAATTTTTATGCAGAGGGTTAACTTTGGTTAATAATCTGTATAAGGACTTTTCTCAGAGTTTAGGCAGAACTGTGTGGTATAGGGGCTGTCCAATCATAGAGACGTTAGGAAATCAGAAAAGCCTCCTTCTCCAGACTTAATTGAATGGCTGTTCCCAATGCTGACGTTTCCATCTTTTTAGAAACAGTTACATCATTTTATATACGCCTTCAGATCAAAAGAGGGGAAGGTAGATCTAATCCCCTGATTTTTACCCCAGACTCATGCAACAACTAAATATGCCCGCAAAATGATTTCTAATACCATCAAAGCTCATTTTACACAGGCTTGAGGTTGATGTAACAGGTGACGTGTAACTATGGAAGGGGATATCTTTAGGAAAAAGGAAGGTTTTAGCCCTATTACAAATGTGCATATGACCTTTGCCCTTGGTGACATCAAAATGCTCCTGGGACAGTTCTGATCACTGGGCTAACACAGAGGCTGCTATTGGCCCAATCAAGCCCAACAGTTAAGAAACTGGTCTTGGCAGGTTCCTCTGTTGTAAACTATCCATCAGTGGAAGAAAAGAGAGACAGTGTAAGGTGCGTCTGGATTTTCCAAGGAGGGCAGCAGTAGCAATAGCACTAAATCTCCAAAGGCATCTGAGTACAGCCTCCAAATCTGGCCTCAATTTCTGTGGACACCAGTGAGCTTTGTTGTGCTTTTACTTTAGGCACTAAAACGTTAGTACAGACCCAGCCAACAGGCAGCATATGGAAACTTAGGCGCACAGCGGAAGATAAACCAATATTTAGGGAGCATGTTGAAACAGTAACCCTTAAGTCGTCAAAGGCAAAGGTGCCTGCAAAGCTTTGAAAGCTCCATCAAATAAATGAAAACATGGTTGTGCTAAAAGGCAGCCCCTTCTGCTCTAGCCATCGTAAGCGAATATAAACGAAAATTGGAAATTGGAAATCATTTGCTGCTAGAATGCATGGATTTTGTTAGTGTACAATAAAATCGGCATTCTGAAGTATGCTTTTAAAGAGAGGACTCTGTGACCTTTAAGGCGTGTTTTCTTAACTCTCTCCTCTCAAATAAGGATTCTCCAGTGAGCTTCTTTTATTGCTCTTGCTGGTTCTGAGAACCATCCTAGATCTGAGAAAAGACGACTGGGGCTGGCGCAGGGGAAAGGCAGAAACCCAGTACGGTTCCTGGAATTACAGGCTTCCCCCCCTTCCCTGTTTATCTATTCTGTACCACTCAGCTGTTCTCTGTTGCACAGAAATAAAAGTTTAGTTTAAAAAGTATGTTAGAACAAAGCTGGAGAAATTGCCTGGAATTTCCTTCATTTTCAGCCATCTGGGTTTCATTGCTCACTTGGTTCCCCTCCTCCACATACGTTTACCAAATCTTTTCAACACACGCTGGCCAGGCTATCAAGTGCTTGTAATTAATAACAGTCAGAGACTTTTTTTTTTTTTAAGGTAGAGCTTTCTGGTTTTCCTTGGGCTGCTCTCATTATTGCTACTATAAACCAGGGAGATAGCTGGTGAAGCTTAATTATTAAGACCTAGTTGGAGTAACAAAATCAAATTTAAATCCTGGCTTAACAAAAAAACCATGTTGTCTTTTAAACTATAAACATTTATCATCAAAAAATGAAAGGAAAAAAGAAGAGAATGAATTTTTATTGAGTATCTACTATGGTTTTATTTCACGTATGAGGAAACTGAGGATCCAAAGACAGCTGAAAGAGAGAGAGAGCAGAATTCGATCACAGGTCAAAGTGGATCCATTGGATCTTTTCTTATTTCAGGGATAAGAAAGATCTTTAGTGCATATTACTAAGTGAAAAAATAGAGTTGCCAAAGAACATTTATAACTACTTAAATTGCACTTAAGTTACAACTATTTAAATTGCACATGAACTTGATAGCCACCCTGTACATGTGTATGAATTCATAGTAAAACTAGGGTATGTCCCATGCCATCAGCAATGGTTATCTCTGGGGAGAGGAAAGGAGTGAAATTGTGGAACATGGTGGTGAAAAGCCAATGGATATACCTGTCTTGATTACTACTGCTGTGCTTAAGTTTAAAGAGTAAGATTATTCTCGTATTACTTATATAATTATAACACTTAGAAAATTTTCTTACTGGAACAGGATGCTGGCTTCTTGCCTAATGACTCGGCTTAGCTCCTTTTTGGATATTTCTCCTTTGAGCTGGTCTAACCACTGAAGGGCTAGTAGGGTGGTGTGGCTTCTACACATAAATTACTCAGACAGTGGTTAGGTGCTCAAAATGACTTTCTCTTGTAATATCATTTCTTTCTTTCTTTCTTTCTTTCTTTCTTTCTTTCTTTCTTTCTTTCTTTCTTTTTGCTATCAACTTTTATGGAAAAGTCTCATTGGTGGCTCACATGCAAAAATGGTCCTAATTTCTTTTGCTTTCTTTCTTCTTTTTTTAAACAGAGTCTTACTGTATTGCCCTCGGCAATACAGAGTGCTGCGGCATCACAGCTCACAGCAACCTCAAACTCCTGGGCTCAAGGAGGAGTTTAGCCTCCCAAGTAGCTGGGACTATAGCCACCTGCCACAATGCCCAGCTATTTTTGTTGTTGTTGTTGTTGTAGTTGTAGTTGTCATTGTTGTTTAGCAGCCCTGGGCTGGGTTTGAACCCACCAGCTCTGGTGTATGAACTGTGAATTAAAGATCTAAATCACTTCCAACCAGACAGAAGTTGCATGGGAAAACAACTTCATTATTATGCCACTTAAAAAAAGAGAACTTCTGGGTGGCACCTGTGGTTCAAAGGAATAGGGTGCGGGCCCCTTATGCTGAAGGTGGCGGGTTCAAACCCAGCCCCGGCCAAAAACTGCAAAAAAAAAAGAACTTCTGTTTTCAGACTGAGTACTCCACAGGAGAGGCACCTCTGTATGGATTATGTATTTTGCTTCTACGATAAAAATCTACCATGGCTCATGGATGGGAAATGAAGAGAGTGAGTCATATCGGGCCACTGTGGTTTGGCCTCCTTTATTGTTTTAATTAGTATCATTCTACAAATGCTTAACTGTGTATGGTTAACCCAAGAAATCCCTGGCTACACCTAGTGAGGGGTCCTGAGAAGCTGACAATTGGCTATTGGGAAGTCACAACTGAGTTTATCTGGAGCAAATGCAACAACATTAAGCCTAATGACAGTTCTTGTCTGTGAGTCAATAAAAAGGTTGTGAAGTGAATTAAACATATCTCGTGTGACCACAATTAGTACTTGGAGGACGAGAAGTAGTATCTTGTGTGCCTGTTCTTTTTGCTCTCAAGGAAAGGTTTAGTGGCTGGAAATCCTAGCAGGTTTTCAGCAAGTCCTAGGTACTGAGTCCTTGGCACTGCCTCAGCTCACTACAGCATTTGAATGTCATCACAACACTGGAATGTGGTTATGAAGACCCCTCTGCTATTTTTCAAATGATGGCAAATAAGCAGAACAGAAATGACAGTGATTATCTGGACAAAGAAGCAGGAATAGCTGTCTAATGCGTCTACCTACAAAATAATGAAGAATCACAGGATATCTGAGCAGGACACAGTGACCTCAGAGATCGTCTCCTGCAACCAGTTCATTTTGCAGATGTGAAGACATAAAGGGCAGACACCTTGCTCTCGGCTACAGTTGGTGGCTGATGGGGATAGGGTGAGAAGCCAGGCCTTGCCAAGGACCTCTCAGGCTCTGTGTGCTGAAGCCCCTCTGCTTCTTCCCACCTGGGCAGCTAGAGACAAGTAGAAGTGTCTGTCCCCTTTGTCTGGGCACTTAGGTCTTAGGCTCAACCAACTGGAGAACTGTGTGGCTAGGACAGAGGTGCAGGACCAGAAAGGCAGGGCTAGGAAAAGAGGTTACTCAGGATTCCATGCACTCCCTGGATCAGGGCTTTTCTCAGCCATCCCTTGAGTCTATTTTGCTTGTTGCTGTTCTCATGGTGGGGTACTTCTCCAAGCAGTGGCTAACTGATTTTCTGGTTGCTTTGGAGAATGTGGCACCAGTGGCCCTCTTAACTTCTGTATTTGAAGAGGGGAAGCTCAGGCCTGCCATTCACTTGATCTTAGCCAAAAGGCTGAGAGGTGATTGGCCTGCCTTTCAGATCAACATACAGAGTAATTCTGGTGATCAGCAGAAGTGTCACTATGGGATTGTACAGCCATCTGATGGCAAGAGGCCCACAGTTTGTAACTTCTAAGTCCCAAAGAAAGAAATTTAGTGATTGAGAAATAAGACCAGCAAATATTGTAAATCCTGAGAAGAAATGTCATTCAGAACCAGCAACCCACCGCTTCTCATGTGATACACTTTGCAGAAGGAGAAGATATGTCATTTAGAACCAGTATTCCCCCTTTTAACTAGAGTCCGACCTTATCCAGTAACATTCTTCATTCCATCAGCAGATTTGAAAGTCTGACTTTGGTTCCTTAAACGTCTCCCTTCCAAACGGGAATTATATATGAGAATTGCTCAAAAAAGAAGTATCTCAAAGGCAAGTCTCTCAAGACACCATAAAATTGTGTGGACCGAAGCAATGATTGGATTGATTAACTCAATCAAGGCTGTGACTCAAGGTTGGATAATAATGAGACTCAGGCAGGGCTGAACAATGAAATGCTCTAATTGATTTTACGCATGTGGAATAGACACCCCCTCCCCCAGAGCGTGCTATAACCCATCTGCATGCTGTGTGCATACAGATTTCACAGTGAATCAGTTATACCACCCAGATGCCGCGGTCCCTTAGACCTTGCAATTTGCAAGCCAATTCATTACTGCAGTGATGAGTGCTCGGGGACACAGGCTAAAAGGTGGCAGAACCCATGAAGTCTGTGGTCAGTTCACATTCGCTGTGAGGGAAGCAGCCTTGGGGCACACGCACATACCAGCCATGCCACAGGCTCGCTTCAGTGCACAGTGCCTGCTGGACTCTGCATGGTAATTGATTGGGCTGGAATTCCAAAGCCCTGGTTTCAATTAAATTTAAGTGGATTTGACTAAAAGTTTGAACTGATGCTAATTGGTTTTCAAAACATTGGGCAACAATAAGCATCCACGTCTGGAAAGATGCACCCAGTTCTGCACGCACTCCTGGACGGCAGAGCAGGTAACACAAGCCTTACCTTGCCGGGCAGGAATCCAAATTGCAGGATTTCAGGAGCCGCGGGGGCCGGAGGCTGGTCACGCACAGGTTCTCGTCAGCCCGCTCCCGAGTCTGTCTGTTCAGGCAGCTCACCACGGCCTCCTGGACACCTGTGTGCAAATCACACTGTCAGGCCAGAGTGTCGAGAGGGTGTGGGGGGGCTGATGAAGTGTAGACAAGGCAGCTGGTGGGAGGTCCCTGTGATCGGTAGGACTCTCGCTGCAGGTCAGAGGCAGCAGTTTAAAGCCCAGGACTGCTAATCTCGTCAAGCATCTGTGCATCTGGGAGAAAGCACTCCGAAGCCTGTGATCTCTGTAAGCTCACTCCCGGAGAGGGCAACTCCCTCCACAAAGGAAGGCCGCCTCCAACACTGCTGGAATCCTAAAAACCAAGCCACCAAGCCATGCCGCCACCGATGCTGAAACATGATAATTTAATGCAGAAGGAATGCAGGGTGACAAAAAGAAAGGGCCCAAGACCTTTACACATTATCTTTTAATCAGAAGGAAGAGACTGCTGTATGTGGAAGGAAGGCCCAAGGCCACTTTTTAATGTCCAACACAATGTAAACTGCCGTGCTCTTGAGGCCAAGCTTCCAGGACTCCAGCCTTGGCTGGTTTTCTTCTGATTCTGGTTCATTTCTTTAGTGACCTAGGGCAGCTCTGGAAGTTGGAACAAAGAAAGGTAATAAATGTATGATGATAACAGTCATCAAAACAACCTGCCATGACATCTGTAGGCTGTGATGTCACACAAGCAAAGGAGGAGTTTGGGCCGTGACTGACTAGCACAAGGTTCCTTGGCAGGTCTTCCAAGGTGTTCTAAACCATCTTGTGAGGAGATTTTCTAGGAGCAGGGAAACATTTAAGTGGGTAAGGTAATGACCAGACATTTTATTCTGGTGCCTACCATCATAACAACAATAGCTAATACCTACAGGGTACCCACTGTTTGCCAGGTTCCAAGGCTAAGAGCTTGGCATGCTTTATTCAGTCCTCTCAACAACTCTACAAGGTAAACACTATTTCTATCCCATTTTACAGATAAGAAAACTGAGCCTTACGAGGGTAAAAAGACTTGCCTAAGATCATACAGTTGCTAAGTGATGAAGCTGAGGGTGGCTGTGTCTTCAGCACTGACTGATAGCATTAACATTTAAAAATATCAAAAGGCTGTCATCTCTGCTTCCCTGGAGTCTTCAGGAATAACCTAGACATTTGTCTGAAATCATTTCAGCGGAGTTCAGTTTAAGGGAACAGGCAAGATAGGACATTCTTGCTAATTTGCTTTTAGCATAGATAGCTGTATATGTAATGATAGTTTCATCTAAAGACTTTCTATAGTTAGATTTTTTTGTATACAGTTACAGCAGAGTCTGTGGCTATCCATGTAATTAGTTATCTATATAAATATACACAAATTTTCTTATTTTTATCTTCCGCATTGCTTCATCAAATAGTACTGGATATCATACAACTGGCTCATCTCTTATAAGCCCTGTGGCTGCCTTCCTCCTATCCACCTTACATTCCTCTGAGAAGTCCTCACCCCAATTGACAGGCTAATGCTCCCTAACTTGAGATAATACTGACCTAGGTCACTTAGCAAGCCCATCACTTAAAAAGTGACATCTCAAAGCCAGAGTCAAATCACTTTTCCTTCCTTCCTTGTAAGTCTGATAAATCAAACTTTTTGTTAAAAACCAGCCACAATATTTACCCTGTGGCCACGATGGCATCCCATACATTTTCTTTTTTCAAGATTTTTTTTATGAGCTTTAAAGTTATTTGCAATACATCATGGCTAGTTTAGGGTGGAGAATTTGAGATTTAGACTAGACATTCAAATTATTCCATCATATTCCGTAATGCTGACTGGTCTCTTCTTGGTTGCAGCTGGGATGAGCCATTCAACTTCATGGTCTGAGGATCTAGCAAAACATTTCATTAGAAATTGTTGATATCATCACTGACACTTCCCACTGGAATAGTCTGGTGTTGGGAATGGTAAGGGAATGATGGCAAGTCACTGGATATGGTTTACTGTACTGGACAGACGCTAGAGCTGTGTTTATCTAAGAAATTAACTTTTCATTTGCCGACTTTGTAGCATTCAAGAGATTCTAAATGCAACTTTAAAATAAAATATATTTTGTCTTTATTCAGCTATTGAAAACATTATCAAATTGAATTGATGATCCCGAGGCAGGAAGTGGCCACAGGGCTTTGTCATATGTGTTACTTGAGGGTGGTGGCTTCAAGAGTGTGTGCAGGAGGATGAGAGGATGTGACCTATGTTTCCACTGTGTGAATTCCTTATTTATAGAAATTAGGCCCTTTTGAGACAAGAAATGGATGTAGTAAGGGCTAAATTTCTAGAAAGACGTCAATAATCTGTTCTTGTAGGTAAGTGGAACACCACTTTGCATAATCCCAAACCAATAATCATAGCTCAAAGATAAAACTCACCTCCAGGGTAATTAAATGCTGAGGTTAAGAAGCACTCCAGAGTGACTACATTCTGCTCTACTTAGACCTGCACAGCACTGGACATTAAATCTGTGTTGTCACAGGGACCAGTTAGTTGCTTCAGTGTTCTTGGGTGGAGCCGAGGGTGGTGGGGACAACTGAGGACAGAAGCTCTGTCATAGTGAAGGAGCATCTGGGAACAGCCCTGTGGTCAACACGCGATACATTTTTGCAGGATGAACAAATGCAATGGCTAAAGGGCCAGGCTTTCTAAACCCAGCGTGCACTTGAGGCTGAGGGGAGGTGGGCCTGAGTGGGGAGATTCCCTGGAATGGGAGTGTGGGAAGCTGGAGGAGGGAGGGCCTCTGAGGACCTCATCTTTGAGCTCACAGTATAGCTGAGCTAGGGGAGGCAGGCAAAATGAGAGAAGTTAGCTCATCAAGAGTGTGTTCCTTCCCAAAGAGCTACTCTATGCTGTTAGAAAAACATTTTTAAGCAACACAGAACACATGGTTAAGTACAGTACTTTAGGATTCTGGGTTTTTCTTTCTTGACAGAAGGAAAAGAAGTGAGGAGTCATAAGGAAAACGAAGCAACAGGTATAAGACTTCACCTTTCATTTTTTATGGAGGCCAAGTTCAAGCTTTCCCTTCAGCTAGATTTTAATGTGAGTTGTACCGCCTAGGAGTTTACTATAATAAAGTTGATCGGGTTTAAAACTGCTTTCCTTTAATGTATGGGACATTAAAAGATAAAAATATAAGCGTATAAGACACACTTCTTGGGTGCACGATGCAACTACAAGAGGGACTCCACCTGACAAATGCAAACACCGTAACTTAGTTGTTTGTACCCTCGCATTAATCTGAAATAAAAAAAGAAAACAAGGATGCACAAGGGAAACATGGGTCTCCACAGGTTAAGCTCACTTTCAATCTTTCAGAAAATGGGATTTTCCGTGTTTATATCTCCCAGAATAGCATAATTGTTATGCTATTTGATGACAGCTCAGGGAAATGCAGCCACCAAGTCCGGACTAAATTACTAACTAGTTCCTTCTGGTTGCTACCTCTGCTAGCAGAAAGGTTACTTTTGTGTCTGTCCAATTCCATCTCTTAAGATTGCAAAAACAATAAAATTAGCCTGACCAGCCCTGCAACCCCACGTTGATTTAAAATCTATTTGCTAATTCTGCATGTTTCAGGTTGGCTTCAGCAAGAACGATTAAAAATATATATAACCTTGTGGGCTATACTTTGGTGAAAGATCAAAGTTGATAATACAGTAAAATGTTACTGCCAAGCAATGACAGGAAAACGTACATGTCCCATATACTGAAATAACTTTTTAGTACATATGGGCATCAGATGGACCTCAGAGCCCAAGCCTATTTTCACCACTTTGGAACTTTCAACTCTAACATTTTCGGTGGAAATACATTACCTTGGCACAGTGACATACCTGTAGGTAAGCGTGCTCAGTTGTCAACATTTAAAGGCCTAAGAAGTTTCCGTAACTTTACCCTGCCTTGGATATAAAGGATGTACAATTTATGTTATACAAAGACACTCAGTTACTATAGGTAGAGATCAGTTGTATATCAAACATCCAAATCCTATCTCTAACTCAACATTTTATGAAAACATTTTAAATTAAATGCATGCCACGTAGTCTCTATACTTGGAGTTTTATAGCCCTGGTTGGTCAGCAGGATGGTTAGACTCTTAAAGATAAAGGAGCTGGTTATTTATATATTCTATATTCCATGACTGCATCTATTTTTTCCCACCTGTTCATAAAGATCCAGGCTTGACTTGTTACTGAAAACCATAACTGAGAGATCATAAATATTTATTTTTCAAAGCACATTTATATTAGACTAGAAATAGTGATCATTCAATTCAGGTGATCATGAGAACTGGGAATAAAAGCACAAGCATCTGAGATGTTCATTATTTGGAAAAGCAGCAACTGTAGCCACTGGCTGCGGCCTTTCCACCTGACCTCTCAGCTCCTCCCCAGCCTCAGAGATCACCAAAGCTTATTTCATACTTCTTCCTGATTAAGCATGAAAGAAAAGATGTCCTCGGGGTGAGTGAAGAGCAGCGTATGAACATAGTTTCATAGCTGAGTGCCAGGAAACTGTCTTCCAGAATCATTTGGAAGATTTTAAGTCTAAAATACCAGGGCTCTCCATTAAAACACTTCAGAATTCCAGGGTTTGAAATCGGAAGACATGGAAACAAACAAGAACCTCAAGGCCAGGACTATGAAACACTTACTAAAAGGCCTGCTGGAGAAGATGGATTCTCTGCTAGTGCTTATTCCACTATTGGTTCTTCACAACGACATGTGAACAATGTGGGTATATTTATACTTATGTTCTCAGCCATGACAAAAGATGCATTTTAAAAGAGTTTCCAAGAGTCATGGTTTAGAAAACTGTTTTGGGACATTGATTTCAGTCCTTCTCTCCATGGGTTAAGAAAGAATCTTTGCTGGGAATGCAGACCCACAACATGCCCAAGAGGGTTACTAATAGCCAGGGGAGGGATCTGGCACTCCCTCACCTCTCAAAATATCTCTTGGGAGCAGATGTGGGAAATGGGGGCAAAATGAATCTTATGTGTTTTCTAGAAGTGTAAGGATCATAATTTTGAAGAATTAATTGATTTCAATGCACCCTTCTCTCACTGCAAGTCTGTTTACAACATCTGAAACAAAGAATCATTGAACGTGTTGTTCTATCACCATGGAATATACCTGAAGAGAACCAAGTAAATATACATGAAAACACTTAACTCATATTTAAAATGAGAATGTTTCAGGAATTCTCTAGTTGCTTGAAGAAGTGTGGCATAAGGGAAAGACATTGGACAGAGAAAGAAAATCTCTGGCCAAGTCCCTGCTCTGCCACTCACTGGCTGTGGGTTTCTTAACACTTCACCCTGGTTTTTTGCAGCTTAGTTCCTTCATCTGTAAAACGAGGGGTGGGCTCAGACTTCAATCTTTAATCTCCTTTCCAGCTCGCGGTAACAACTGTTCATTACCTTTTATGGACTCTTTGCCTACGTCTACACAGATATGTACATATTATCTGGGGAAATCAGCTGAGTGCATCGAAGAGACTCTAACTGTTTCTTGGAATGGCACAATGCCGGATTTTGGTTCACACCGCATGCACACAGGCGAGGGCACAGATCAAGCAAACTGTACACGGAGAGCATTGCCAGGCCAATGTTAACTGCGCTCCTCAGTGAGATGCGTCATGATATATATATGTAGCAAAACCTAAGAATGACAATCTTAAGCAAAGGCAGTCACTGTACCGGCCATCCCAGCTGACAGTCCGAGAGCTGGAGACAGGAGAGAAGTACATCTGTGTCTCATTTCTGTCTGCTCTCACGCTTGGGCCGCAGGCTGTCCCACGGCCAGGGGCACTCAGGGAAGGCAGAGACAGACAGACAGAGGGTCAGACGATGGTGGGGACCTGGGCCACGGCCCCCCTTCTTACCTCCTCCACAGGACTCGGAGCACTTGGTGAAGCCCTCGTACTCCCAGTCATACAGCTCGTCCAAATCCTGCAGGCCGCCGAAGAGCCCGTCCGTCTCGTCGGAGTGGAACTGGGGCGTCTCCCCGTCGCACGGTCCTGCGTAGCAGGTGCGTTGGGAAGCCGGCTTGGGCCCTTCACACTCGTCCACCGGCAGGTCAGCCACCGACTGGGAGAAAGACAGGAGCACCTGGCACCGGACCACTCGCACCTGGGTGCCCACGCCGCAGGTCGCCGTGCAGGCCGACCAGGCCTCGGGGACGAACCTGCAGTCGGCAAGCAGACAGGAGGACAGGGTGAGGAGCCCCAGGCAGGAGGCTGCGGTGGCGTGGAGCGGCTGCATCCCGCCTGCCTGCGCTCCGGGCCGTCCCGGGATGCGCCCAGGGGGCCTCCAACCTGTCCTGGGTGGCGCTTCAGTTCAGCTCATGAGCTCGTCTGCCCGTTTCCAGGTCGCTTGCTTCTTGTCTGTCACATGAGCTGTAAGACATTCCAGCCAGCGACCACCCGCTCGCGCCCTGCTTTGCGCCCACAGCCCACCCTCTTCTAAGCACAGAACAAATTGGCGTCTCTTCCTTGCTCTAAATCCCGGCACTTGTGCCTCTTGCAAGATGCTGGCTATTCTTATAGCAGACTAATACTGATACTAAAAACTATAATAAAATAAGCTCTTGGAGATATTTAGGGAACTTTTTTTTTCTTGGTCTGGATCTTAGCAACTTGCTTTGCTTTTCTGCTCGACGTGCTTCCCAAGATTTATTTATATGTATAAAGAGGTTGTTTTTTTGTAAGTTTCCAAGAATGGTGCAAAGTCTTGTTCCTCACACATTCTTTGAATTAGTCTGGACTCCAATTCTTTTTATATCATAGAGAGAAGCCACGCTACAAATTCCAATCCACAGGCATGCCACAGTCAACCAGAGGTTCTGCATTCACACACGTTTACTCAGCATCCTCCACACCCTGTCCTATGACAGAAGCCACACAAGTGAGAACTTGGTTTCTCTAGAATGTACGAAAATATCCAAATTTCAAAAACTGTCCCTCCAGCCTTGACCTTCCCCCCCTCCCCGTTAATCACCCATGGCCATAACTGCAGTCACCTTGAGAGGAGCCTGGGAAAAAATGCCCGGAGGGAATCACTAACATTTTATAAAGTTAGTATAGTAATTGGGAAAAAGAATGTTGGCATAATTTTTTTTACTTTTCCAGGACCCTATTGCTTTCTCACAGAGAGTAGTGCGGAGGAAGACTGCAGACCTGGCTTCCTAACCTTGACTTTGGCAGGAAATGAAAGAACTGATAAGAAGGTTATAGCATTAAATCCTAGCAAGTGCAAATGGCTCATATCTAGTTCAGGTTAATGGAAATTGTAACAACAAACCAATTCAAGTTTTCACACTGGAAGGACCACAACAAAGATGTTTCCTGGGCCTGAGATTGGGCCTCGTGTGGAGAGGTGGGCTGGTCAGGAGACAAGACTTCCCCAAAGGAGCACACAGGGCCCCGAGGCACAGCAAGAGACCTTTCAACAAAGGCCATCCATGGGAGATCCACCTACTTGGAGAGGAGAAAGGTCACCATACAACCCTGTCAGGAAAGTGGACGAGGATGCAGTGGCTGCCCAGTATTATTCCCAAGATAACGCTCCTCTCAATGTCACCTTCCTCTCTTATTTTTGACTTCTTTGCTTCCACCTTCTGCATCTAGAGAACTTGGGAAAAAATACTATCCTAAAAGATGAAAGTCTCTTTTAATAATGCCACCTGCAGGAGAGGTTTTAGAAATATAAAACTAAAATCTGCAATCAAAATCATTTTAACTCTCCTATTCACACACACCTGTCTGGCTCCTGGAACAAGAATCATGACAAATATACCGGCACTGAATTTTATAACACAGACAGGTGTAGCATAAAGGAAGATGCATATTAAGCTATTTTGTGAATTAGAAAGATGTGAAAGCAAATGATTAGCCTGTCTGCTTTGACCAAAGGGTGACAAATAATGCTTCTTTAATAACATGGTGCCACGTTTTATTTTCTAAATCCACAAGACGGCAATATCTCAAAAAGAACTGCACCCTATTAGCTTTTCCTATGCAGGAAGGATTATTATTCTGTCACCTATAATAGTCCTCTTCAGTGACCGTAACCACAGAACAAGGGTCAGCAGGCGCTTTCTGTAAAAGGCTAGAAAGAAAATATGTTTTAGATTTAGCAGGCTATGCAGTTTCTGTTGCAACTAGTCAACTGTGCCATTGCAGTGTGAAATATGTAAATAGAGAAGTGTGGCTGTGTTCCAATAAAACCTTAGTTGTAAAAGAGGGGTACAGACCTGATGGTTATGGACGGGTCTGGATTTGGCCTGTGGCCTGTGTCTCTCCAACCGCTAGCATAGAGCAGAATGCTTAGAAGAGATGCCGGACACATTGAGATTCACACGTAATTTCCAAGCTTACTTAAGGTCTTAGCTTCCATCTCTTGCCACACGCATAAGCTGATAGAACGACAAGTAGCCAATTTGATTTATGTTTCCATAGCGAGTCCCAGAAGAAAACTAGACTATAATTGATACACTGACTGGACCGTCAGCTTTCCTTGCCTATAACATGAGTGACTTTGCATTCGATCTCTTTCCAGAAGCAACAAGATTCACCAAAAGCACACAAAGTAGGAAAGGGCATGCTACTGAAGGCCCATGGACTTGCTGCAATAGTGGAAACTTCTTTACTTTAAAGCAGCATGTCTAAGTGAAAAAAAAAAAAAGTAAGCTTAAAGATGTATGCATGCACATGCGAATACTTTAAAAAAAATCTAGACATTTAGGGTTAACAGCAGAAACAATAAACATCTGCTTTATGTCTCCCAAATGAGAGTTTTATCAAATATAAAACAGCCTCGCTGGCTTATCTCCCAATGCACTATCCTTAGGTCTTCATCGAGTTCACACCAATTAAAACAATTTGGTTTTTAAGTGGTGCTGTCCTTTGGCAGTCTACTTAATTTCTCTAGTGCATAGAGTGTATGATATAATATATTCTCTCTTGTTGAAGGCAGGAGATTATGTTTCAAAAGAAAAATATCTGACAGTGCAAATGGCCAAATGAATAATAACTGTTTTTCATACAAAGCTTTTCAACCCAAGTCCCTGGATCTTCCAACTCTGTATTTACTATCTTGAGTTTTCTGGTCACAAGTGGGAGGAAGCAAGGTCAGGGAGAGGGCAGGCAAGTGAGGTAGAAGGTTTAATTCTAATGTTGAAAAGTCTCATCTTGAACAGCACTTGCTGAGTTAGAACTTTTAAAGTGGGACCTTTAAAATGGAGTGCAATCATTTTGTTTTTTGAAGTATGTTAATGATTTTGACGTGCAAATGGACAACAAAAAGGTCCTTCTGATTGAAGTTTAATTTGGGTAATTTAAAAATTCTTTTTGTTAGCAGCACTACTGTTGGCTGAATAAAGAATGGCTCAACAACTTTGTTCTTTAAAAGATAGGTGTCAATTTCAGAAGAGACTGTTATGATCCCTACAAAACACCCCATATATCTGACAAATGGATGCTTCATACTTCTGTCTGGTCTCCTATTTGCAGGCTTAAAATTGTTCTCCTCATTAACAAAAAAAATTTAGTTTTTAATTAGATTAATTACCAAGGTCTCTTTTATGAAGTAGGAAACAGTGACAATAAAATTCACTTCTAAAATCCCTCAGCAATTTAGTTTATTAGTGACTATTATGGAGCGAGAAGCATGCACTGATATAATAAAAACAACCACTTTATTAATAGGGAACAGAAGCAATTTATTCCTGGTAATTAGTCTCGTATCACCACAGATACAGTTAGGCCCGCTAGGTTTGAGTTGTATGTACACACAGTCTGTGAATAACTCATTTCACTTTCCCCTTTTCCCCATTGCTTTCTTTTCTCTTCCTTTCTCACATATATGTTTTAGGATTATTCAAAACAATGGTAGCATCGTGGGTGTGTTATCTTGATGCTGTTACTAGTCTCATGACCAAGTTTCAAAATGCAAACTGGTGTGTTCAGTAAGTCACACTGAACATGCTCAGTTTTGGTTTAGTTTTCTGTCTTAGGACCCTTTAAGCTGTGATTGCTACAGAGGTTATCGATTTTTTAAAAATCTTTTTTCATTTGCTGTACGAGGGCTGTCCAGAAAGTACACGGCCATGTACTATGTATGAAAGTGGTAGCAAGATTATGAGGGTGATGAAAGAGAAGGGAATCAATTGAATAGTGTAGGGAAAAATTACGAAAACCTCTGAAGTGAGCCCCAGAGATTACTAGACATCCTGTTATGTGCACATTTTCTGATTATGTTGTCCTTTCATTGACTTGGAGCTATTTCCCCACTCTGTATTATTCTTGCCCATAGAAATGCAGAGTGCATCTATTGCAATGCAACTGATCATTGCTCTATGGATAGACCGATTCTGCATCTATTTGCAAATTCATTTCAGCATTATTATTTGCCCTATATGTGAATCATTCTCTTAAATTTCCTTTGAATTGGCTATAACATATTACTGGATCCCTCACTGCTTAATTATGAAAACAAAATCTTTGACAGATGTTTGGTTTATATATGTATTTGCATTAGAATCATGAGTTTTCCCTTTTGAAAATTTTATCATTAACTAGTAGCCACAGAGGGAATCTGGAAAATAGTATATTGAAAAAATAAAATATTGTTTAAGTATTTTTCTATTCTGAATTAACTAAAAAGTCTTTTACATAAATATATTTGGAGACAAAATAATCACATACTTTATTGGTAAAAGTATGTCATTCCATGTAGTTTTATCTTATTTTTAATCCAATCTCTCTCCTTATTCTTTGATTTTGAAAAGTTGCTTCTTTGCCATCAAGGGAATGGAGAAGCATGAATCCTATCTATTCAACTTTGATATGAGGACAATTAATGACAATAATAACACAGTGGGTGGTGGGGGAAGGGTAGAGCAGACAGAGAAGGAGGGAGGGGGTGGGGGAAAGGAAAAGAAAAAAAGAGAAAAGAAA
Organism: Otolemur garnettii; assembly: GCF_000181295.1. Taxonomy (NCBI): domain Eukaryota; kingdom Metazoa; phylum Chordata; class Mammalia; order Primates; family Galagidae; genus Otolemur; species Otolemur garnettii. The sequence continues at coordinate 9,120,689 of NW_003852401.1, forward strand.
ATACTAATTCTCTCATAACTTGGATTTAATTTTGACCTAAATACAGTATTTGAACAATAATTTTTAATTCAACTTGTTCATATGTTGTTTAGGATGTTACATCCTCATTTATAAGTGAAATATGTTTATAATTTCCCTTTATAATAATATATTTTTTCCAATTTTAGTATCAGGTATATCCAGATGATCTAGAATGAATTTGAAGTATTTCTTATTTTTCTATTGTCTATATGATTTGGCATGACCTGTTTTTTGAAATTATCTTCTATTTTTATTTATAAATATTAGTTGTTTATCTTTTGAGACTTTGGGAAAAAAAATAAAAAAATAAAAATTGTGCCACACTGATCATGATGACCCGTATACACATGATAATGGCTTTTCTCTTGGGCATTAACATTGTGATATTTGTGTATCCTAAAAGAGGACCAAGAACATTAGAGAATAAAGATCTTAGATGAAAATAAACACTAATAAGTCTGGGATCCTTCCCTGTAGAATTAATTTAAAACCAGTATGAATCAGTGCACTGTAACCTTGTGTAGTTATGAAGAATGAAAATTTTCTCAGAAGTAGGCAGCATGAACTTGCACTTCATAGGCTTGCTGAGGGCTGTCTTTTCCCCAAGCCTCCACATGCCCTTTCCTTTGTCTAAAGCTAATTTTTTTTTTTGAGACAGTCTCACCCTGCTGCCTGGGCTAGAGTTCCACGGTATCAGCCTACCTCACAGCAACCTCCAACTCTTGCTAACAAGAGTGCTAGGATTACCAGCATCAGCCACTGTGCCCAGCCCCAAAGCTACATCTTTATGTCTTTTTAATAAACTTCGTCATCAAAAACAAAAACAAACAAACAAAAAAGTTCCTTCTTTGCCTGATTCTAGGCGATGCTGGAGACACTGATGGAGTAAAATCTTCAGGAAAAGGTCCAGTTACCTAAACCTAATGCATCTCAAGAGGTATTTGGATATATGGGGAAAAACCGCTGTTGGGTGAAAAAGATACTTGGAAAAGGGAAGAGAAACACCTTCTTTTTACTTGTACTTTCATTTGCTTACCACTTTTCCGTGAGATCAGAAGGTCTCATGCAAAAACTTTTTAGTTATTTAGTTATTTCTAAATGACACCCTTTCGTTATCTTTAGTTATCTCTCAATGAAATTGAAAGGGAGGATTTGTAAACATTCTCTAAAAGAAGTAAACAAAAATTATTTGGAATGTTACAAAGGGAGGGCAACTCTTCAACTGAATCACTTTAGGAATTTTAGAATTATAAAATCTACAATATTAAGGAAGGCAAACTTAAAATGATTACTTAAAAGTATAACTGGAACACTGCAATTTGGGGACAGATATCCAAAATATCCCTCTACATTTACTTAGAGCCACACCTAAATCATTCCAAATAAATGAGCATCTGACTTATTATGAAAGATCTTTACTCAAAGATACTTGATCTGAATGAGGAATTATGAAAATATTTCTCAACTGCTGTTGTTAGTTTACAACTCTCTGGAGCTGCAAATAATTCGTGCTAGTTATGCAACTCATATTGAGGTCTCCAAGCAAAAATTTTCAAAGGTGTCCAGGATATCACTCCACAAAACCACTGACAGTACCACCGTCAGCTCAAATTCTTAAGTATCATACCCAGACTATGAGGTGCCTTCAGCATAGGAAGGCACCCTAGTAGTATAACCAAGAACAGAATCATCCTGGAAATTGAAATAACAAAATCAGTAACAATTTTGACACAGGCACCAATACAACTACGGTATTTGAAAAGAAAAAACTGTAATGACTGCTCCTGTCTAATGCTGCTGGCCAGTACTAATCTGAGGAAAGGACCCAATTCCCAAACAAACCAAGGCAGTATTGGAACACCTATATTTAGAGGCATTTTCCAAGTGGCATTTTCTCACGATAATGATGCTCTTTTGCGTTCTTTGAGAGACAGCTGGCTTCTCTACAAGAATGCTGCAATGGCTTTCTTGCAGAAAATGCCCAGCGCTAGAAGTTGGGGTGGGGGAACCTGACTGCATTAAAAAGCACATTTTCCTTTCAAAGAGACTTTATTCTAGAAGGACATGTTGCGGGGGATGTGTTCTCTCAAAGTTCCAATTCATCCAGAGACTACTGGGCTCTTTCAAAGCCTGGGATCTCAGATGTTTGAGGACTTTGTTAAAGCCATCTCACATTGCTGCCCTAGCCTTTCTCTGATATGGTGCCAAACAAGATATTAGAAGGAGTATTGTTAAAAGAGGGCGTCTGTTGACCATTAGGAGGCTGCTCTTCTTTAGCAATAAGAGAAAAGCCAAGAGGAAGACAGTTACCAGTTCCTAGGAATACTGTCCTCTTAGTGTCTGCTGTTCCTGACAAATCCAGCTCTCTTCTGCCTCATTTCCATGGCATTCAACCCAGTTGAGGAAGGCTTTTGTCTTCCAGGACTTTCTCCTCTTGAATTACATGACCCCGAGCTATCTTGATTTCTCTCTCTGGCTACTTCCTACCCAGTCGCCTATTCTAAGTCCTCCTGTTCTCCAGCTCCAATATCGCAACATGATTTTTAGTTTCAAACACCAGCAACATACAGGAAACTTCTAGGTATTTAGCTTCTAGTCTAGAACTTTCTTCTTTGAAAAGAGTAAAACGTTTAATTAACTTATCTAAAACATATACTGCTGCTTCTGTGCCAGGGAATACGTGCTTTATAAACGAAAGTTGTCAAATCCCAACAAGAACTCAATAACACAGGAACTATTATTATCCCCAGTTAATAACATAGATGAGGAAACTGAGCCACAAGTCCAAAGCTACCAGCCTCTTAGACAGTCCTACCTTCTTGATATTTTCACTTTTATGTTTCAAAGGCCCCTCCAACTTAAAATGTCCAAAATGGAACTCTCGATTTTCTTCTGCAGAAACCTATTCCTTCTCCAGTCTTCTCCATCACAGCAAGAGTCACTGCATGAGTCACTGGCCACCCAATTGCTCAGGTATTAACAAAAAGTCAAGAGGTATTCCTGACCCTTCGATTTCTTGCCTCCTTCATTTCCAAGTGATTGAAAAATTCTATAAATTCTCCCTTAAAATATTTATCTTACTTATAAAGCTACTGTACCCAAATTTAGCAGCTGTACGTGGGTGCATTCATTTATATTTCTTATAGCTCTATGTAGGCAGTGTGTGTGGCCTCATTTCATCTTAATCCTTTCTGGGTAATCATGTTACTTGAGGCAGGCTGAAATTCTGTATCTATCACTCTTTAAAAATCAATAGAATGCAATTTTATAGAAGAAAAGGATTTTTGAGACAGAGGCTGACTTCAATTTTTATATGACTCTGGTTAAACACTGGCTTATCGGACCACTAGCGCCTCAGCAGTGAAGGCTCTGGAGCACCCTGGAATTGTTCCTAGGCTAGAGGAACCCAGGGAGAGCTCTTATTTCGTTTTTATCTATTCTTTAAAGCTCCACAACACAAGTTTTGGGGAAAGGGGAAGACAGATTACCCACTACGTGTAGCAAATACAAATGGAGCTAAATGACTCTCTTTACAAATAAAAAATGAAGAGAGGACACTTGTTTTAGGTCGTCTTTTTTTCCCTTTGCTTTGCTGACCTATGTGAACAGAACATGATTTGAAAGCTTGCTTTTCTTTGAGGATAGCGTGATTATTTTAAAAGCTACATTCTGGGGACGAGGTACCATTGTAGCATACGACGTTATCACCGCGTTTGTAGTTCTCAGCATAATACCCGAATGTAGTGTTTCATGACTGTTACTTTCCCTGACTTTGGTAAAGATTTAAAATATTATACACTGTTCATGTGCCATTTCGCCTTTACGTGGAGTGAAATTAGTTTATCTTGCATTTTTGTAAAGGTTTCTTTCTCTTAATTCAACAAGTTTGGCAAAGCTTTCCAATGAAAAGTTCAGTTCATTAAAAATGACCTTAATGGACTTAACATATATTGGTGGTGACAGCGTCTATACTTTATTTTGGCAGGCAAGGATCCCATTAATTTGTCTTTGTCACTCTCTAGGGCTCAGCTGAGCAACAGTTCAGATTGAGCTCTTTGAAAGTAGCTGCAGAATGAGTAACGGTGGTGATAGTGCGAGGGGCTGACGAATTTAGAACTTCTTGATTTGCAATCACGGCCTTTTCTAATGACTACATAGAAATGGCTCCGTCTGGTCTCTTGAGTTTATTATGGATTTTGCTGTTTCTGTGCATGGGGATCAAGTATATTTAACTCTTAGTTGAAAGACACTGCTTTTTCACCCAAGCATTTCCCAAACTTTTCTTACTCATTTTTGCAATTCCCCATAAATCTTTTTTTTTTCATAAATCTCTTTTTATTCAACTAAAGATAATGAACCCTTGTCCCTTAGAATAAACTCTGAGCCAAATTTAAAATACAGTGCTTACAGGTGAGTCTTCAAAGAGCCTCAGAAGTGTCAAAGGCAATGAAGTGGTGTGAACTGGGAACCCCTGAGTTTTGAATCTTGTGGCTTTTGCTCAAATGCCATTAGATACAAGATGCATGAGGCAGTGTATCTGCCTCCATTCCTCCCTTTATAATGAGTTGTTCTTATACATCTGAGTTCCCTTAAAGATTCTCTAGGAAGAAGAATGATGCTAGAAAAGGCCTAATCATCACAGTTCCTAGGTGTCATACTTCCCGCATGCCAGGTACTTTACACACACTGATTTAATCCTTATGGCAACCCTACGATGCAGAGACTATTACTGTCACATTACAAAGGAAGAAATTGAGGCATATAGGGTTAAAGTCCCCTAAAGTCCCCCCAAAATTAATTTAATTTTTACTTTGATCCTAGCAGGGCTGTTTTTTTTTTAGGGCAGACAAACAGATTCAAATCTCCTCAGTTCATATAGTTGGGAGCTTAATGTATATGAAAAAAAGCCAATTTTAGGAAATTGTCTGTGGCCTGTTATCATTATAGAGGTAGGAATCCCAGAGGTACAAATACTGATACAAAAGATCTGATCATTTTCTCTGTAAAAAGATCCAATGTCTTTCCCCAAGTACTAGTTTTGGAATCAAAGTCAGATTCAAACCAGTTTTATCGTAATGTGCCAAACATCAGTCCACATCAAATCCCTTCTGTGTATCCAGGTAGTCCCTAAGTTACAAACATCCAATCTGCTTATAAATGAAGGCTCTTACAGTATGTCCCTCAGTTACAAACATTTAACTAAGATTCAAGTTATAAATGGAGGCTTGTACAGGTAATAGGTAAACATATCTGTTCCAACTTATATACAAATTCAACTTAAGAACAAACCTACAGAACCGATCTTGCTTATAACTTGGGGACTGCCCGTATATTACAGTCTTTTCTCATTTATTTCTTATATTTGTGCCTGACCATGTACTAGCTTAACTATGTGATATTTTAGCTCAGCGGTAGATGCAATTCTAACATATGGTAGTAGAGAATTTGAGAATTTAATAAATAAGTTCTCTATACTCCTTTTAAAATCAGTAACACTCTCATTCTGGGCATACTCAAATGTCAAATGGAATTTCTTCAAAACAATTAGCTCATTCGTTCAATCCATGGATAGAGGGGCAATATTCAAATTTGGTCACAATCCTATTGTTCCTGTGACAAGAATGCACTAAAGGAGGCTTGCAGGAAAGGATGATTGTATTATTTTTGCAATATCTCCAGCTGCTACAGAGCATGGCATGCAGCAGGTGGGTGAATTTAGCACCTGTTATTACGCAGTGGGAACAATTACCAGGTCCCGTGTCGCTCTAGAACCAATATTAATTAAAATTCTAAAACCAATATTAATTCTATTTAGCCAGAGAATTTATATTGAGCACTCAACCTGCTGTTGCAGAGTACAAAGGAAGAGGCTCATTTTGGTAAGTAGGGTGGAGGCCAGAAAATCCAGAGCTGGAAGAGAGAGAGAGGACAGACTGTCTGTCGGGACTGAAGGCTGATTCAGTCTGACCAATGTGTCAGTTCTCAAAATTAAATGCCTTTGTGCTTTTGTGTCCTATACTTCTAATACTCAACTTCTTGTGCTGTTCAAACAGCCTTTTTGTCACTCTAATAATCTGAATAGTGCTGAATATCTTGATCATAGGTGAGAAGACTCTTGATTCATAAGAAATCTGTTTCTATCCCTATCCCAGATAGTCCTTATTGATTTTCTGTGGCCCGAGATTCATGAAGAGAACGTAATTCAGGTAATTTATAAGGAGACTATAAACAGCGACACTGTCTGGATTCATTACTGACGTTTGATTCACTACATCTTTGGGGGGTGGAATAGAAAAACACATGGTACACAATTAACATTTCTAGCCACATTTTAAAAAGTACGTGAATTCACATTCTTAACCACTGAGTTCAGCCATCCACATTCTCAGACTACTTAGTAGGTATAAATATGGAGTAATACAAACACATGCTTCAGTATTATATAGCTAAATACTATTTCCAGCAAGGTAAACAAGGCATTTAATGACCACGGGATCGCCGTGGCTGCTCTTCCTTATTGGCTTTTCATCATCTGGTTCCTTGTGGGTTCTGTTCACACAGATGCATGACAGGAATTTCCCTTTGCTTCCTATTGAATCAACCCCATCACTCAGCTGATGCCATCTGGCATCCAGATATTACTGTTGCCTTCTGCCTGCCTGCTCTTTTTCTTCATCTTCTTCTTTTTTAATGGCTCACACCACGGTTATTTATGGCAACGTATTTAAGCCCTAAATGTTAGGTTGAAGCACATAAATGGTTTCTTAACCACGCAAAGCCCTTCTGAAAATCTAATAAGGTAACTCGAGATATTTCAAAATGAAAGGGTAAGGTACTGGGACTGCCCAATACTACCTTTGAGAGCCTGGCATCATTTAGGTTCTACACCCGGTAAATGCCGGCTACCTGGGGAGAGGATGGCTGGTTAAAGCGGCTGACCGGATGGTGCCCAAGGAACTACCTTGTTCTATTGCTTGCTCTGTGCCATCAAAGAACTGCTGGCGGCTGACACACTAATATATAGGAAGACCCCGCTTCCCTAAGTGCCCACTTTGTCCTCCCCTCCTCTGCCTGGGATGCCTTGTTTTCGAGACCTGGAAGTCTGGAAAGGGGAAGGCAGGGCACCTGGAGCCTTCAGGCCATACTTTTTTTTTTTTTTTTTTAAAGCATGACTGCTTTAGCAAATTATACCTAGGGTATTCAGTGGCCTGGTAGCGTCCTAAAGGAGTTAAGGAAATGAACAATTTCCTTCCTATTCCAACTCAGATCAGACTTTTTAAGGTTAGATGAATGACTTCCTGTTCAGCAACCTTTCTTTCACTGTCTAAGAGATTACCCATGTGCCACTTTTCCTTAAGAGATTAAGCTGTCAAGGGGTCATCATATTTACTTGCCTCCCCGTGGTAGTGATGTTCATGTATACAGCTCAACAGAGACTAAAAGTAAGGGGTAAAAATAAGAGATGGAAAATATGTCAGTAATTTTTTTAAACTTCTACCTCATTAACAAAAATAATTGTACGACCACCTTGTAGTTCTGATCCTCCACCAAATAAAAGTAAACTTTGAAGGGTTTCAAAAAAGACCTAGAAAACTATTTCTATATATTTTTCAGTGGATGTGAGCAGATGGGCTCAAACTGGCATTTAAATAGTGCATCCTAAATCTAACAACATTCTCAGCAGCTAGAGGCAAATTCAAAATGATGCCGTTCGAATACTAAGAAGATAATTCATCAGCATTTTTGTCATCCCCCATCCAGTGTTGGAATGACACTGCTGTTACACTCAGAAGATGGGACTCCCCAGAATCTTATTAATGCACAAGTCTATTGTTAACCACAATTCCTTCTGTGTTAATTGGGTAGCAAGGATTTTTAATTGATTCCTCAGATCAAGGAGGAAGGAACTTCGAAGGATCAGGATCAACTTCGAAGGATCAGGAACTTGCTCCTTCGAAGCAAGTTCATTTTATTGTATTTACTTGTAAGATTGTGTTTGATAAGCTTCATTGCCTGATGCACTCATAGCTTAGTCTCAGTTTGGAATTTGGATCTTGTTTGTATTATTCAGCTCAATTAGACAGGCAAAACAAAATACCTTGCTTAAAGATTCTTGCTGCTGATTTTCAGGAAATCCTGATAAAAATATACACCTGGGTCAAGGCAAACCATGACCACCAGTGAAAAATCAGCTCAGAGGGTATGACTCCCACAAGTGGGGTAGGGATTCCTGCTTTACACACCAAGGGTACGCATTTATCACAATAGTATGACGTTCCTACCATATGAATCAAAAAAATCACAATTCTGTTGTTGGTGAAGAGAATCAACATCCAAAAGTTTTTTTGAATAGAAGTTGTAGCTTTATATGATGAATGCATCCATTTAAGTATGTTACCACGATGCGATCCCATTGCCATGAATTTGTTGGTCAATCCATGAGACTGGTATTCTGATAACTGAATTTGTATCTTCCGTGTGGTGTTCAGTTTAGTGGAACTACAGTGTTGGGTGTTGGTACACTCTTCTCTACTATAAAGTTCTAGTTATTTCTTGGCAATTCTGTTTTTAGTCTTTTATCAAAGTTTTCTTCTAAACATCTCAGAGTGGTTGCGTTCCAACACATTTTTGGCCAGAGTGCTAACCAATCTTTTCCTTACATGTTAGGATTACTAAAAGTATCTAACATTTAATAAGGATATCTTCAAATGCAAAAGACTTTAATCTGGTAATTTCCCCATGTTATTTAATGAGACAGGCTGGTGATAATATTTTCACTTTCCATGTGCGGAAATAAGTGATACATGCTGCTTTACTATAAGCCCTCTCCAGTGTTGGCTAGAGCCAAGGCGACAGATAATAGCTCTGGACCACTGTTCTGTTTCTCTGTGGCAGTTCAGAAGTGACAGCCGCAGCTCTGAAACATTAGCATTTAATTTAAGCAATGTGAGTCTCTTTGGTAGGGGGAAGGGATGACTTGCTGACAGTATATCATTTTTTCATTATGCTTTGGAGACTAATTATAGGTTGTTACATACAGTTCAAAACTGGTATATGTGGTTTTTAAAAAAGAAGGAATTAAAGCCATGCAAAATTACATTCTTTAAGTTCAAAATCAATGAAAGTAAAAAAAAAAATAACACGACACTCAGGACCTTTCTCAGAGTGCAGTGCGCTGAACATGTAAAGTGTATTAAAATGTGGAAACCATATACCTTTCATTACATTATTCTACAGCTGTCATTTATTTCATTTTGGTATAAAAGTTATTATTGTTCTGGGCATAATAGTATACATTTCCTTCACCCTGTACCACCACTCCAATTACAGTCTACTTCAATTCAGATTAATCATGCCAAGATGGCGATTCCATTACACTCAGAGTAAAATTTAATAGTCTCATATATGGCTATAGTTCCAATGGCTAAAGCTATGTGTTTAACTGCTTTAGGGGTTTTATTAAGATTAAAATTAAACATTATGCATCTTAATCAGACCTTTAGTAGGAGAAAACCATTACAATATACGGTTGATCATGGACTATGCAACGCTTCTGCGGAAGCACTAATCTCTGCTTACAGCTTGCATCTGAGAGGCATCTAATAATGGGAAGGATGTTTCATGACTGATGTAAGATGTTTTTGTTCATCTTCAACTTTATTGTCTTATTTGACATCAGTCGGAATGCAATATTATAGATAGGACTGTACTTTAGACCAAATGACAAAACGTAGCGTGCAAGGAGAGCAGAGAGTTTATAAATACGTAAAATAATACATATTTGGTTTTAAACACATTTAATCCAAGAGTATATAAAAGGAGTAACCAGCTGCGGTTACACAGCATCTTTCTGTGACTTAAATAGGATCTTAGTGGACGAAGGAGTTCATGCTACTTTAAAATCAACTGCTTACTTCCCCTTCAGTAATAGGAAGGGCTGGAAAGCCAGGTACCGACAGGTGAAAGACAAAACTGTGCAAGCTTCACACATTCCCCTGAAGGTTGCCTTCTGATTGGTACCTGCGGCCTTTCCCCCAGAGTTCTGCCAGGGTTAGTTGCTTTTTCTCAAACAAGTAAAAAATGTTGTTGTAGTAACTTTACAGTGCAGAAATAATCTATGTTTTGTTAATTGTCCCTCTGAGTAAGAAATGTTTTGCTCAATGCATGGACAATTTTTCTGTGGAATCAAGTGACAATATAATTTCCTGACAAATGACCTTTGCTTACTGTACAAATCTATATTCTTCATTTCTTCTCAAATCTCTTGCTGTTTAGAGTAAGATTCCAGAACACAACTGTGTTCTGGCAAACCACATCAGATTTCAAACAGGATGAATCTGAGAAAATTCTCCATTGCATTGAATATATTGATTACAATGTGAAACTTATGATTTAGACCATGAGTTGAATTTAGAAACCATTTCATAACCCACACGCTCTCCTGGGAACTCCTGGAGGTGGTGTGACATGTCTTGTGTGTCGTGAATAACACAGAGCCTAGCCCTTATAATAAATGATAAATCTGGAAAATCTTCCCCTGAGAAATTGCTCTGGTTAAAGATAATAATTTGTCAATAGAGTGTATTCTCTTCTTTGTAAAACTGACGCAGCAAACATAACTCTGAGTGTTTTCTAGTAAAACCAATATATATTTACTCATTGATCATTCATCTACTTTTAGCTCTCTTAGTGTCTGCTTCTGAAGTATCTGGCAAATCCGTGCCTAATGGTCTTACAAATTTCCTGGCCTTGACAAAACTGAGCAAGGATGGGATCCTGAGCAAGTGGGGCAAAGGCCTGGGTCTCCCTGTGACACCAAAGCCAGCAAGAAAAGGAAAAGCAAAGCTAATAAACTCCCTCTGCCCCAGACACATTTTCCTTACCACCACTCCCCCCCCTTTTTTGGTGAATAGGTACACTGCAAAGCTGGGGGGTAAGGAGTGTGAAAAGCTTCCACATCAAACCTACGTTACATCATCAGATGCCACCTGGGCCTTCTCACCTGTGGCCTGTTTCTAAGAGAAAAGAGGTCAGAGTTTGGAGAAGAGAGTAAGCACTATGCCTCCACCTTCCTACTGTAGGCAAAATTAAAAAGGATTTTGAGACCAAACATGAGTTTTGACAAACTCTTTGCAACTCATAAATCTCTAATGAGAGAGCCCCAAAGCCTCATTTCACCGGTAAGATGATTACCCTTAGTTCAGAACCCTGAAAGACATGACCTGGGAGGCACTGCATTCTTTAAACCCACGAGCTTCCAAAGGTGAACAATTTGTGCTTTTAAAACTTACGAGGGCTCTTCTGACACAGCCGCTCCTTCTTCTAGCTCTTGAGCTTGTTTGTACCAAGGCAGCTTGGCCTCCACCGGAAGTTTCTCTGAGAATTCAGTGAATGCACACACAAGAGAAGAGGTTAGAACCAATCTGGGATTTGGGGGACGTTCCTTTTTCTCCTCACCGATTCTTAGTTTGGCACTATGCCTGGAAGTTATTCATACTATGTTGACAACCACAAACAATATTTTTATAGGTAAATTGCCGCTTCTGATGATGGTTAGATCAAGAAAAATAAAGTAGGATTTGAAGAATGTTTAATACGAGTCCGTGCACATTTTTCCTCTCCACAATTCTGGGAGCTCTAGCTCAGTGTGCACATAAAGAATCATCGAAGCATCTTTTCACTGTCTCCTGTTAAAAAGCTAGAACAGTATTTACCTTTTAAAACAAACAGAAAATACTGTACTATTTTTTTTTAATAAATTCTAACTTATTTTTGTCTCTTGGCTAAGTGTGATTTATGTCACATTGTCAAACATAAACTCTGCTGCTCTGAAATTCACAAAATAATGTTTCAGAGATCTGGCTCAGTCAGTACTACCCCAAGTCTCACTGACAATTGGAATATGTACAACTTAGAGTTCATAACCCATAATTTGACTGGTTTCACCTACTTATCTAGCTTTGGCCAAACAATTCGGAACGAGCTTCCTAACTACTTCCTGGGAAGAAAAATGTGGAGGAGAAAAATCAAGAGGGAGGTTGTAACTGTGCCTACAGACGTAACTGCCAAGATTCCCATTCTGACATATTTATTAGGGTCATTTACAGGCATATTTGCCTTTATAGTATGAGCCAATGAAGCACGATCACCATTTTATAACATAGAATTGCAAAGATGAAAGAAATATATCTCTATATATACACATGATAGAATTATATGGTATTTTAATGATGTTTAGAGAGCCAGTCTCACTTCTTAGTTGTGAAAATCCAGATTTCATTCTTGATAGTAAACCACAAATTGCTTTTCTTTCTCTGAAGTGGCTCGGTGATGATAAAGCTAATAAATGACCGACTATTGTAAGTGAGGGGCATCACTTCTTGTCCTCCATGTGCAGCCATTATTTATAGTCAGAAAACAAAGCAAGTGAGAAATGTAAAACTGCCAATGCCAAAAGGATTTGCTAACATTTTATTTCTATTTACTTATTTACTTTTTTTTTGAGATAGAGTCTCACTATGTTGCCCTCAGTAGAGTGCCATGGTGTCACAGCTCACAGCAACCTCAAACTTTTGGGCTTAGGTGATTCTCTTACCTCAGCCTCCCCAGTAGCTGGGACTACAGGGGCCCACCACAACATCTGGCTGTATTTTTGTTGCAGCTGTCACTGTTGATTTTAGCTGGCCCAGACTGGTTCGAACCCACCAGCCTTGGTGTATGTGGCCAGCACCCTACCCACTGAGCAAGGCAATATCTATGTACACATCACTTTACAATTACCCTATCTGTTCCCATTAAATGACAGTGAAGCTACCTCTGAAAGCCTGACTTATTGTCTCTCAATAATGAATCATTCAGTTTGGCTCCAGTAGGTGGATTATAGTTGACTGTTGATTTTAACTGAATTCTATCTGATGTGCCTATGGTCACTTCCTCATACTTTTGAGGACAATAATGATAGTGAACCACTAACGGTTACATTTGAGCAGAACTGACTGTATGCCAGGCATTAGGTTAACCATTGTATCTACATTACATCTCATTTAACTCTCACATGATCTAATAATACACAGATACTATGATTACCCCCATTTTATAGATGAGGAAACTGAGGCTTAGAAAGAGAGCATTTATTAAAACGAATCGGGATTTCTGATATACTTTGGTTCTTTGGTTTCATTTTATATCATTTAGATTTTATGATGCCGTTCACTTGCACTGAGGCAAGCTAGAGGATAATAAAAACTTACACAGTGGCTGATTTTCAAAGAAATGTAATAGTTTAACAAAATGTTTAAAGAAAGAAATGGGAACCCTATCTAAATACTAAAAATTAGAGGAGGTTTATAATAAAGAATTCTTTACCTCTGAATGATTTGTGGCTTTGGATTTTTCTCTTTCACTGACAGAGATAACAATACTTGCACAGAAATCAGAGGCGTATTCATGCCAATCTGAGAGACGCAGTACAATTATATTAAATCTTGCTAAGTAGAACTTTTCTAAAGTTCCTTTTTAATAAATTGTGGGCAATATCTATTATCTTATGATCTACTCAAAATTTTATTTCAAATTACGATTCTGGAATTCAGTCTCATGCTAATGTTTAATTTTTAATATAAAAAAGTGACAATCTTCCGTTTCTTCAGTTTGAAGTGTGAGACTTCCCAGTGTGTTTCAGGCTTAGCAAAGGACTCACTTGGACTTATTCCCTTGTTTACAACATCAAGAAATGTGGATAGTAAATCACACACAGATTTCTATAATACCTGATCTCCCTCTAAGCAGGTCCCTCTGTTATTTTTCAGCAACAGTCTTCAAACAACTTTATGACTTGAGAGACAGTGTATAAACAGATTTCTATAGGCAGTACTTAGAAATTTGTAATGAAAACCATTGGAAAGATTTTTAAAGGGAACCAAATTCATTTAGTTTAAGTTATAAAAAATTCGTACTAAGCATACTAAGGAGACTTAAAAATATTCCAGGGAGTTTAAAACATCACCTGAATACACTTAGCAATGAACAGAGTGGTAGGAGAACGCCTATCAAGTTACCTTTGGGTTTGTAGCAGGGAGTGGGTATGATGCATTCCTCTTTGATGTGGGGCTTTGTTTTGGGGCTACAGCCTCCTGTGTGCATTCCTCGATGGTCGATGCAGAGAACCACACGGTACCTGAGGCCCTGGCCACACGTCACTGTGCACTGGAAAGAGATGGCAAGAGAGAGGAGACTCATAGACAAAGCCTTGTTTACTTTTCTTTCCTTCCCATCCAAGACTTTTTAATCTAAAGATTCCTTCTTGTGTACTCCGGGTAAATTTATACCACTTCTTATCAGTCATGAGATCTTTGTTCTGTTATTTGATGTGAAGTTGGCTAAAAAAGGACTCTTCCAGGCCTTATTAATCAGTCAGCAATCTTTAAGCACTCCTTGTGTGAAAAGTCTCAGACCAAGCATGGAAAAGGAGAAAAGACATTACAGCCTGTGTTCAAGTTTGATGTGCCACACTGCCATTTATTTATTTATTACTTTGCTAATGACTGCGATATCCAAAAATTTGGGAAATGCTCCCACCTGAATATTTTAAAATGGTGTACTTCCGTCATTAACTAATTTATACTGAGGCATGGCCAATCCCCTTGACTGAAATGGGAAAAAACTACTTTCAAGGAACTCATCCCATGGCCAGATGCCAGACATTGATAGTCCCTCCCATGGTTCTCCACGCATGATAGAAAATGTCACAGCTCTGATCTGCTGTCACAAAGCCACAGGGCTCAGCGAACCCTGTGACTTGACTCAACCGTGTCTTGAGGGCACAATGGTTTATTTCATCATTCCAGTTCCTTTGCCATTTCCCTCTTAGCATTAGCAGCCAGGGAACCCAGAATAACATTTATGTTTAATTACAGCGAGTTTCCTAATGTCTATCACTGTTTTGTTTTAATTATTCTACCCAATTTTAATTTAATTTAATTTAATTTAATTCTACATCCCAATTTTAATTTTTGCACTATTATCCTTTCACCTTTTCCCTCAACAAATAATATACATAGTAGTATTAATTATAATCTACTTAGACCCTTTTTGGTTATAGATTAAAGTATAATGATAAAAAAGTGAAATCGAACTTGTGGTCTACTGAACTCTATCATTAAAGCAGCTTTCACAGAGTCAGGATTAGTCATTCAGCCTCAGTTACTCTTGAAAGGCATTCATTTCCCTTTGCCATTTGAAGGAACATTATCTGGGATGAAATTGAGGCTTCTTGAAGTAACTTGAAGAAAGACATTTAAAAAAAACATCAATTACTTTCGGTCATGCTGGCTTTGGGGCAATCCTACTCCAGGAGCTAAGCTGGTAAGCTTCTAGACACCTCAAGAGGAGAAGTGTGGAGCCGCACAGGGTACCCGGTGGGCCATGGTGGTGAGAGGGAAGAGTGGACTTACTCTCCTAATGAACAAAGAAAGAAGGCACAGTTACCGGAGACCACTCCTGTGCCAGCCATTTAGGGCAGTCAAAAATGTTGCAGGGCTGCACGATGGGCATCTTAGGGGTGTACATGCATTTCCACTCTTCCACTGAAGTGACATGCCCCTGGATGTCCTCCTCCACACAGGAAACTGCCCGGCTCTGGATGCCCCCCCCACACGAGGAGGAGCACGCGGTCCACGGGGTGGCCTCCCACCTACAGAAGCAAGGGTAGTCATCAGGGCAGACATGCACATTGCCAAACCTCCTCAGTGACCGGCAGACCAACCCCTTTCCCCATGCCTATCGGTATAGACAGGTTCTGAGAGGCTACTGTCCAGAGAACCAGAAGCCATCTATTGCTTACAATCTGACGATTAAGAGAGAAGGATTCACCATGGCCAAGAGGGCTTGCAAACCATGGTGCTCTACACAAATGTAAGAAATTACAGTTTGAGAGCTGTTCACAAAGATATCTGCGGTATCTGTGACCTACTCAAAAGATGTAGTCCTTAGCTTTTCTTACTATGGTTTCTATATACATGTAATTTATTTTCATAAACACATTAAGTGCTTATGGATAACCAGTTGACACTAATCATTTGCAACTGAGCTGCTACTTTTTATTTTTATTGTAGCAGATAGTACTTGGTTTCTTAACTTCTAGGTGCTCTTTGCAGGAGAAGCTCATAAAAGATCAAGGTAAACAAAGGACTCCCTTACTTCTGCAATCATCAGCTTTGGGGCTACACAGATTCAGCACAATTCTGATGTTTAAACGGTGCCATTGTTAAGCTGAGAAACAGAAGTGTTACTATAGGCGTTATCCACTTATTCTCTAATTTTTGAAGGATACAGATAGAGTTCTTCCAGTAAAGAATTCCTAGAACTGTGAAAGGTTTGATTTTGGTTGGAATGCTAATGGCATCTGAATCCAGGTACACAGTTAAGTAAAACAGAAAATAACATTTCCAATAATATTTAAGACAATTCCGTTGACTGTTGAGAGCTATACATAGCTCTGAAGCAGTTGAATTCAGATGGAGAGAGAGATAGCTTTGCCTAGTTGTTTTCTCTCTTTTGTAGCTTTAGAGAATGTAGACTTCCTTCTTTTTCTTTTTTTTTTTTTTTTTTTTTCAGTTTTTGGCTGGGGTCAGGGTTGAACCCGCCACCTGCAGTATATAGGCCCAGCACCCACCCTACTCCTTGGAGCCACAGGCGCCACCCTAGAATGTAGATGTTCTAAAAAACAGAAACACTGGGACTGAGTTGAGCTTCTATATCTTATGTATATTCTTCTTATTGATGAGGATTGCTAAGCAGCTTTAAGAGTTCTCTGACAATTATGAGAGATATAACTTCTTTCTTTCTTTCTTTTTTTTTTTTTGCAGTTGTTGGCCAGGACTGGGTTTGAACCCATCACCTCCAGCATATGGGATTGGCACCCTACCCTTTTGAGCCACAGGCGCCGCCCGAGAGATACAATTTCAATGAGAGAAATAAAATGCCACTGCACTGATCCATTTGAATAGTAAATTTTAGAATATTGCACAGGAGTACCATGAAGACATTCGTATTCCTACAAGTCATATTTTGTGTACATTGAGAGCTGGATTTCTCCTCTGCACAAGTCTGAATAATGTGCATTTTCCAGTTACAAAGGGTTTCCCTTCACACTTTCTCTGCACTATTGAAGTTTAGGCAACAATTGTTGTCTTCACTGCCAAAAGCCAAATGTGCTGCCAAATACAATATTTTCCTATGCAATATTTCCACTGCATATAAGAAAATGTCATTATGGGGAAACTGAGGCCCTCTGCTTAGCTCTTAGATTTTCTAATCTCTTTCAAGAGAATAAAGTTGCTCTGTAGAGAATTTCTCTTCTGAAAGGCTAAGACCAATTCCCACTTGCCTCCATGTAAATCTCTAGAGGGCTTCCTTCAGGAGGTGGGTAACAGGCCTGACTCAGATCAAAATTGGGCTGAATATGCACGAACAAATTCACGTTAGATTTGATATGACAGGGAAATCGGAGTATGTTGGTAAATGTACATTTAAGTGCTTAGAATATTAAGATACTATAAAAGAGCGTATTTTCTAACTGCTATTCTAAAATCCCTAAACTTGACCCTTCTAATGGGAGAGTGATTAATTGCTATCTGAACACTTGGATCTGACCATATTTCACAAATAGTAACAAGTATCCGTTTCACTGTCAGTGATCACAGAAAGACAAACGAGGCTAATGTTACTCTGAGAATTTATAGTATGGTTCCAGCATACAACTACACTTCTACATGTAAAAAATTATCATGTGAATCCTTGTATGGGTGAAACGTGTCTGGGTGATTTAAAGAAAATGTAACAAAAGCCAAGAGAGGGCATCAGTTGGGAGGTCTTAAAACAGTAACCAGGAAAATGCTTGGAATAAAAAAACATGTATCCAAGAATTTTGTCCTTGAGAACATTAAATGAATTTATATTTCATACATTTTAACTCCTTTGGCTTTTAACTTTTTAAGCAACACTGTGTTTGATAAAGTCTCAAAATCGAGAAGAAAGTAGAAAAGTGGCATATAGTATTATAATTAAGAACTGAGATGACTTAACAGGGTCCATTCTCATAATCTGTTTGGATAGGAATTACCATCGACTGAAAGCAGGAAAGATCCATCTCAAGATCTGTTATTTGTTAAATTGTGTTTTGTATCTATACTTGAGGTCTTAAACTCATTTAAATAAGTAAAGCCTTCTGCCTTGATCAGTGGGTACCTGCCATTTAAGGACCATTTCTTCTTATTACGTGAAAACACATTTGTAGAAAGAAATGGCTTCAGTTTACTAAGACTTTATCAGTAAAGTCCTGAGTTTAGGACTTATCATCCTCAGGAGTACAGGGTTTATTTGCTAATCGTCTTTCCCCTCTCCCACTGTGATGCATGGACGAGGTGCAACCCCCCCCCGCTCCCAAGGAGGACCATTTCAGTTTACCACTGGGTGTTAGGCATTTGGGGGAAATCCCAGTTGATCAGAAATAAATTTTAACTTACAGTAGGCACTAATCGTTATGCCAGGGAAATACAAACAAAAGAGATCATAGACATGACAGAAACCTAGGAGCAGCCACTACAGGAAAAACACAACCGTGAAGTTGCTCACTCCTGACACCCAACTTTGCCTTTGTCTTAAAATGTGTGGCTTTCATGTAGATATGTGCATCCCATGAATGGTTATTTTACAGATAGAGAAATTAAATCTTAGTTCTGGTGAATTGATCTTTTGATATTTTCATTACATTCTTTTAAGGAGAAGAGTTCTTGATCAAACCAGCGAAATGATACATCAGACATGTTCTGAAGTTATTTATATTCTTTATCAATATAGTCATAGAAAAGTGGGAAGGAGCTGACTAAGGAGGTGGCCCCTGCGTGAAAGATTTTAAAACAACAAACAACAAATATCTAGTATAAATCAAATCCACCCATCTCTATGTGACCATTACATGCAAAGTGAGTTTCCTGCTAGTCCCTGAGAGTATTTAAGTAGACACTGGATGACGACCTGCATTGGTGTATGTATATTATACGAATATCTATATGTATTTATGCATGTGACAATACATACGCACTGAATAAGAATGCATATCTGTGTAACTACATATGTTTATAATCTATAAACATAGAGATGTTTATGTGTAGTTGTGAGTGGGAAGAATGAATGGGAGAGTGAAGCATTACTGGGGTATTAGCCTAGCTGACCTTATAGGGCCTCTAATTCAGTAGGTATTTGGATATTTTCAATCAAACTTTGCTTTCTTTTACAGTTCAGAATAAAATGATTTTCTGGGCTTGGTTTAGTTGGGGACAGAGCAAACCACTATGGATTATTCCCGCTATTTATGATATGATTTAAACCGTTGGTTCTAAATAGCAAGTGGTTCCCTAAGGGACAAATAAGCAAAGAAAACAGAGCAAAGGTCTATTTCAATCCCCATTCTGATTTCCGCTCTGTGTAGAGCTATTCCAGTGGGACAGGAAGTCCACTCTGTAGCCAGTATATTTTCCAGTTTTCGTATGAATATATTATAAGGAGAACAGATTCTTTTAAAAGTTCTTGAATTGCTTTCACGACTTTTTCTAGTTTTAAAAAGTCCTGTACTTTTAAAAAGCAATGCGGCACACTGAATTTTATGTTTTGGAAAAAATATCTCCCCAAATGCGCTGAACAATAGAAATATGACAGAATTGTCCTTTTGTACTTAATTATGACTCCTTTGAAGTAAAAAGAGGACATTCAAAGCCCCCATGTAGAATAATAGCACATCTGGAATTCCACATTTGTGGTATTGCTCTAATACTTCAGGCAGTGTTTGTTTAGCAATTAGCAACAGTGCTTTAATGACTAGGTTTGTGTTGCAGAGGAAACATGGAAAAGGACAAAGGGAGCGAAAGAAAGATAGAATATAAACCCACCCACTGTATCTAATCAGAGTGAATTACTGTGTCCTCTCCAATGTAATATGATCCTATCTTAAAATGGGTTTTGAATGACAAGCTTACAGTCTGAGCAGGCCAATATTATTCAAAAGCAGAACTCAGGATGGATTGCAAAATATACCATCTACCATCTTCTTCTTCTTCTTCTTCTTCTTCTTTTTCTTTACAGAATAACACAGACTCTCTTTATATGTGTATGTGTGTGTGTGTGTGTGTGTGTGTGTGTATGTATTCATATACATAAAAGCAGCAGAAGACTGATTTGCTAATTCTAACATCAGGACGACGGATTTACGTACCGAGGAAGGGGATGGTAGAGGTCATAAGGCATGATCTGCTTGAATCCGTCACTGTTAGGAACAATAATGCCAACCCTCTGAGTAGAAGGTACACACAATAAAATCAACACTACATGATTACATTATACAACTTTTTAAATACAAATGCAAAATAACATCAATAAATCATCTCTGAAAAACAACACTAAAACAGTTCAATACCTTTATGCTGACATATGCTTTAGGATGGGGCCAGTTCTTTGGAAGGGCACCATTGACTGTAATTAGTTCTCTGATCCAAGCAGGAAATACCACTGGAAAGGGTAGTGGCAAGAAAACCTGGCACCTCATCATTAACTATGACACAATAAGCTTGTAAATGCTCTTTAATCCCCAAATTATACATCCTATGAGGTCATTCTTATTATCATCATTATTAATGTTACTTCCAGATGCTTACCAAGCAATTGCAGTTACTGTCTCATTTGTGATGAAAGACAGCCATCAGAGCGCATGTATCTCAGAAATGACCGGACTATGTAACTGCATTAGTCAGTTTCTTTTCTCGGCAGAACTGGGAAACAGTCACTTATGTACTTTAATTTTTCTACCAAACTAAAGGTAGGCAGTTAATGTGAGATAATGAGTATGAGATGTTTTTTTTTTTCCCAGTCTATGAAATAATGCACAGTGTTAACTGCTAATTATGGTGATGGTTGTGATGGTCAAGGCTGCTGATAATGTATCTGGTGCCCTGGGAAACCCGTGAGGTTTAGAATCAGAGTAGAGGCTACAGGATCTACGTGACCTTACAGGCTGTGTGGAGGTTCTGGAGGTCTTTAAGACGCTAGTCTACTACTCTCCCCTACGTCACTGATTTCACTTAAAGCCTCCAATTGTTAAGACTGGGTCCTTGCTTGAGGATTTTTGATTGATGGGTTTTGGATAAGGGGGTTAGTACAACAGAGCCTCCGTCAAGAGCGGGAGATGGGGAGACTAAGTGCACAGATGCAGAGCATGGCAGGGCATACGTGGAAGATGCTTATTTTGCAACTGACAAATAATAGAAGGCCCCTCTTTTGAATACTGAAGGAACCCACGTATTCTATCTGCATTCCTGGATGGATGGATGAGTATATAGTATATATTTATATATGTACAAAACCTTGATATATCCAATACAAACGTTTATATGTTTTGACCCCCATCTTCTGCTATGGGATAATGTAGTATTTTAAAACATATGGCTAGCAAACTTAGGCATGGGGGTAGAAAGAGTGAGCTGGGTATATTGTGGGTCAGAGGATTAACTGGATGATTGAGGATCATGAAAGGAAAGAAGGAAAGAGAGAGGGATGAAGGGGCCTCTGTATATTCCAAAGAAATTAATGAAAGGAAAGGGGATATAAGAGAGAAGTTAAATTTGTTTGAGAGAAAGTTGGAAACAAAGCTGTGAAGAGAGATACCTTTTCCCAGGAAGGAAAATCACTGTAGTGCAAATTTATTTCTCTTGTGTGACTCATTTTTCCATATTTATTTGTATAACTGAACTCTTTACATTTGTGTGATAAAATTTTCATGGTGTATGTATGTGATATTGTGTGTGTTTGGGTAACAACATTCAAGAAACTGGAATGCTGTCTTTGGGCATGATCGAAACCCCATGGTTCTCTAACTCATAAATGAAAGGAATATTACTTAACTTTTCTCTCTGTTTTCTGATTTAAATTTCCCATTCTTTCCCACCTTTTCCTGACAGACCAAAAAGTGAAGACGAAAGTTGAGCCCTGTCTTTATTAGAATCATATGATCTCTTTCCAGTCTTTCTTATATCTAGTATTTAAGGGAATTTTCTTTCTAAAACAAAGTCTATATTTTAAAGAATACCAATACGCCAAAGTCCTTCTAATAACATCATGCATACACTGTTACTTAATAGCACTCAATTAAGGAATAAATCAAATTGACTTTGAAGTCACATATTACTGGACCCTAGTATCTTTCTGAATGTCTACATCAATTCTGAAGTGCAGAGAGGCAGACCATTGCCTTCTCGCCTCAAAAAATTTATGGCTGTAATTTGTCATTTTCAATATTAAAAGGCACTGTTGCAGATCTCTGTCAACTGATTTATCAGCTGATGATATATAAAATGGAGACTGGCACTGAGGGAGACAAATAGAAGCGAAGAACCAGAATAGAAGGGGGAGTGTAGAGAATTCAAGATGTTGGGCTTTGCTTTGGACTGACTTGGAAAGTATGTTTTTGTTTGAATAAGGAGCTTTAAACCTGGATTCAGCAAAACTATAGCTATATTTGTCTTTCTATGGCATGGGTCATAGTGAAGCCTCATAAAATGACTCTGTGGCACCTGTGAAAACAGAAAGATATCAAAACAATGGCTCTCTGTCCAGTCCTGCTGATGCACATTTGTGAGCAGGGGCTCCGTGCTCTCTCTCGGGGTTCACGTCGTGGCCCTGGCCCCTCACTGCACTGTCACGGTGGGGAAGGCAATCTTACCTAAATGTTAACTTCTGATTGCTTACCTACACTGTGTTGTTAAGTGTTCCTCATAAAGAATGATGAGAAACAATGTAACTCAGGGATTTTAAGATATTTCCCCCATGTTTGTGTCTCGATTTGGATGTGTGTGTATATATATGCATGAATTCAGGCATGGGCCTGAGTATGGGGGGAGTGGTGAAGGAGGCAAAAATGATTTTTAAAAATGATCACAAAGGTAAGATATAAGAAACAGTGGCTTTGGGAGTGAAAGCTCCTCATTCTCCATCCCCTTGACTATCCTGACTGCTTATGCTCTTCAGTAGAGGTTGTATGGTGAGAAGAGAAGGTCAGGACCATTCTAGAGTAATGTGGCATCAGTAGAAAAGACATCCTACCTCATTTTCTCTAAATACACACCTCACTGAATTGTACAGTGACAATTCAGGAGAATGCTTCAGAGTCATGATGGGTTCATATGATGAAATGTTATACAGCATATTAACACATCTTTTTGAACCATTTTAATGACACAAAAATGCTCATATATTAATGTTGACTGAAAAAAATTAACACAAAATACAATGTATAACATAGCCTACAATGCTAAAAAAAAAGATGTATAAACATATCATCTATATACAATCATTTACATAAAGTATATACATATGTGTGTCCATACGTGACATGTGTACACACACAGGTGTATGCATGCACACACACACACACACACACACACACACATACAGATAGATAACACTGAACAACAGTGGTTAGTTACCAGTTTGGGATTATAGGTAATTTTTGCTTTCTTTATGTGTTTCTGTTTTCCAAGCTTTCTGTAATGTATTACCTTTTACAATCATAGCAATTGGAATATTCAAACATGGCAAAATTCAAATCTAACAAAGTGTAAGACAGAAACATTGGGAACTATGATATAAATGCATGAAACAGGACTATCACCTCAAATTCCGTGTGTCCCTTCAAGATTATTATATTTTTATGCAGAAATGAGCTAAAATACTACTTTAGAACAAAATCCTCAATTTTAAAGAGAAGCCTAAATCAGACTCTCACTACTCCCACTACTTTTATATATTTATATATTGTGGAATTTACATGTTGTGATAAATTTCTCTCTATAAAAAATCCCAACATAATTAACTCCAGGGGCAACAAATTTATGGAGGTTCTTTTTATTATGAAAAGGAAGCATAAGGTGATCCTTTCATCACGGTCTCTCTCAGGGAATCTCTCCTGACCTCCCCTCTGCCTCCTCCAGAGCTGCAGTTCTTCCTCTCTGGCCTCCTGATAGCTGGCTGTGCTCTAGGATTTTCAAGCTCAGTGTGACCCAGATAATTCATTCTCTGCCCCTGTAAACTGCTTCTTCTGCAATCACGATTACTGTTCAGGGCAGTGCGCTTCTCCAATCTACTCTACATAATTTGGGTTGTCTTTGCCACTCACTTCTGGTTGTTAGCTCAACACCAGCAACTTTTGCCAAATACATCTCCTGACACAAGTTTGGGTACTTTCAGCCCAGTCTCCTAACAGATCTTTCTATTGATTTCTCAATCCAGCCTCCTCATTTCTGTCATAGCAACTGATATTTCACTATTTTCACTGAAAAGACTTAAGTGGCTCCATAATGCCTAGTGAAATTTCTTAGACAAATACCACCTCTTCTAAAGTCTTGACTTTTCTCTCTTAACATCTAGCCAGAAATTCTCTCTCTTACTTCCAAACATCCCTACCACTAACTCTTCTCATTGCTTTTAACTACGTCAGCTCTCCACATCTGTGGGTTCAGCATCTGTGGATTCAACCAACTATGACTTGAAAATATTTGAAGAAAGATAAATGGATGGTTGTTTTGCATTGAATATGTACAGACATTTTTCCTTGACATTTTTCCCTAAATAATTTACATAGTATTTATGTAATATTTACATTGTATTAGATATAAGTAATCTAGGGATGATGTAAAGTATATGAGGCCTGACAATTAAGTTTGTGAACTTGCTACTGTGTGTGCTTATGTTGGCAGCACAGTACAAACAACTTGGTAAAGTTTCATAACCTTGGTGTATCAGTGTTTCACAGGTGCATTCGTGTTGATATGTGATAGTATCTTGCTTAGTGGTGTTTATTATTATCATTGCATGTTTTTGTGTGCTGTCATGAGAATGTCAGAGCTTGAATTAGAGCAATGAACAAACAGTCATAAATTTCTTGTTAAACTTGGCAAAAGTGGATGTGAAATCAGGGATATGTTAGTCCAAGTTTATGTGGATAATGCCATGAAGAAAATAGTGTACAGATGGATGAAACATTATTCTGAGGGGAGAGAAAGTATCACAGATGAAGAGATGGTGTAGTTCTAGTATTTGCATATAACCAATGTGCATCTTCATATATGAAATCTTGACAATTAAGTTTGCAAATTCATCCTAGAAAAAGTGCTACCTACTTCCTTACTGAATCTCACTATTATGATCTTCAAAGTATTCCCCTTGGGAAGCTAGGCATGGCATAGCAGAACTGATGAAAACATTGCAAAAATACATTGAATTGTATGTCAAATTGTTGGCTAACCACGGAGAAGCATGGCAGATCAAGTAAAACATGGATAGAGAAACAGGAAAATCTTAACTGAAAGTCTTGGCCAATGACTCCTGGCTCTTGCCTCATGACAATGCACCAGCTCACATAACACTGTCTGTGAGGGAGTTTTTAGCCAGTAAACAAATAACTGTATTGGAACATCCTCCCTCTTTACTAGATCTGGACCCCAAGGACTTTTCTCTTTATCTGAAGACAAAGGAACTATTAAAAGGAAGATACTTTCATAACATTCAGGACATCGAGGTAATATGATGACAGCTCTGACAACCATCTAGAAAAAGAACTCAAAATTGCCTTTAAGGGTGAACTAGGCACTGGCATCAGTGTATAGCTTCCCAAGGGGAGCACTTTGAAGATGACTGTAGTGATATTCAGCAATGAGCTATGTAGCACTTTTTCTAGAATAAATTTTTAATTTTAATCACCAAGACCTTGTATATGAGAATGTGCATAGGTTATATGCAAATACTACAACTACACCATTGCATATAAGAGCCTCGAGCATTGTGGGTTTTACTATGTTTGGGAGGTCCTAGAACCCATCTATCATGGATACTGAGGGATGATTGTGCTAACTTCTAATTATTATACAAGTTTTTCTTCAGTTTGATCTCATGGGGCAGAATCCACATTGGGTCTTTATTGCATCCCTGCACATAGGGGATTCATAAATGTTCACTGAGTGAAATCATGTCGTGGGTGTGCTGATGCAAAGACAAGCAGTACAACCACCACCCAGAATTAAGATAAATGAATAAAAAAGCAAAAACAAGGATATAAAATAGAGGAGGGAAAGAAACTCCCAATTTATAGTCATTGGGTCAGCATTTAATCCCACTCCTTGCCTTTTGCTAGCCCTGCCATCTCGGGAGAGAGGGCCGTCTGGAGAGTGCTTTGGCAAGTTGGGAAGGCTATTCAGGTAAGCAAGGGTGATTGTTTCATGTGACACAGAGAAAGGACAAGTGAATGACAACTGTGCTGCTTGGCTTAACTCTTTATCTTTTCACCAGGTATTTCCCACAAATAACTGTGAAAGCTTTTTAGAAAATCTTCTTTTCCTCTCTCCCTCACAAGTCTTTCGGGGATCATGCTGTACAACTATTTGAGCTGTATAACTGTACAGCTCAGTTGCTCAAAATGCTGGGGCTGAGACTCTGGTTGATTCATCTTTGCCTTTGTCACAGCACCAAGCACAAACTCTTGCCCAGGAGAGGGTTATTTACTACATTTAAAAGAGAAAGAGAAAATGAATTGCTTGTAGTACAATGAGTTCTGGTATAGAGGATGGTGCGCCATTTTCTCTAGACAACTCCAGGGCAACAGAAATCAGCCCATTACTAATGGTTTACAATGGGGCAGGAGCCCATTAATGTCCAATTAAACGTCTGAAGAGACACAGAATTTTGCTTTTTCATCAGTAACAAAGCAGAGGATCAGAACAAAATGGGGAAGAAGACCACCTGAGAAGTTGGGAGATGGCGGGTCAGTCCTCCACTCTGCCACTTTCTTTCTGTGTAATGTTGAGTACCTTACATCTAGCCCTCTGCTTTGGTCTTGTGCAAAATCCACATGTTGGAAGAGACCAGAAGTTTTAAGATGAAGTAACAGTGGGTGTCTGGAAACTCAGAACATTGGATCTGTCATATCTGTTCCTTTGGCTGGTATGAAGTGGTTGCTGAAGGCTGGACTCAAAGCTCCGTGGGCCATAGCTTAAAACCACTGAAGTAAGATGGTTATATCAAAATCCCCCCTTTCCAAGACTTGGTGACTTCCTGAAATACAATGGGTTTCCCTAACATTTATAGAGGCAAACTGGGATCTAGAGAATGATAAAATATTCTGTAAATAGGTTCCAATTTTTTCAAACCATAGAAACTGGTAAGCAAAATTTATTTATCTGGGCTGCACTGGAACCAGACCAAAAGGAGGCTGTGTCATTGTCCATATCTATAAGTTTTTTAGACACAAATTCATTTCCTGCAATAAACTAACTACTGGAGAATTTTAATATTTTGGGTCAAATCATAAAAAACTTCCTCACATCTTCTCATCTACAGTTCTGGGGTTAAACATTGTTGATACTAGGGAATGTTATTTCTGAATTGCTTTTCAATAAACGAGACTAATATTTCCATGGGCTTTGTTCACCTGTTTCTGTAATGAGTGATTTGGCCATTATTTGATTTGAGTAAACATCAGTGTTTATGCTTATATGGAAGAGGCTTGCTTGCCTAACCTGGGTATGCGGTCCATTCAAACACCTAGACTTTGCATTGATAGCGTGAGTGGTTCTGTACTGTCTGTAGGAGTCTATGGCAGGTTTCAACCAGATCTCATCGGGATACTGAAGGCATGGTACCAACTAGGGCGACTCGGGGAAGTGATGGAAGGGATGTTGCACCAGGGATCAGGTTACCCACATTTATGAGGCGTAGGAGATGCTCTGGAACTAAATTACTTAAATCCACATCCCAGCTTGCTTTGGTCAAGTAACTTTAACTTAGGGGGAGCTTCAGTTTTTGTATCTATGAAATATAGATGACAATCTCTGTCTTGCCACCCTCCCCGAGATTATAAAACTGAAATCAGATAATGTGATGTGAAAGGGCCTTACAGATTTCAAATGGAAGTGACATTGGGGAAGTCTTTTTGTCGGCGTGGGTTTCAATATAATAATGATAGCTAACGTTCACTGAGTGCTTGGCATCTTGCTAAGAGCTTTATATGTGTCATCCTATTTAATCCTCACACTTATTCTCTGATGGAAATATTATTTTCATCTTACAGATGGCAAAACTCAGGTTTGGAGAAGTTAAACAAAAAAGTTACCTAGCTAATAAAGTCACACGGCTACGAACTGATATAGCGAGGTTAAAAGTGAGGATGAATGACGATACCTATTCTATTAACTCAGACTCATTAAAAGAATTATACAAGTGATTCTACTTTAAAACTTTAAAATACGATGTCAGAAGGGATCTTCCTGTGAGTGATGAGCTGGTGTGGTAGAAGGATTGAATTGCCCAGACAGCTGAGTTATAACTGTTTATTTAATTGCTTGATGATGTATCTGCAAGCTCAAGGAGGGTGTGTTTTAAAAAGTACCAGAACTCTGCTTCATTTATCTCATTGCAAATAATATATGCAAGTGGAAATGGGATTTTTATGGGTTTTTGCTTATTGCTCGCTCATTAGTTGCCCCTCCCACAGTATATTTAAATGAACTTAATCAAAAGGAAGCACGTTGTTACTTTTCTAAATCATTTTCCTACTGTAATAAAACTAAGACCTCCACGATTAAGAAAACATTTCATTATAAGCTTAATTGCTAAATAAGTCAACCATTTGCTATTTTTTTTTTTTGAGACATACCTGGCAGAAATCCCATGTGAGTTAAATAGGAAAGCTTCACAGCTAGTTAAGTGGAGGTGCTCAGACAGTTGTGAACTATTTCAGGAGTTGCTAATTATCTTAATTTCTCATGGTCATTATATTTTTAAAATGAGATAAATGTGATGTACTTTCAAGATGATATTTTTTGACGAATTATACCTCCTGTTGCTAAAATGACACGTCTTTCTAGTCTCATATCGAATTCCAGAGTTCCATCTTTTCCTTTCACAGATGAGAAAGCTGATTTCAGAAGGGTTTAGGAGTTTCTCTGAGGTAACATCAACAACATCATAACCACCATCTTAGTCATAATAGCTGCAGCAACTAACATTTATTGAGTGCTTATCATGAGTCAGGCACTCTGCTAAGCTCTTGAAATGTACACATTACGCCATTTATTCCTCATGACAACTTTATGAGGTAAATATCGTTATTATCCTCAATTCACAGGATGAAAAAAACAGTCTTAGTGAGAAGAAAAAACTTGCCAAAGGCTATTCAACTAGTAAGTGGCAGGACCAGGATCTCAAGCCAAAGCTCCCACTCCTGCCCGTCAGGCTGTACCGCCACTGACTCGTTGGTCAGCAAGTTAGCATGAGAAACCGTGTTGTTTACACGCCTACTACACGTACTGCCTCTCCCGAGGCAGAGTATTTCTTTACAGTTGCATTAGGACTCAATTCTGGGACTTCCCCCCCACCCCCCATAATTTGGTCCCTGGCCAGGGATAATTTATGCAATTTACTATCAAACTAAATGGAGGTAGACCAGAAAAGGTTTTTAAAAGTTCACTTGAACTCACTAAGGGCCACTGCTTGGGGCATAAAAGTTTGGGCATTTGCTTAAGGCTGCTGCTCTGAATTCCTTGGGGGAAGGGGGAATCTGGATGCAGTTTCAGCTCGAAACGTTTGCTAATGATTGTGGCCATCATAGTGTGATGAGTGAGACCTTTTTTCACTTGTCCACCCCTTGCCAATTTAAACCCCCTTCATTACAGCCTTGGAGGGAAAACAAGAGGTCAGTGCCAAAAAAAATCTGAAAAGGTGGTTCTCTGATCTTTTCACAAACAGTGTCTTGCAAAATTTCTCCCAGACAGCCTTAGCAGTTGTACTGTCTCACAGCCTAGATATGTAAGGCCAAATGTTGCATATTTTACATCTAAAGCAACTCTGATAATATAAGGTGCTTATTAGCAGAATTAAAAGTATGCCTTTTTAGTTTTTGCTGAACCATAAAGCATGCACTCTGAGGCTTTCTGGCCACATGATAGGATTGACCCTTCACCCAAGAGATAAAAATGGTACAAACCATTGCACAAATTCCAAAATAACCTCCCCTGATTTAAGACAGAAGCTATGACTATAGCATGGTTGGCACATGAGAAATTTTTACATTTGATTAGATCCCAAATGTCTTAGTCACACAGGAAAGGGCTCGTAATACAGTGTTAAATGTATGAAGCAGAAAAGAAGTTAAACACACAGTAGATCCCTGTCATACGGGAGGGTCACATGTCTGGACTTCTGGGAATGCCCATGTTGGGGCTCCCACAAGAGCATATAGTATTCTACATATAGGGCACACGATGGGCTCAGTGATCTCATGGTTTCGAGTTGCCAGTGAAAAAACATTATTAATCTTGGCTAAAAGTTATTAAATCCTCATATTTCACTTTCTCTTCCCTTCCCTTATAAGCATTACATTTTGGCTCTCTTTTTGAGACAACTTTTGGCTAGAAAACAAAGTATTTTATCACTTCAGAAAAATGACTTCATAAATGACATTAGTTGAGATCAACAAGGCCCTCTTGGGGTGAGACTACTGGGTAGCCAGCAAGGCTCAGTTGTTAATCTCATAGTACAAGTGACTTAAATTCTTGCCTCAGCAAAATGTCCAGTTACTACGTGCTATGGATATTCAGGCTTGCTTTTCAGAAGAATACAAACAAAGAATGCTAAGTCATTTAATCCCAAGTGTCTACTGTATAGGGTACAATTTCAACTATGTTATGAGTGATAGACAGGACAGGAAAGAAAGACAGAAAAAGCATTAGCAGTGATATTTGGTGGGTATTAGAGATTATTAGTATTGTTGTTTCCATTATAGCCTTTTAAGTTACCAGTATCTCTAAGTTAGCATGTAGAATCAGAAAAAAGCCATAAAAACATAAAAACTCTTTTGAAAGACTAGGCTAGATGTCAACAATCTCTTTAGCCTGAAGAACCACTAGATGAAGTCATCTAACTCTATGGAAGACAGTAGATGACATTGGTGATGTAAAAAAAGGAAACAATGAGAGGGGATAAAAAGGAGGAGGAACAAAAAATGAGATCGGAGCAAAGGAAGAAAATAGGGGGAGCAAAAGGAAGACAGAATGAGAGCCAAAAAAAAAAGGACAAATAATGAGACAGATGTTCCTGAGGCTCCTCCGTGCCACTGGTTTCCTGGGCCTATCTCACGTCCCTATCAAGACAACTCCTAGAAGTTGTTCATGTAATTAGAAGGTATTGTAAACTTCCTGAGGCTGAAATCATGGCTCCTATTCATAATCATGACTGATATCTGAAGTTGGAAGGGGCCATGGACATAGTTGCAAACGGTGATTTAGAAACATTTTGGTCACTGAAAGGTTTTATATTGTGTATAAGACCAAAAATGAACACCTGACACCAATATTTATATTTTTAGTTGATGAGTTCAAGTGTATAACTTAGAGACTTATTATAAAGCAATACAATGAGAACGGGGAAGCTATTTTGGTAAACACAGAAAGTGGCTATCAGGGATTATGGCTACTGGTGGTCACATCCAGTTCATTTCTGCTTTGTTTGGTTTTAAATGTGTAATAATGAGAAAACCCTTAGTATTACAGAGGAGTTGCTAATGGAAACAGGTTTTACAGCTCACCTTGCAATCTTAGGATATGTATTTTTACAATTAAACAGACATAATTGAATAACTTAATGATGAGGGCAAGAAGTATTTACTTTGGTAGTGCAACATTTTTACAACTGTTACTACAATTTTTACAGTTTAACTTAGTTCAAATCAGGTTGAATCAGTTAAAGTTAGTTGTTTTAACATATTTGAATATTTTTGGTGAATTATTTAAAAACACTTTAATAGGACAAAAGGTAATAAAGCAACTCTGTGGACTAAGTTCTGCGGGCATAGTTTGAAAAATCTCTAATTTAATACAACAAGCAACCCTCCCCCCTGCCCCCACTTTGGGGGTGAGAAAGCTTGACCCCAAAAGGGTCAAGTCACAAGCCTAATGTTACAATCTCAATTACTTAGAGCTAGTCTTGTTGTCAGCAATACTTACCAATCTTGAAAGGGAATAAACTTGGCCATCTAAATGGGATTTTGCTGTCAAATATTATAATAGGCCAAAAATCCTAGTGTGATTAATGACAAGTGAGCAACTATCTCAATGGCTAGATATAATAAACATCTTTGTAAATTCAAGAATATGTGACTTTGTACTAAGAATATCTATGTTTTCCCTTTTGGGGAGTTTCTAATTTTGGACATAAATGTATTTGCTTAATGTCACTGTTCAGCCTTGAATTTACCGTTAGACCATTAAATCTGTAGTTAGAAAATAGTTTCCTGAGGGGTTTGATTCTTCTGTGACTGATGAGAGAACAGACCTATTTTACAAAAACTCCTGTCTCCTTTTTTCAGACTATTGCTTCTTGTTCTGTCTTAGAAGGTTTGCTTGATCCCAGGTATGCAAAAGAGTTCAGGGAATTTCATGGCAATTCCTGAAGTATCTTAACCTCAAAAAAGTATAACTCCTTTTTCTAAATCAGCTTTCTTTCAAACTTATACTGGTAGGTCTTAATTTTTACAGCTTTACCTAATTACTTCTTCAATAAAAAAGCAGCTTCCTGACATTTGTCTCTCACTTCTTTTTTCCTTTTTTCTTTCTCCCCTTTCTTGCTTTTTAAAAAATAACCACCTGTCCTAACATTTATTCATGTGCTGTACTAGAAGTTTTAAAATTACATAAGACACAGAAAAGGCTTAAATTGCACTGGCAGACTTGTCTCAATGTAGAATGGCCTTTTGCTTTGGATAATAAGAAAGAGGCCAAAGATGTTACTCCCAACAGAGGAAAGCAGGTAAAAATCAAAGGCCAGAAAGAACAAGTAAACTTGGCTGATTAGAAACATTTTCTTCAAATTGCTAACAAAATCAGTGCTTTAATTTCATGCCTGTCTTTTATGGCCATTACTTCAGTGAAAAAGCTTTATGAAGTTGAAGGAAGTGAATCCTTCATTTCTCTTAGAAATACAGGTACAAATTTTGGTGGAAATGTATAATAGACTTTCAAATTCTCTCTATGGCTGAGTTGTCCTGTCTCAATTCGATAACTAGGCTTTTTGCACACTGATCTTCCTGTTACAAGTATGCATAAAAATGTATAAGTAGAATAATTTTAAAATAAAATTGAAGTGCATGGGTTATAGTGATCTTGGCTAAAAATACTTCAAACCTTTAATATTTCCAAAATAAAGAAATCCAAGCAAAAATGTAATACCTCATTCAGTTTTTATATCATACCCAGTTTTTAATATATAATTTTCTAGTGTAATATGAAGCTAATTAAACTTCACCTAACTTTTACTGTTATAAAATATTTATTCTTTTGTTCCTTTAATGAAAAGCTGTTATTCTGAGTTCCCTTTTATGAGGAGATAATATGGTTCCTATGAGTTAATTAATAGTAGCAATTTCACATCACAAGTAGAATTTAGAATTCATAAACATAAAGTAGAAAAAGTGTAAGAACACAAACTTTAAAAAGTTAACAAAAGAAAACAAAAGGTAAAACTGCATTGCTTATAATCCCAAAGTATACTAATTTGCATCAGCATTGCCCCTATAGTATTTTAACTCTTTGAAGCTTTCCTTTTACGTGTATATATAATTAGTAAGCTTTGATTTTAGAAAACAGCACTGAAGTGTTTCTCAGAAACCCAAGAAGTTTGGAAAAGAATTCTCTACCTTTTAATTACTTTTCTAGGGGAAGAATTTTCTTATGTCCTCTCTCATAAATTGAGGAGGAGCGAGCTAAGTGACTAAAAAGAATCTCCAGGAAGTGGTGTAACTGTAAAGGCAAATGTCCCCAAAAGGTTGTTGACCTGCAGTTCAATGACTCCCCCTCCGCTGAGGGTATTTCATCTGTCAGGCTGATTCTCAATCCTGCAAATAATGTGAGGGCCAATTATGTTTTCCAAAAAGCAAGCCACGATGTGTGAAAGTGTCAAGTGTCTGATTAAGCTCCTATTTAAAAGGATCTTTAAAAAAATCTGACTGCTGGAAATAAGTCTTGCTTTCTTTTTAGCAAAGGCTGAGTTTGTTTAAACGCAGCAAAACTATTTTCCAGGGCTGATCTTGACTCTTAATTCATCAGCGTGGACCACCTGCAGGTTAGAATGGATCAGCTGTGACCCTGAACTATGGGTCTGATCAGGGACAGAGATAACATGGAAAGCATCCTGAGAACATCGTGTCATCACACTGGTTAAAAACATTGAGTAGTTCATTGTCCCGGCCTTGTTAAGGGCAGAAACAAGGAAACAGAATGGAAAGAAATCAGAAGAGATAATGACCTGGAAGAATACGTCACTGGCTGCTTTTCAAAGGGAAAAGCTGGAGAGCCTGAGAGGGCATCACACAGCAGAAGAGCAGGAGCCAGCATTACTCGCACGTGGTCAGGAATGGACATGGGATGGCAGTGCTCATTTAGGTTTCATTTCATTTCATTTTCAATTAA
The DNA here is from genome assembly GCF_000181295.1 of Otolemur garnettii. NCBI lineage: Eukaryota > Metazoa > Chordata > Mammalia > Primates > Galagidae > Otolemur > Otolemur garnettii. Next base: position 9,155,266 of record NW_003852401.1, read on the forward strand.
AATGTTTCATTTTAATTTAAAAAGCTTATTCGGAACTTGATTTATATTTACAGTAAGTGAACTGGTAAATGTGACTGACCTGGCTGGACAAGGATCCAAGTTGCACTCCTGGAGCTTGGGTTTGGGTTTGATGTTCTCTGGGTAATAGTGACAGTACTGGTCGGCAACCACACGGTTGCTCCGAAGATCATAACACTCAGCTGATGTCAGCTGGTAACCTGCAGTATCAAACCATCCAGGCAAGTTTAAACGCACATGCCAACGCAATAATTTCTTTATACTTTTTGGCTAGCTCACATTAATGGAAATTATTCCCCAATGCCTCAGTCATTTCCAGGAAAAAAGACGCATAATTGGAAGGCTCATTAATTTTTGCAGACCTCAAACACGGTGTTTTTCTCAACTAATCCACTCAAGTTTTAATAATTAAATCATATTATAAGGCTTGAACTTCACCAGGGCATAGCTAGGTTATAGGACTCTGTAGTAAGCACTATTCTTTTCATGTCTTTTGTGCAATTTAAAAATACAACACGGAATTCTATATTCAAAAAAGACCATCAGTATTTATATATTAAAAATCTTATGCAATGACATTGACTTGCCTCCTTAGTACCTGGGGTAGCAGGCAGAATAAACTCCCAAATTAATAAATAAAGTAAATCCAACATCCCCTTGGATGATGGGGGGAGGGTCAAGATCACATCCTACCCACTGCCCAGAAATACTACTTTTCCTAAATTTAGCTTGAATGGGTTGAGCTGAGTAAAAGGACAACAGAGACCCCAATAGTAGCCACCATGAATGCTGTTTCCCTATAGAATTAAAAAACCCCACCTCCCTATTTATGGCTTTATTTAAAATCTTTTGTCACTTCTCTGTGTACTAAGTTGCTAGCTAAATATCTCTTAGCCTCCAGCTATAAATTTCTACTGTTTAGAGAAGCCTCTTAAAAAAACAAAAGTCTTGCTGAGTAATAATTCTATTCATGTGTTTTATCTTTCCTATCTGCCTTTTTATTGTCCTATAGGTTTCTGGTGGAGTGGTGATCAAGATTTGGGGGGTAAAAAACAAATGCACAAAGAGAATTAAAAAAAAAGTTAGGCTGTTTGTATCGTTCTTCCCTAAACTACCCCCTACATATATTATCCTTGGCAGGTGCTTGAGTGCTGTTATTGCAAAATAGGAAGCGATATTTAACTTTTTAAGGGACTTGCAAAAGATTTTAAGAAATCAAAAGGAGGCTTATAAGCCAAATTTCCTGGCTTGAGGCTGTGTTCTCAGACCACCCACAAAAATTAATTGTTCATTAAGGACTTTAGAAAAAGACCTTATAAAATTCTACTGTAAAGATGAAAAGCGTGGAAAGTAATAAAAGCAATGGGTGAGAACACAAGTTCCGTCTAACTTTCGTTTTATTAAAAAAAATCAGGTAGCAAAATGATATTTTAGATAAGTAAATGTACTTTCAGTTTTCGTTGTATTCTAAAGCTAATTTTATGACAAGCTAATCATTTTATAATTATCCATGTAATAATTTCAACACAAGGAAAAAGTTTATCATATAGGCTAATGTGGGCACAACAAGAAGCAAATTACAAATCGGAAATTATGATTTTTCAAAATCATAATTTGTCAGCTTAAACCTGTTTCTTTGAACTTATTATGGAGTGTATGAAATGAAAGGATAGAACAAAAATGAAGTAAATGACCAAAATGGTCCAATTATCATGTTTTCTAAAGTTTCACAAGGCATTAGGAGCAACAATTTTTAAGCAGCAATTTTTACTCTTAGTAAAATGGCCAACTGGTTGAATGTGGAACCAGAAACACAGAACGGAACTTAGAAATCATTTCTTCATACATTTCCAGCTGGGCCATGAAGGGGGAAGGAGGCTGGGGTCCCCACCCCCTCGCTCAGAGCAGTCCTCCTCCTATCTCAGATTCCTGGTTACAATTTCCTTTGAATAAAGTTTTGCTACCTACAAACACCTGAAAACCATTGATAGTTCTGTGACTTCTTCCCTTAGATGTGAGGTAAATGAGACCCAAAGGGGTTGGATATATAGGAATCTAACATTCGTTGCCTTATTATAAAATAAGCTAGTGTCAAGGTTACTGAAATTATACTCTGACAGCAGCTCTATGTGAAACTGACATAGAGTGCATACAATTGAATTGCTATTTCTCACAAGGTATGGTTTTCATTTTTTAAATAAAAAAACATCATTTCCTTACATTTCTTTGAAATTATTTCCTGTTAGTTATTAGTAGCTATATCAAAATGTATTCCCATGAAACATTATAGTAATTGATGATTCATTTTAAACAAAACCATTTTCTATTCAAGACAGATAGAGCAACTAGAAAGGTACCATTCAAAATGCTTAAAATGTTGACTTCATATTAGCAGTTATTTAATGACCATGCAAAAAGCACTTGATGGCATTTTGAATGACTACTTTTAAGCTAAAACCCAATACTGCTCTATAGAACCACATTTTCAGTGGTTTGATGACATCATATAGACAGAGACAACATAGCTTAAGATGAATAACATCACATAATCTGTTCTACAAAAATTGATGGGGCATCATTTGTCTTCATTTTGAGGTATTCTCCTTTTATCTTTTGTCAAATTAATCTAGTGATATCTATGTGGATTAGCTATTTAAAGTTAGCTAGTTAACTGGTTTCCATGAAGCTTCAGCCAGAATTTATCTGATGTGTTAATTTCCAAAAGAAAATACAAATAATTTTATACCCATTAAATTAGAAAAACTTAAAAAAATGATAATCCATGAATACTGGCTCAGTTGGCAATGAATCTAAAATATTCACATACTGCCTGCTAACCTTCTGGAAAGAATTTGGTAATATATGCCAAAAACCACAAAAATTCTGAAATTCCTTGATCTAGTAACCTCACTCCTGAGTATTTATCTCAAGGAAATAATTTGAAAGAAGAAAAATACTTAAGGTATTAAGTTATTCATTACATTATAATAGTAGAAAAGTTTAAGTGAAATAAATGATCTGCTATAGCAAAATGTCTAAATGATTGGGAAATAATTCAAAACAATTATTATATAATCACTATGATTATGAAGAGCAGCAAATGGGGCAAAAGAAAATCTTTTCTAGTGACACAAAATGCTATCTTTGTTGCAGACATGATGGAGCAGAGACAGGAATTTACTTTGTGACTTTTCAGGGGAGATGTATTTTAATGAATAGATAAAGCAAATGACAGTCCTTTTAATGCATGGATGGGGGTGAAGCTGAAAAATGATGGAGCCTAAGTCAACAGTGCAGTGTTTTTTTTTTCCTGACAATAAACTATTTTCCCTAGTTTAGTAAGCCTGACAAACCCTCTTCACTTGATTCCTAAATAAATGGCCTTACCTTAGCCAGAAGAGTAGTTTATACTCAAATGAATGTGTTTGCCTCAGGACCAAGTTATTGCCAAATTAGGATATTTCTAGTCCCGTCCTTCCACAAAATCAAGGAAAGAAGTAAAGATTGTTTCCTCTAACGGGACTCTACAGACAGAAAATGTGCAGGGGGTATTTCTATTGAGGCATCTGCTTCAGGATTTGGCTCCATTCAGAAGAGAGGGTCTAATCCACCGTAGCACTCAGTTTTCTCCATGCTGAAGCTACTCTGCTCTCACAACAGCCAAGTCTTTCCTTTCAGAAGCCAACAATTTCTAGAACACCATTACCTCCTCCGCACGTTGCTGAGCAAGGAAAGAAATCCGTCTCCCTCCATCGGTGGATGATAGGCTGATAGAAGATGAACTGGACAGTACTGTCAGCGGGCCCCGAGTTACAGATCTGCGGAGACAACAGGAAAGCAGAGCTAGTGCGACAGGGCTGTGCTTTCTGGGCCCCTGTAGCTTTGAACAAGGACGTAGGGTAGGACACATGGTCTCAGTCTGTTTGAGGGACTGCATGGGGGAGAGGTGGCAAAGCCAATGACATTGACCTCACCATTTGACCAACAAATGGTTCCTGCGTAAGCCACACTATTGCCACCTCTTCATTCTGTTGCTACAGAACCAGGTTGATAAGCATGACTCAACTTGTGATTCCACTACCTTCTTATCCTAAGCTAGTATTTCCTTTCCCTCCTTTATTTCCAACCTCTCTGGTATAACAGATAAAATTATATGGATTTGTAAATGTGGGCTCAGAAATAAACAATTTGTCCTAAGAAAATTATGAATGCATGTACTGCAGAAAATGAAAGCTACTGTCTTTTGTTAAAGAAGAAAAAAAACCACCCCCAGAGAGTCTAAGAAGTAAGTAGCTCTTTCCTTTCAGAGACATACATGGGTCTTTCTGTCAAAGTAGTAATTCATGTATTTTAATGTGCAAAGTTGCCAGTTGGAAATGTGCTGAAATGCAAATTCCTGGGCCCATGCCAAAGAAGTAAGCAATTTAAATGTAGATGGTCCAAGAACCAAACTTTGAAAAACACCAACTTACATTATACAAGCAATTAAGTTCAAATAAAACTAATACTTATGGAAATTACAACTCCCTGCTCCTCCCTTTTTTTGAGACAGAGTCTCAAGCTATCGCCCTGGGTAGAGGGCTGTGCTGTCACAGCTCACTGTAACCTCAAACTCTTTGGGCTTAAGTGATTCTCTTGCCTCAGCCTTCCAAGTAGCTGGGACTATAGGAGCCCCCTCCACAATGCCCGGCTAATTATTTTTGTTGTTGTTGCAGTTGTCATTTTTGTTTTAGCTAGCCTGGGCCGGCTTTGAACTCGCCACCCTCAGTGTATGTGGCCAGGACCCTGATGACTGAGCTATAGGCACTGCCTGCTCTTTCCTTTTTAAAAGGGTGAATGTGAGACAATAATTCCTTAATGGTTCTTAAAAGAACAAGGTTGAGAAAATATACTTAAAAAGAAAGAGAAGGAAAAGGTACCTAACATGAACAGTTAATTTCATGAAGGCAGAAAGATGTGTCACATAACACTTAGACTGCTGGGCAGGGCTCGGGCTTCTTATATGAAAGGAGGGTCCAAGGACAATTGAGAGAATCGCTTCTCACTCTAACTACATTACAGCAATCTGAGAAGCATCAGTCCAACTGAATCCTAGGGACTAAGTCTTTGTTAGGTATTTTTATGTTTTGGCCTTGGCCCAACTGCCCTCTATTTAGGCTAAATTGATGGATGTGGCCTTCAGATGATTTTAAAGATAGCCCAGTGTCTTTGCTACTGAATTTAATCAGTAGATTAAATATCGAGGATGCAGGAGAAAATAAGAATACCGAAGAGATGGTGCCAAAAATTGTTCAGTGTAAACTCTAGATCAGTTTTTGTAGTTTAGATGAGAAGAACACGGGAGTGTTCCTCCGAAAGTCCAGGAGAGGTGGAAAGGAGAAAGAAAAGAGGAAACCTACAGAACATCTATTACCCTGGGATTCTGACCTCTGGAGCAGTCAGGTCTTTTCTAATCAGAATAAACAGTGATATGATTCCTTGCTTTAAAACCAAACAGCTGAAGTAATACAGTGTCTTTCACAAAGGGGAGAGCGTGGTCTGTAGATTGATGTCTCTCAGTACTGTGTGTCAGGTACAAGGGGACTAACTGCTTGCTTAGGGATGTAGTGTTAATCACATTCTTTGAAAAGCTCTTTTTTTAGCTCACAAAAGCTTGTAACTATGTTCCTTTCAGCCACAGACACCATCTTCCAGTAATGCACGAAAGGACAAACACAAAGGGAAAGAGGAGAGGCCCCCGATACATGTTCTCTAGGCCTTTTAGAAAACATGGAGTTGTTCCTTTGGCCACATAAAAAATGTGAATCTACCAGAAATGTGATATTGTAGGTATCAAGGGAACAGGTACTGTTCCCCATGAATTCACAGCAGAAGAGTCATACAAAGCTTTGTCAGATTCAAAGGCAAGGTGCCTACCTAAGCTACTGGAACCTTTTCTCCATGAATCTTGGCATAATAGATATTAAAAATAAAAGCCTACTACTACTGTAAAAAAAAAAAAGAAGCTTGTAACTCTCTTGGGATGTGTGGTTATCACACTGGAAAGCCCTATTAGGAGAGGGCTATCATTTGAACACAAACTTGATGAAAATATTTAAAACAATAGAACATTAGTGGGCAGTGCCTATGGCTAAAAGGAGTAGGGTGCCGGTCCCATATACTGAAGGTGGTGGGTTCAAACCCAGCCCCAGCCAAAAACTGTAAAAAAAAAAAAAAAAACCCCCCAAACATACATTAGTTTAGACCCAGAGAAGTGGATATTTTTGCAGGGGTTTACTCTGGAATGCTAGAAACCAAAAGGAATTCTGGGAAAGTGAGGGGAAAAAATTAGAGTTTCTTATGGCCAAAGCAAGAAAGATACAGCAATACTTGGAGAAATCTTGTTCTAGAACATTCAGACAGTGCCAGAACTTCCCTCTTTATCTGGCTAACAGGACAAAAGAGTGGAGCAGGTCCTTCTTTCCAGCTCTCTAGAAGTTAGCAATGAAAGCCCCTCATTCCCTAAGACAGTGGCCTTCAACCTTTCTAATGCTGTGACCCTTTAATATATTTCATCATGTTGTGGTGACCTCCACCCACAAAATTATTTTCATTACTACTTCATGAAGTAATTTTATGTCAGCGTCACCATGACATTGATACCGGACAGGTGGCACCTCAGCTGAGTGGGGCTGGAGGACCTGTCCCTTCCATCTTTGGCAGTATTGGTGGTGGCAGCTGGCAGAGGAAGCAGCAGGCTGGAGCAGGCTGGAGCATAGGCAAGTGGGGGGATCTTCCCTCTCTCACCGGAGGCTCCAGTAGCCAAAGGAACCAGACACAAGCAGGGGAAGACACTGGCAATTCCTCCAGTGCATCCCTGATTGGTCCATTTTCAAAACCTGCTCCTGATTGGTCTATTTTCAGGACCTGAAAGCTCATTGGACAATTGCCCCTATATAAGCCCCTGAGCAGAGAGCCCAAGCACAGATCATAGCAAGGGAGAGAGAGCAGAATAGGAAGAGCTGTAACACTTGGATCCTGCTCTGCAAGAAGTTTGGCTCTTTGTAAGAGCTGTAACACTTGCATCCTGCTCTGTAAGGAGGTTTGGCTCTTTGTAAGAGCTATAACATTTGTTGAATAAAACCTAACCTACTGTTGATCCTGTGGTCTGTCAATTCATTCACCGAATCGTTGAGACCAAAAGCCTGGAAATCCAGTATCAAAAGTCCAGTATCAATATGAGAAACTATATTAAAGGGCTGCAGCATTAGGAAGAGGAAGAAATGCCACCACTGCCCTAAGAGGAAGAAATGAATGACAAAAAGGAGTCTGGTTGTTAAGAGGGAGGGTTAGTAAACACCCTGCAGAAGAAAAGTAAATAAGTAACTTAGAATATTGTCCTTAGTGAATTCAATAAAAAATATGCATAATGACCATATATGATGAGGCTGCATGCTTCCATTTGAAAACAGATGGGAAGTAAACAGTGAACTCTTTATCTCAAATAGATGAAACCCATCAGGAGGAATCCAAGTCTCTGGCCACATAATGTTGCTTGGTTTCTCCCATCTTGGTAACATTCCTGCTTTTCCCTGATGGATAGTCACATTCTAGCTGTAAAAATGATAGCCACCCCAGCAACCAGCACTGACTACATTTCCTGCTATGTGCAAGGTATATTTTAATCATAGGAAATGTAATCTTAACACAATTTATATTACAGTGAGAAAAATGAGGCTCAGCGAAGTTGAATGGCTTGCTTAAGGCTACACAGCCAAGGCACAGCAGAGTAGGATGTGAAGTTAGGTCTGCCTAGCTCTAAAGCTGCTGTTCTCTTCATGGTACCAAGAACTCTCCACAGGAGTATCATGAAAAACGTATGCATTTATCTTTAGCTGTTTCCTTCTATTTATCTTCTCAGTCACTTCCTAATTTTTAGATATTAACGTAGAAAAAAATTCTTAAAATAAAAAAAAAATAGTAAGACTAACCTACTGTCCGATTCTGGTGACCTGACCTGCTTATGGAGAAGAGCCTGCCGTGGCCTTTTTCTCTAAGTTTTCTTAATTCCTGAATGCTCAGCCCCTTATCATCATTCACAAATCCTCGAACATCAGGTTCTCGTTCTCAAGAGCATGCTGAAAGCTTCAGTTTGACACATTTGAGTTTTGGTGTAGGAAACTAAACACATCTGGCTTATGTAATTTTGACCTCCTTATATTAATAAGAAAAGAAGATGTTCTGAACCAAGCTCTTCCCCCTGTAATTATAATGTTTCAGTGTTTTAAATTCAACATAACCATGTCTCACACTAAAAGGAAACGGGAAGACAGAACCGGGTCCCTCTCCACTGCAACTGACTGCCTGTCAGGCAGGCCTGGAGGGCAGGTGCAAATGCGTGTGGAGGGTTGTGGTTGAACTTTAAGCCCACGTCAGCTCATAGGAGAAATGCTCACAGACATCAGCAAGTTCACAGCGACTCTCCCACTAACGTGCTGTGAAGGCACCTTTTATTTTTTAGTTGGCAAGAAGGTCATTTGTGAGCCTTTGGGATGTTCCCCAACTAAGTTTCTCTCTTTCACTGATGTGGAAACTTTTGTCCAATTGGGCCAGTAGTGGGGCTAGTAGTCAGGACTCCCCAGCCTGCTTTGGCTGTAGTTCAGTCCCTGCTCTGATGGAGACAGGCAGGCAAAGGGATCACAGTGACCTGCTGCCATGGGCCTCTGGGCTGGGACCCCTGGTGTCATCTGACTTATTCACACTGCTCTCGGGGCATCGGGATGTTGTGACTCGGGAAAGCTTAGAAATAGTGGAAGTATACATGCCTGCTAGGGAGAGAGTCAAGTGGGAGATGGTAAATGCCTCAGTCTACTATCTTTAATTTCGGGCTTCTCTGGCAGTAATACTGTATCCTGAAGAATTGCTGTAAAGATTTTTAAAAAATGCTTATGTTTGGGTTTTCACAGATAAGCAATAAGAATAAAATATTGGTTATAAATACCTAATTTTGATATGATTTCTATTTCATTGCTTTTCACCTCTGTATCTTGTGAAATCCATGGAGGCAAGTACCATGCATCCTACTTGTCACTTTCTTCACCATCATCTACAAGGTTTGGCAATAGTAGGTATCCAAACAGTTCACCAAATAAGTGTAAGAATGAACAGACAATTGAGTTGCATACTAATCATGGTCCTTTCAATTACTTTAGGAAATAAAACTGTTACCTGTGACAAATTCTTAGACTAGTTGACATCTTTTTATATGTTTTATATGTCTAGCAATTTGCCTAAAGATGTTACTGAACATCTTTACGGTTTCATGAACAATACAATTCATGAAAAAACCCCCAGTGTTATCACCAAACATCTTCCACCCCAAAGCACTTTCTACCTTCCTTTGAAGGCTATCAGTTCAGCCCACAGGCCCTTCATTCAGGGTTGCATAAGAGAAGTTGGCTATGGTTACAGCTGCCCACACCCTAGAGTAGGGCAGTAGATCAAAGACGCCTCTCTGCTAAAAACAGATGCAGTGTTGGCTAAGGAACAAAGAGGGTGGAGAAGACCCATCGGGAAGGAGATGCTGAGGAGCAGAGCAGACGTGAGTCTCCTGGAAGGACTATGCCAGCGCCCAAATGAAGGAGGAGGGCAGGAAACAACCAGGGCCGAGCTGAAAGTGAGAGAATCTGCTCTGTCTCTGTACCCTAAACCCATCTGTTTTGATTGGCAAAACATGGTGTGAAATCCCACAAGAATAGCTGTCTATTCTAATTAGCTTACTTCTGCATTCTTGGACTCTTATCAGCCAAAAGAGGTATATTTACTAGGGGAATCAATAGCTATAAAAGTTGGGTAGGAACATGAATCACTACTCACTATTTACTTCTTTTCTTTCCTAAAATTGATTAAAAAAAAAATTTTTTTTGCAGTTTTTGACCGGAGCTGGGTTTGAACCCACCACCTCTGGTATATGGGGCCAGGGCCCTACTTCTTTGAGTTACAGGCACCACCCCTAAAATTGATTTAAATTTTTTCTCTCAAGAACATTTGGCTTAAGATGATGATTTTCCCTTTTATGAGCGCAGGTTGACTGAAATGGGGAAGCCGTGTAGAACAGGACAGGTGACAAGGCAAAACTATCCTGGGATTAAAACATTTGCCAAAAATCAATCTCCAGTGGAGAAAGAATTGATTGCAGATGCTCCTTGGAGTTATGTTCCAAGAAATCCATCATAAGTTGAAAATTTCTTTAGTAGAAAATGCATTTAGTAACACCTAACCTACCGAACGTCATAGGTTGGCCTCGCCTATCTTGAATGTGCTCAGGAGACTTACATTAGCTTGAAGTCGGGCAAAATCATCTAACACAAAGCCTGTTTATAACACATTGTTGAGTATCTCATGTCATTTATCGAATACTGTTCTGAAAGTGAAAAACAGAATGGTCATGTGGGTACTCAAAGTACATGCATTTTTGAATAGTATGAAGTCAAAAAATGGTTAGTCAAACTATCCTCTGTTGAGGAGTATTTGTATTTCAGTCCTATCCAAGATTCACAGGCTGCCTATGTCTCACAAAGCCTTTCTGAATCACATTAGCTCATAGTGAATATCTATGGTTTTACCGTCCTTTTCATTTTCATACTCAATTATTTGTATCATTATTTCAAACTTTTCTATCCAGCTGTTTATCTCCCAAGTGACATTATAAGCTAAGAGAAGGCAGATAACATATTGATAGTTAATCTGCCCCCTATATCAGTAGCAATCATCTCCTAAATGAAGAATATATATTTAATATATATAGTATACATGTATACATGAGCACATACAAACACAAACACACACATGGAAGTTCTCCAGAATCCCATTACTTTGTACATGGTATTTCTCTCTAGTCCCTTCCTATTGTTTCTTGCTATTATAACAACAATTTTGGGATCCCGAATTACATGCAAGGTTACACTCAAGGCTATCTAGAACACAATATGCAGACATAATCTCTGCCTAATACTCTAACCCAGGGGTCCTCAAACTTTTTAAACAGGGGGCCAGTTCACTGTCCCTCAGACCATTGGAGGGCCGGACTGTGGGCCCTGGGACGAGTCGGCTGCTAAGCAGGACAGGCAGCGGTGGCAAAACCACCCAGCGGGCTAGATAAATGTCCTAGGCGGGCCACATGTGGCCCGCAGGCTGTAGTTTGAGGATGCCTGCTCTAACCAATACAAGCAGAAACCAGCTTTCTATTCCCTTAGAATTCTCAAAAAAGCTACTTTGGCAACAAATGGAATAATGCCAATCTTCCCAAGCAAATTTCCCCACTATGAAAATGGAAATGCATTGTGTAAATTGTCCTCTACAGAAAATAGCTGTTCTCTAGTTAGCAGTGTACAAACTGTGAGTCAGCGTTCTTAGCTCTGAGTATGCTTTTCATTTTTTCTTCTCCTGCATATGGTAGCTTAGGTGATTATCAATCACCTTCCTCTATATCTAATCTGGTTTTCTGCCTAAACTTTTCAAACAGGACAAACCAGAATAGGTATAGAATAGCTGCTCTCACAAGTGGAGCTGAGTCGGAGGTTCTGAGAAAGAACGGGTCTGTGACTGAGAAAGACCCTTTCATGAATCTGGGAAAATTCTTCTCTTTGGATCTGCAGCTTCAGAATAGATGCCTGTGGGGTGCGCGGGAGAAGGGGATACTAAGCCAAGCAGTCATCCAGCCAGTAGCCAGATCGTCCCTAAACATTAACGTCTTGGCAGATGTCACCATCCCTTTGCTGTCACGGCCTTTTATCTTCATGGCTACACCTGTGAAATTATTCCTGGGTATACTGCTTATAAATCGATCAGCCTTTTATTATCTCCAGAGAAGCTGCTTTCTGCTATTATGTGGGTAGAGCATTGTTATTGGTTTGAATGGAAGTTAAAGCATGGCTAAAGAAAATACAGTATCCACATATATGCACACAATGGAATACTATTCAACTGTAAAACAGAAAATCCTGTCATTTTCAACAACATGGATGAACCTGGAGGCCGTTATGTTAAATAAAAGAAGCTAGGTAGAGAAAGACAAATACTGCACAATGTCAGTTATATACGGAATAATCTATAAAGTGGACCCCACAGAAAGGGAGTCGAATGATGGTTACCCGAGGACTGGTTGAGGGGGATAGCAGGAGAGATGTATGTTAAAGAACATAAACTGTCAGTTAAATAGGAAGAATAAGTTTGAGAGGTCTATTGTAGAATATGGTGGCCATAGTTAATAATAATGTATCATATTCTTGAAAATCGCTAAGAGATAATTTTAAGCATTCTCACCAGAAAAAATAAGTGTATGAAGTAATGCATATTTGAATTAGCTCAATTTAGCTATTCCACAATATATGCATATTTGAAAACATCTTGTTGTACACCAGGCGTCCTCAAACTACGGCCCGCAGGCCATATGCAGCCCACCTACAGCATTTATCAAGCCTGCTGGGTGTTTTTGCCACCATTGCCTGTCCTGCTTAGCAGCTGACTCATCCTGGGGCCCACAGTCCGGCACTCTAATGGTCTGAGGGACAGTGAACTGGCCACCCTGTTTAAAAAGTTGGAGGACCCCTGTTATACACACTAAGTATATACAATTTTATTTGCATATTAAAACAATAAATTAATTACTTAAAAATAAAAATAGAGAACTGGTTTCTATCAGACAGTTTTAAGAGAGATGTCTACATCTTGAAAATAAAACTCTGCCATGCATTTTTAAACCTTTAAAGGACTGTTGTAAAGCTCTCTACTCAAAGCCTGTTTAAGTTTCAGAGGTGTCCAACCATTTTTTTTCCTGCAGCACTCTGGCAGAGTAAGAGCTGTCTTGGGCTACACAGTAAATACGAGAAAGTAAATACAAAGAAAGCTGTTTAGCAAATGAAAGGTCTGTACACGCTTTTCGTGATATCCGATACCACAGATGGGCAAAAAATGTCCTCACAAAATCAGCCCAAAGCCTGTGGGCCACAGGTTGGACACCCTGCTATACTGATTGCTTCCTGCAGTATGTCTGGTTTTTCTACTTTCTGAATCATCCGACTTTACACCACTAGGTCATGCAGGGTAATCGCACCATCCTGAGGATTGTTCTGTTTTGCTGACTATGAAGTAGGATTTTGGTGCTTCTAATAAAATTTATCCATGTGAGACTGATTTTAGATTTGAGCTGGGCATGGTGGCTTATGCTTGTGTGTAATCCCAGCAGTTTGGGAGGCTGAGGTGGGAGGATTGCTTGAGGCCAGGAGTTCAAGACTATCCTGGGCAACACAGCAAGACCCTGTGTCTACAAAAATGAAAATAAACAGCATAGCCAGGTGTGGTGGGGCACTTCTGTAGGAGTCCTAGCTACTCAGAAGGCCGAGGCAGGAGAATCACTCCTCTTGAGCTCAGGAATTTGAGGCTGCAGTGAACTATGTATAATTGCCTAGGTAACAGAGAGAGACCCTGTTTCTAAAAAAAAAAAAAAATACATATAAAGAGTATTTTATTAATCATCATATATATATATATATATACATAATACAAAACAGACTACACTTTGAATGCTACTAAAAGTTGGATTAATACTATGTGTTTAATTTTCAACACCTAGATGATAGAAAATGATAAATAATCAAATGGTAATCTTTTATTTTCAGTTATATCTTTGGGGGAGCTTTGAGGAGGGAAAAGTCATTTCATTACAAACACTGAAAAAAACATAATTTTCTCCTTTTTTCCTATACCTTACTAAATCAGCCTCTGGTTCATTTTAAAGTTTAAGTAAATTAATTAAAAAATTACATAATTTACCTTAGAACAATCTTACATTTTTTTAATTCCCATTTTTTTTTTAACTAAAACCATAGAAGAAAAATAATATACTCTTAGAAGCAACATGTCATCGAAAGAGTCATGGGCCAGAATTTAAGAGATGTTATTTTTAGTCCTGGCTTACCGTTGGTGTGAACTTAGGCAAGTCGCTCAACTTCTCCGAAGCTAAGTTTCCTTGCAGGTATAATAGAGATGTCAGCACTTGCTCTACTTAAACAATTGTGTGTAAAGTTATTTATTCATCCAGCACTTACTAGAGCTTATTGGGATCTTTTCGTGAAGATGTGAAGACAAATATAATTCAGTCCTTTCCCTTAAAGAACAGAGTGGGGAGATGTAATGTAAATAGGAATTTGCGGTTGGATTCATAGAGTGCTCTGGAAGGAGGAAATCCTGCAGATCAAACAGGAGTTAGTAAAGAGAGTTGAAGAAGAAAAGAGCATTCCTGGTAGAGGGTGCAGCACTCTGCAAAGGTAATGAGTTATAAGAGTGGAAAGTGTGGGGGGCCCTGCGAGTCATTCTTGGTTCAAACAGAAGGGAACAAGTCAAAGATGAAGTTAGAAAGTCGACCAAATCCAGTTTATGGAGGGGAACAGGTGCTATGCTATGGCTTTCCCTTTTCACCTCAAAGCAATGAGGAGAAGGGAGGGACTGTGCAGAATTATGGGAAGGGGAATCTTGGTTTCAGAAAACTAACTCTGAAGGCAACATAGACAATGAATCAGAGGCTAGAAAACTAATTCAGAGCCATAGTGTTAGTTCTGGTGAGAAAATGCAAATGTCCAAACTAAGAAAGTGACAAGAAAGATGGAGAAGAAAGAACAATTTTGAGATGTTCTGGAAGCAGGCTGAAGGGGGACACACAAGAACAGGGGAAATTAGGCTGAGTCAAAGGTTTCTGCCTTGCCTGGGGAGATAGTGTATTCATCCATAAGACAAAAAAATAAAGAAGATAAAACAGGTTTCTAGGCCTAGACAAGTTCCATTTTGGAATGTTGCAATTGTTGTGCCCATGGGATATCCAGTGGGGATGCTCAGAAAAAAGGAAATGGGCTGGATAAGATGCATTTGCCAATGCTGCGAGCTACTCAAATGTGAATAATGTTACTTGAATCCAGTTCTATATTTTCAGTGTATGTATTAACTCTTGCAAGGCCACTAGGGAAATTACTATTGTATACATAGTCTATTTAACAGTACTCAATGGGCTTTAAAAAATAGAGACATCTTTCACTTCTTTACTAGATTTTCTTGCTTAATGGAAATGTTTTAATCATCCCTATTGTAAGCTACCTCTGATGGCTTGTAGCTTCCTGCTCATGTTCATGTGGCTGGCATCTGGACTGGATTAAGAAGAACTAGCATGCAGATGGAGACAAGGACAGTATTCTGGAACCCTTCTTCCATTTTGGAACATTGCTGTCTATCACATTTTCCTATATGCATTCTTATTTCCAGCAGCCATGGGGTCATCAAGCCTTAGCTTAAATCAAATGTCCTCTGGCTCCAGGTCCCATGATGAAAAATTTATGAAGTCCTGGACACATTACAAGTTTTACAGCTTTACAGCTGAAATCCTTCAGGTCCTCCTGACCTACTGAAGGAAAAAATATGTTTTATTTTATTGTGATTCCCAAATGTTCTAATGTGTGCATTTTTCCAGCAGAATGTGCATGTTGCTTCCAGCAATGTGTTTTATATTTCCTTGAAGAGTAGGGAAGCTCTGATAGAAGGAAACAACTTCGTCTTGTTGCCAGTACAAGAGACAACAGAACTTGCCATGGAAAGCAGCATTAAGTTGATCAAGTCTATGGACCATCAGTTTGTATTTCTCTTTCACTGAGGAGACCCTACATGTGTCAATGATTGTGTATCCTAATTGTTTTTCAAACAGTTTATAGCCCTCAATTAATGACATGTTAGCTTCTTAGGTGAGGGCAATTTTGTTAATAATAGGTAGATTTTCCTATAACCTTAAAAATATATGTTCTTGTAAACTCCAGGATATAGCTAGTTCAACACCTAGAATCAAACATTTCCTGGATAACAAATGGGCTTTCCAAATATATGTCAAAATCTAAAGTCTCCTTCTCTTCAAGAAATTATAAGTAACATCAGTTTGGATGTGGCTTAAAAATGAGGTCCCCAAATGGGCTCACCTTGACAATGAAATCTGCTGTCAGTGGTCCAGCCATTCTCAGTATCTCCTTGTCTGGAAATTTCTGGAAGTCCACACTAGAATTGTCCACAAGAAAGGTGCCTGTAGAGCTGAGACTGTTTTCACCTTTAGCACCCTGGAGAGTTTTGGTTTCCAGATCTACGTAATCAAACACATGAAGAGGAGAGAAAGCTGTTCGGAGGGTACCACAGATCACATGCAAGCACGTCTCATGCAACAAAGCTTAGAGCTGACAAAATGGAAACTGGTATAAATACATACACAGGCACTCCTGGATCACACAGGAGTTTATGCTGCAAATGACATTATTCTAAAACTCACAGTCAAGCATTCAAGGCTCCTTGTCAAAAAAATCTTTGACTCTCTGGATGACGATGACCTTGTTTGGGCATCCCCCTTATTAGAACCCTATTCCTTTGACTAAACCACCTCCTGTACGTATCGTATCGATTCCAATCTTGATGGCCATCAGCCTAGGATACCTTCCAGTTTCTTTTTGCTCTGTGAGTTCCAGGGCACATCTCTTAGTTGCCTCACTACCTGTGTGACTTTATCTTCCTGCCTTAACTTGTGCTTGTTCACGCTTTCTGGTTGTTTATTGTAAATCTGCTATTGCTCAAAAGGAAGAAACTATAGTGACTTAAAAATAGGAACTATCCTTTATGGTTCTCTCTCTTTGGAAAAAAATTCTTTCTGATACTGAATTCACTTTTATGTAAATATACATGTACGGTATTTTGTAAGTACTTAAGAGAGAAAGAACTTGATTCCCAGAGCATTCAAATCTGGCCAATGGAAAAAGTATATGGAACATTTTTTTGCTGTGGGAAATCAGAGCCTGCTGGGGATGATGGCAATTATGATGTCTGTTTCAGAGAAGACTACGTTGCCATGCGACTGAGAGGGGATGTCGAAGAATTGCTGCATGAAGGAAGATAGATGGACGAAAGCTAAGGGTTTCTGAAACCTGCATGAGAACTTTCTGTTTTGGCAGTGCTCCTTCAGCAGAAAGACACAGTGGGGCTTTGAGTTAAAAATCAATTTTAAGGTATCTGGAGGTACTAAAGTACACAATGTATTATTCTACTAATACTTGTGATCCACTTGACGTTCTTTACTATAAGTAATACCGACGGGTGGAAAATATTGGCATTCAACTAAATGTGCAGTAACTCTCAGATGAAGTCTGTGGAGACCTTTTTCTAGAGGAGGCCAAGCATGACTCCCTGTTTTAGTGTAGAACCCCACAGAAGAATGTCAAAGGGAAGCACAGGTGTCACTAGAGGAAAGCAATGACACTGAATCTCCTTCCACTAGCTTTCCTTTCTCAAGCTGCCATACTTGTAGTTACAGAAACACCTCCAGCACATGGACTAACTTAGTTTTGGAAATATCTTGGCATTATAGACCTGATCTGAGCATCTGATTCCATTTACTTGTCAGGCTCACAGCTAACTTTCTCAAGGTTCTTCTGATTAAAGATGAGCTGGGGGAGGACCAGACTGCCCATCCTCATTCAGAGTTGACCCTAACTATTTCAGGTTGGTCCCATACTGAACCAGCTTTGGGGAGTGAAGTGATGAAGAGCTGCAGGGAAACAGTATCATTTACTCCCACATTATCTCGCTGAATTACATTCTAAATACAAAAGAATAAAACTAAATGAAAAATTCCTTAGCTATACATATGCTACCCAGTGTATGTGTGTGGGGGAAAAGGGCAGATTCCATTTTGCTTTTCGTCAAATCCTTTGGACAATCAAATCAAACAAAGCTTATTCTTTGGCTTCTTAGGGATCATATAATTAGGAAATCTGGGAGACTAATACATTTGTAAGAGTAAATTTTCCTCTTAAATCTACTCCTGTAGATGCTTTCTTCTTCAAGGAGGAGTCAGTCCCCCTCTTGGTGATGATCTTGGCCTGAATATTTTTATTTCAGTCTCTGTCACTGCTCGTAGAAATACTATTTTTGAGTGGGTTAGCTCTCTCCAGTTATCAAGAGGGAAAATGAATGATTTGAGGGGTAATAGTGTACACACACATACTACCTTTTGACATGTGAACACTGTATTTCATAAGGTTGTTCAGCATTAGAAAAAAACTTGGATACATCTTAGGTCACTTATCATTGCTTTTTTGTTTTGCCTGAGCTGTACTTTATTCCTTTCCTTCACATGACCCTTCAAATCTCACCTCGTTCGTGAAATGTATCTATTTTTAGAAAGACTATGGTAGGCTATGTAGACTTTTATAGGCCTCAACTTGTTTTTCTCTTGTTTGTTTTTATAGCATGATTTCATTTATAATCCAGTTGCTAAAAAATAATGCTTTCTACCTAAATTTGTTTCATAGGGATAGGTGTAGGAGGGGAGAAAGAGCAGAAGATGACAGATGGTTTTGTGGGAACCCAGGAACAGGCAGAGCGGAGCTCAGAAGTGCTCAGGGAACCAACGGAGCTATAAAGCCTTTTGGTGAAAGGGAATTTTGCAGAAAATGCTAGCATCTTGTCTCTCACCCTCGTCTTTGTTTTCTCCCTATATTCTGCTTGCAATTTACTGGTGTATACGTACACAGCATTAAACAGTAATAACAAAAGATGTGGCTGTGTACTGCTGCCTTGGCACGATGGAAGATCAATTCTTGCACAAACCCTGGAGAGGCTGTGCTACCATTTGATATTTGGGGTCATGATTACCCTTCAATCCTGAATCTCCATAACTGTCTTTAAGATATGAGGGCTCTGAATTGTCTTTAATACATGGGATGTTTAATTATAACACTCTGACTTTCTCTAAGTGCTACAGTTTTCAAGTTGTTTGTTCTTCTGGATTAATGAAACACTGAAACATGAGAACAGAAAGAAAAAGTGAAAAAATGTTAGAAGAGGGAGAAAGGGTTGAAAGGAAGGAAAAAAGAGAGGGAATCAAGGCAAGATAAAGATTGAGATTAAAAAGGAAGAAGAGAGAGGATGAGATATAATATTCCCAAATGCACAAACATGAGTTTAACCCATGAACAACCCGACAGGAGCGCTTATTCTGTGTTTTTTAGGATCGCTGCTGTTAGTGATAATTCCTACAGAACTGTTTACTATCTCATCAGGCAGTGAAGAGATAAACAGAAGCACTCAAACTATCATATTGTGATAGAGTAGAAAGATTTGTATTCTTTGTTTTAATCTCTTCTGGGAACATAAAACAAACAATAAAAACTGAAATTCCCAATCCCCAAAGGAAAACCGAGTTTACTTACACAAGTGATCAGGTCCTTTTAAGACAAGGCGAATATGTCTGCTTCCATAGGGAATCGCAACCACAGTGTCATCCACTAGAGATAAGCAAAGCAAAGTCTTATGACATGTAACCTGACACAAAATCATTGACTTCCTCACACTGTGTATAAAGGCACTGACTTATATATCTCAAAGAATGACATTGTTTTTCAGTGTTTGCAAAGTAAAAGTCAAAATTTGGGAATCAAAATCTTCACTTTCCTCAAAATAAAATATGCTAGAGATGCTAGTCAATAGCTAACTCATGGGGGATGTGGCCTGTTTAAACTCACTTGTGTTGAGTTAAAAAATAAGAATAGATTCTAATGTTCAAATCATGAATTTCTAGCCTGAGCAAGAGCAAGATCCCATCTCTACTAAAAATAGAAAAACTAGCTGAGCATTGTAGTAGGTGCCTGTAGTCCCCCTACTTGGGAGGCTGGGGCAAGAGGGTCACTGGAACCCAGGAGTTTGAGGTTGCTGTGAGCTATGGCTCCATGGCACTCTACCCAGGGTGACAGAGAGAGAGTCTGTCTCAAAAAAATGCAAAAAATAAAAAACCACCTCAAATACTGAACTTCTCTCTTGAAGAGTATCTTGGATGAATAGGACAGACAAGAGGAGGGGAAAATATATTTGCTGTATGTTTCCAATCCCTCAAAGGTAGAAATCATGTCTTCTAGTTTTTGTCTATCCTTCATGCTATCTACCCCTAATACTACATATAATCAGTGCCCCATGAATGTTTATTGTTAATACTTCTTTCTGTATTGTTAATATACCCATTCTGTATTGAAATATTAAAAAATTGGCATAATCACAGATTATTTTATAACAGATTTCTGTTTACCCTCCTTGCAAATTGGGCTTAAATTCATAAGAAGCAGACAAAAAATTTGATTTTATTATTCCACGAACTCCAAATATATCACAAGCACTCTTATTCAAGACTCCACTTATGACAATAATACCTTATATTCATATGGCACAGCAGAGTTTCACTTTCACCTACATTATACTATTAACTTCTCACCTAAAATTTGTGGCATAGAGTATTTTACAATGAAAAAATGAAGCCTCTGGGAAGAATAATGTATAGTTTAAGTCAGGTCACAGGCATAGGAAGGTACTTAAGATAAGAGAAAGATAGATTGTACAAACAACTCATCAGTATATTTAGAAGCTCTGTGGGATTCTTTATTCCCGCGTATCTTTCTAATACTATATATTATTATCCTGTCATTGGAAGAGCCTAGTTTAACTCTGCTCTTTTCAGAAAGAATCTGAAAAGCTCAGTTTAACTCAGCTTCTTTTCAAAAGAATCTGAAAAGTTATCCAATTTCTCTGAACCTGAACGTTATTATCCTATCTTTAGGAGAATTTAGTTTCAACAAGTAAATCTTAGAAGTTACCTAGCTTCTCTGAGCTCAAGTTTCCTCATTTGGAAAACAGAGAAAACAACATTTACCTTAAAATATTGTTGTGAATAGATATAAATGTAAATGTGGATATAATTTTATAGATCTATAACCTGGAACACAGGGGGCATTCCGTAAATATTATTTTTCTCCCTTTTTTCCAAACCTCTTTAGGGACAGGGACTGAAGAACTGTTTATTTTTATTGTGTTTCTAAGCTCTTCAAAACTCCTAGCATAATACCCCTTGTAAGAGAAAGGAGAAATCACATGTTCCCGATTTCTTCCCTGAGAGGTTACCTTGACCAGGTTCTCTAGGATACTGAATATTCTACTCATGCTACAACCTTATAGTTGTTGCTAACGTCATACATTGTTAAAAATGAGGCAGACTTTGCGAGATCTGAGTGTCTGTGGCACACAAGAACAAAACAATGTAAGAGGAATACAGGGAAGAAACAACCACCACCAAGTTTAGACAGGGCCCACGGAGTGTTAAATACCTTGCATGAAGAAACGAATTTTTAAGTTTGTAAAAGAAACTCAAAGCAGTTAAACAGAATGGGACTTCTAGAAATAGAAAGTCTTTGTTTATTCACAGGTCAAACAAAGTGCAAGTAAAAGGGAAGCTTTCTGCTCACTGGCACGCCCTGACCCCACGCACCACTAGCAGCCTCCCTCTTGTTCTGCTGGGAAGTGACTCCCAGTCCACACACCAGGGCATTAAGACCCTGCCTACAGCTGATGCAATAACATGTGTATGCTTCCCAAAGAAGAGAGGGAAGAAAACTAGAAAGTTATTGATGGGAAGACAGTAGTAGGTAGATAAAATAGACTAGGCAAAAATAGAAGATCTTCTGATGCCCTCTGTATTTGCTTAGCCAAAGAGACAGCGAGCAGGTCAGGCTGGTGCCAACCTGTGCAACTGGCAGCCAACTGCACAGTGGTAGGAAGAGCCGCAGTCAATTCTACGGTCCTGAAAAGGACTAAGAGTCACCGGGCAGGTTACTAGGCAATAAGCACATCCATTATGTTATTCCACAAGTTATTTTTTGAGTATCTCTTAGTGTCTGGCTCCATGCTAGGTGCTAGGGATTCAGTGACAAAGAAGACAAACAAAAACAATAATCCCCTTTTCAGGGACCTAAGATAGAACACGTGGGGAAATGCTGCATGCTATAGCCCCCTGATGGCATGTTAGTTAGTCTCTTAGGAGCCTTGAACCACACTCCCCACCTCCCCCCCCAAGCCCATTTTATTGTATTTCACCAAGTGCACACTCAGTATGTTAATCTAGGGGAACTTGTTCATATATATCAGCTAGAGATCAGAAAATACTTCAAGGAACGGTACTCTTAATCTTACAATAAGCTAAAGAGAAAAAAAATTAGGTTGGGGAATTCTTGTACTTGGCACCTACTACAGTGTTGTGCACAGAGAGGTGTTTAAGATATCGCGAAACGTGAAAGCAATCTGGTTGCAACACCTGCCTCCTCAGTGAATAATGCAATTGGTATAGTTGGCAAGGCAGGTGGTCACATCCTCTCCCACCACGCTGTGCATTCCTTGGGTGCCCTTTCTTACAAAGGCACAGTGTTCTATGATCAAGTGCATCTGTCCTAATCTATTCTGGTTTTGTTGACAAAACCACGGTGCTAGTCTTCAGGACATACTTCTGGGTTATTAATCAAAAATTATAAAAGAAGTGCTTCAGAGATCAGATATCTACTTTGTCAGTCAAGTGGGCAAGATTTCCATGGGAATCATAAGTTCTATCATTTCACATACGTAAGCTACAAAAGTCCTTTCTTAAGAAAATTGTTCCTGAGGATTTTACCTAGAAGACTGCCTTAAAAATCAGTATCTGTATGTGCAATATACAACTCTCTCTATAGAACATCTTACATTCACCTTTCAAACTCTCCATACGTGGATGTTCTGTATGAGTCACGCTGTAGTAAAGAATGGTGATAATGACAATATTTTGAAAAGAATTTCTTATTCTGAAATCTAAGTTTATCTTATTTTTAGATCTGTTGATAAGTTCATGTTTTTTAAAGACTCTTCTCTCCAAGTCTGTGGGGCTGATATTTCATTTTAATTTTTTAAAAATGAAAGAACCATTGTTTTTAGTATAGTTGGGTACATATTAAAATGATACGCCAATCCTAAGGAGGTTTTAAAGGCATATTTTAAATCTTCATGCTAATATCATTACTCTTAAAATACATCCAATAAATTAAGGATAAGATGAGCATATAATTTCACAAAGGAGGATGTATACTGGACAGCCAAACAAGGTGCCCAGCATTCTCAATGGGGAACTTTGTCCTCATAGTTGCCTAGGCCAAAAACCTTGGAGTCATCCTTGACTTCATCTTAATAGCTAATCTGTTGGAATGGTCTATTGTCAAAATATCCTATTTCACCAAATCTAAGAGAAATAATTTTTCATATATTGACATAAATGAAATGAGAATGCATCTCACAATCAGTAGTATCTATTTCCTCTTAGTCAGGCAGGAATCCTGCCATAGTTATATTTGCCTGCAAAGGTGCTAATATCAATACAGCCACTATCGAACTTACAAAATGAGTGTCAGCATCTTGGGAAAAATTCTAAGACAACAGTGGAATACAATTTCCTGGGAATCAAGTGATTGTGGAAATGTAAAGAGATGAGGAATCAGAGATGTTTAATAACTTTCCCACAGAGGGAGTTGAAAGCTAGCTAACTATACATAATTGCAAAGTTGAATTAAGAGCTTAGTACCAATACTCTGCTTTTGGCTAAGATGAAGTAACAGTGACCAGGTTTAACATCTTGCCTAAAATAATCTAAAAGTCAGATAAAATTATGTAAAACTCTGGTTTTTAAGATACTGGATATTAGGTAAAGAAGAGCAATGATTCTTGAGAGTCAGAAATTAAATGAAGTAAGACTTAATATTGCTGCAGCTTACTGCTGTCAAAGAGTTTCTGGGCTACAGCTTTAGAAGTGGGAACTTTAGTGGTTGGTAGTTGAAGAGACCGAGCAATAAGGAAAAGAATCCAAGGAGACCAAAGCAGTTAGAATTTGTGAGACAAAGTCAAAGAAAAGAGAGAGCTATACAGAAAGACAACTTTCAAGGTCCAAGAGGGTCCCCTTTAAGTTTCCAATAGCATACTGATTGAACATGAAGATGAGGAGACTACCCGGTCTGCAGAAAGAACCATATATAAAAATAACGGAGAAGAGTACATGGAGCTCATACAGTGTTAAGGATAGTATCTTATCCTACCAGCCAGACTGGAAAACTTCATAAGTCATGGAACTTTGAATAGAGTATTCAGAAAAGTCTTGCCTCAGGAGAAGGGCACCATTCCCTCTAGACCAAACATGGTTTCAGTCTTATCTACCAAATTTTAAGATCCAAAAGGATCAAACTGATTTTAAGCAACTTAACTGCTCCCAGAACAAAACTCAAGATTATTTACAGGAATAGACAATTATCTAGTACCAGACAAAGTAAAATTTGCAATGTCTGGCATCCAGTCAAAAATTACTAGACATTCAGAGAAACAAAAAAATATAAACTATACTGAAGTGAAAAAGCAATGAATTGAACCCAGAATGGACATTATAATTGTAATAACAGTAGTCTATATGTTCAAAAAATTACATATTGAAAAATTAATCTTCAGGCCCCCAAAGTTTCACTGGTCAATACTACCAAGCATTTTAAAAAGTCAATACCATTTCTATACAATCTCTTCCAGAAAAAAGAAGATGAAGGATCACTTCCTCCCTCATGGTATAAGGCCTTTTTATGTTAAAACTAACACCAAAGACATTCAGAAAAAAAAAAAGAAAAGGAATACTGCCGACAGTATCTCTTACAAATATAGACATAAAAACCTTCAACAAAATGTTGTCAAATCAAACCAGCAAAATGCCAGACACGATGGCTCACACCTGTAATCCTAGCATTCTTGTGGATTGCCTGAGCTCAGGAGTTCAAGATCAACCTGAGCAAAAAGTGAGACCCCCATCTCTAAAAAGTAGCTGAGTGTTGCGGTGGGTGCCTATAATCCCAGCTACTTGGAAGGCTGAGGCAAGAGGATCACTTGAACCCAAGAGTTCAAGGTTGCTGTGAGCTATGATGCCAGTGCATTCTACCAAGGGTGACAAAACAAGACTTTGTCTCCAAAAAAAAAAAAAAAAAAAAAATCAAACCATTACTCTATATAAAGAATAATATACCATGATCTAGTAGAGTTTGTCCCAGGAATACAAGGCTTTTTTAAGTTTAAAAACCAGTTAATGTAAATCATCATACTAAAAGAAGAAAAACCACCTGATTGTATCAGTTGAAACAGAAAGAGAATTTGATAAAATTCAACATCTATGCATGATAATAACTCTCGGCATGCTAGGAAAAGAAGGAAACTTCTTTAATCTGATAAAGGGTATTTATAAAAAATCTCAACTATCCCACTCAATAATGAGAAACTGGATGTGTTTCCAAATCTTAAGATTTGTACATTCTCATCACTCCTATTGCAATTGTATTTGATGCCCTAATGGTAAAATAAGGCCAGAAACAGAAATAAACAGCTTACAAATTAAAAAGAAAGAAGCAAAACTCACCCTTATTCGTAAACAAAATGATTATTTATAAAATCTCAGCAACCTACTTAAAACTCTTAGAACTAGTGAGTTTAGTCAGTACACATAATATGCAGTACATGGGAAATACACAAAAATCAATCATGTTTCTACAAACTAGAAATATATAGGTGGAGATGGAATTAAAATATAATGCCAAGGCCAATGCAGAGGTGAATATTTTCAGTTCCAGCTACTCTGGAGGCTGAGGCAAGATCACTTGAGCCCAAGAGCTCAAGGCTATAGTGTTCTATAATTATGCCTGTGAGTAGCCAGAGCTCATTAGCCTAGATGTAGTAAGACCACATCTCTAATAATAATAAAAAAATGAATACAATGCCATTTTTAATAGCTACAAAAAATACAACAGATATAAATCTAACTAAAATATAAAGGATCCATATGCTGAAACTAATAAAGGCTGATGAACAAAATCAATTGATTTTAGTTTTCTTTTTCTTTTTTGTATGTGTAAGATGATATATGATAAAATGTGTCTAAATATAAAATATAACTTTTAAGAACTATGAAGCAAAAATTCTAAGTGACTGGAAAGTGCTATGTCATGGTTTCTTCGTTTCAATGACAGCTGTTTTTGTTTCTTAGTAACACATAAGATAATGGTGCATCTTTTGATGAATGATGTCTTAGACTCAAAGAAATACAGGTACAGTATATTCATAATCAGATCACTTCTCATCATGTCCACAATTACTGGTCCAGTCCAAGCCATCATCATCATTGGCCTGGCTAATTGTACTAACTTTGCCTCTCCTCTCTCTTCTTGGTATAGATAGAATAATCTTTTTAAAAAGTAAATCAGATTAAGTTACTCCTCTACTCAAAATCCTCCAATGATTTATCATCTCATTCAAGGTAAGATCCATAGCCCTTACAAAACTCCACAATATCTGTGTTATTCTTCCCTCTGCTTCTCAGCCTCTCTGCCTTCCTCCTCTCATTTTGTCTTTCTGAAACTTACTGTGCTTTAGTCACACTAACTTCCTTGCTCTTCCTGAGATATATTATAAGTGCAAATACCTGGGTCCTTTCCACTTGCTTTTCTTTGACTTCCTTTCCCTCTGACTTTTGCACGGTTCCCTTTCCTCAGCTCCCTCAGATTCTTGCTTAAATGCTATGTTATCAGTGAGTCTTCTCCTTACTAATCTAATGGAAATTACAACTCCCCTCCAACACCCTTGGCTGCCAGTTCACACGATTTCCTGGTCTTTTCCCTGCTTTAGTTTTTCTATGGCTTCTATCACCACAGGACACATATACATTGTATTTAGTTATTTGTTTTTTCCTCTGTCCCTCACACTGGTAAGTAACATGACACTAAAATGGATGTTGTCTGTTTTGTTCTTGGCTGTGTTTCCAGCACATAGCAGGTCCCTAATAAGTATTTGCAGAGGCAGTATACAGAGGGTGCAAAAAAAACCACATATGCATTTTAAGAAAGGAAAATAATATATACTAAAATGGTAATACTCAATTTATACCCATAACAAAAGGTGAATGCAACTCACATTTGAGAACCTCTTGTAGTTTCATAAGTCAAAAGTGACTTGAGTCTTATAAATTTAATATATTTTTTCTTTCTTAAAAGATGTATACATATTTTTAGCACCCTCTGCATATAGCCTTGAGTGGCTCGTGAAGAAACCAGGGGCACATTTCTTTAATGTTTTGCGCTTTCTTTGAAAAAAAATCCATATGTATTTCTCACTTTATAATCTAGAGAACTGTGTTTTATTATAAACATACTGTACTTCAAAATCTTTGAGCCAGAATTATAGTCTGGGAATATGTTTCCCCATATCTGTTAGATATCAGCATAAATCACAGTCTGAGAAGCACATCTTTAGGTATTACATACTTCATTTTATCTTGACATAAATTAGTTTATCTAGCCTTTGCCACTCAAGGAAGGGGGAAAGAGAGCTTTAGGATACCCAGGTGACAACATGCAGAAACAGGCTGCTCTAGGTCTAAGAATATTCCGAGTATATTTAGACAATACATAATATAGTACATGTCAATAAAACTTGTAAGAAAATGAGTCTTTCAATTTCAAGAATCAGAAGCAAGATAATGTTAGCCACATTTGACACTTCCCTGAGCTACTGAAATCGAGAAGTGACTGGGAAAAACGGAAAGACCAACTGCTATCAGTGGGCAAGCTTTTCCTTTTTAAAAAAAGGACAAGGACAAGAGTTCCTTGATCTTGCTGTATTTCCTATTTGTTAGGCAATTATAAGGTCTTTTAATTTAAAAAAAAAGGGGGGTTTTAAAAAATTTCTTTCTCCTATTTTTCTTTTTCTTTCTGGCACTTTCTACCATGGTCCTTCTCTACTTTCCTGTTTTTTTCTTTGTTCCCGCAAGGCTTAATAACATACAGAAAAAACTTGGATTTAAGTTCAGAAAGAAAATGAGTTCAATGTGGGGAATCCAAGTGCTAGGAGTTTGAAAAGAGCATGTGGCTAGCTCACGGTGCTTTCTGGCAGAACGCAAGGGAGAGATCTGGCAGAATTCCTTCAGGGGCGGAGAACTGCTCACCTGGCCAGTACACTGGGCCCCGCAGAGCAGCCTAATCTTCCCTGCCAGTGGGGTGGCTCGCAGTCTGTAAATAGAGGATAGAAGACTCTTCTAGGGTAGAGAAAACATAACGAGGCAGTTTGTTCAGCATCTGCTACAGATTGTGGTAAGGTGCATGCGTATGCTGGGCTTTATTGATATAAATCATCTTGTCAGGAGGAATCATCAGCACTGAGATAAATGAATCAATTGCATTTTGTCATTATGTATAATCATTGGGTTGTGTATGATAATACACAATTTACCCACTGTCGGTCTTGAATAGTTCACTTTCCACTGAGGTATTTATTGCAGACCTGGAGATGACATGTGGCTCTCAATTTGCTTCAGTTTGTTCCTGCAGAGCTTCTCTACCTTTGTTCCAGTGATTCAGGTCCCAGAGTTCACCAGTCACCCCCAATAGGATGGTGAGAAGAATGTCTGAGCAGAGTGTTCCAGCTCTTCTATAAGAACAGGAAGATGGGGGGCTTGAGAAGACAGACAGCTCTCTGCCACTGCAAACACGCTCCCAGAAGTTTCTATACAGAAGGTACTGCACAAATGCACGGTATCCCCTTTCATGCCTAATAGTAATTCCTAGATAATGAGCTTCGATTCAGTTATGGAACAGAAATAATTAGAAAGATTTTAACTCTTTTAGCATTCCTTGAAGAGTTCTGTAAGAGTGATCTTTTAAGTGTAACTTTTTTCAATTATCCAACCATGATTTCAGAGATTTACAAAAGAATTATGTGTCTGTCAATTTCTGGTTTCCATCATCCTGGTTCTTTAATTTTTCATCTTATAGAAGAAGCTACCAACACACATGACCAAAGAAAAATCTGGCCTAAATGTATTATGTCAGTGTCTAAATTACCTCATCCTTTATTCTATCTGCCAGAGTCTTTTAACTTTTTTATTTTTTATTTCTTGCAGAATCACATTTTTCACTGCCTCCAGGGGAGTTAGAATATGGAGAGTTCCCTTAACTGGCACCTCCAATTTTTCATGTATTTAAAAGTCCCTAGTCTGTCTTCCTGCCCCCTCTTCTTCCCTGGAGCCTAGTCCTCTGGCAAGCTGCCCTTTCTCGACTTCTCTGAGTAGTGCTGTGGTGCATACCAGAGTGACTGCATCTGCCTTTCTTCTTGACCTACAAGTCCATTTAAAGCCACAAAACCCCCATACATCAATTGTTTTCCTCCAGCTAATCAACAAGTAAAGAGAACAAAACCACATTCAGTAAAGATATTCATTCTCATTTCCCAAGCCAGGGAAACATGTAAAAGAGATGCTCGAATCAAGGACCTATTGAAAGATTCTAGGTAACAGCAAAATCTGGAGACAATATGACAAGCAAGGTCAAAATAATTCTAAAAATGCATGTCTCTGAGCTAAGGGCTATCTTAGTTTTATATGTGCATGTATCTGTAACCTCCGCTAAGTCACATAAGCTAGCTAAACCTCAGTTATCTCCTCCAAAATGTAGGGATTAATAGCACCTTGCTCATGAGATTTAAATGAGATGATCACATGATGTTCCAGCAAATACATATATAATAAAAACAGCTTTTTTTTTTTTTTTTTTTTTTTTTTTTGCTAGTACAGATAGATCGGGACACAAAGCTCAATAAAAGCCTTCACATAATCACTGCCCTATATTAACTCTGAAGGAACCTGTGTCAGCACTGACCAAAGGCCACTTTGTAAATGAAGCCCTTGTGATTTCACAGTGATAAGAGTGGGTTTGTGCTGACCCTCCCACTCTCCTTGCTATATTCCCTCAGGCGGGAGTTGGGATGCAGCCTGTCCTTAGGTTGGGCAGCAAAGTTCATGTTTGCACGAGGAGTGCCTCTAGACCTGCGTGTAGTTCCTTCCTGTTGTGCCTCAGAAGGAAAGGTTTCCTTCTTGGGATTACAGCTGGTGGTCTGACTTGTCCCCATCTAAGCTAATCCAGAAGCAGGAACATGAAGCTTTCTATAGCATTTCCAGATTTGTCTTCATTTTGGTTTAGGTGTTATTCCCTGGCTGCTGAGGGGAGCCAGAGCCAAGCCAGGAGAGGACAGCAAGTCAACAAGTCCAAAGGTTGCCCCATCTCTGTGGTATCTTACATTTGGTTGCGGAGAGCTGGGATTTATACTGCCCTCGGACCAGCCGGCAGGTGGACCCGTCTCCGTTGCAGACCCCACAGTTATCTTCCTTGACGGTGCTTCCCAGCTGGTGATCACAGCCAACAATCTAACAAGAAAGAGAGATGTGTAATTCAACCGGCACCTACAGATGGAGGGAGGGATCCACTGTGAGGCCAATCACCACAAATATCCCTCCCTTTACTCCTGAGGGGCATAAAACATACTTCCCACGAAGAAGACTGAAGTCAATGTGAATTTGAACCAAGGTAAAGAGGAAAAAATGTAGCATGGGTAAAGGTATTTTTACAGTTCAACTACATAAACAAAAAGAGGGGTTAGAGACAGAGAATGGGAGGGAAGGACGGGAAGAAGGTGAAGAAGATTCCAATCATTGATGTTATCTTTAATTCCCACTGTCAATAACTGTGATTCACTCCAAAGACAAAAATACAATGTTATAAGGTAATAGTAGGAAACATTTTATGGATAAACTCTATGTTTGT
This sequence comes from Otolemur garnettii, assembly GCF_000181295.1. Taxonomy (NCBI): domain Eukaryota; kingdom Metazoa; phylum Chordata; class Mammalia; order Primates; family Galagidae; genus Otolemur; species Otolemur garnettii. The sequence continues at coordinate 9,185,841 of NW_003852401.1, forward strand.
TCCGTATGGTCCTTAGAACCTAAGCTGCATAAGGAGGAGGATTTGTATGTTGGGTTCATTGATATATCCCAAGCAACTTGCATGTTGCTTGGTAAATTATAGGCCCTTAACAACTATTTGCTAAATGATAATGAAAATACGTTCTAGTTAGCACTCCATCTAAGAAAAGAGAAAGGGAATCAGCAGAAAGAAACAACCTTGGTGTGTGTGTGTGTAGGAGGTGGAGGGCTGGCATGAGGGCAGCAGGGATTACCAACACAGAGGTCCTGCTATCTGCCTTGCTCAGTTCTGGACCAAGCACAAGGTAAATATCTCATTAATTCTTAAAACGATCATGTAAGATATCCCTGTTTTATAGTTGAGCCCATGAATCTTGCCCAAGGTCACTTAGCTAATAAGCAGCCAAGTTCTAAATACTTCTAGCAAAACATTAATGCTTCATCCAAATCAGGCTTAACAAAATCATAGGCTTTTGAAAAGTATGTGGGCAATCTTATTTATATCTTTACTCTTTCCTTTCCAACATTTAAATGAAAAAAACTTCACATCTAAACCGTACCCAGTTGTATATCTTATAGTTCTCATTAGAGCTAATACCAAATGATTTATTCCACTCTCAAACTGTTTCAATTACTGTTTTTGACAAAATGAGAATGGTAGTGACATTTGAAGGGGCTTATCTCCACAGAGTCCCCACAATTTGTCCTGCCTTTCAAAAATCTGGTTGTTAATATGACCTTTCTTTGAGGCTTGGGGCTTGATTTTCTTTTCTTCTTTTTCTTATTAATAATCACAAACACATGTTTAGGCAGAGGTTTAAAAATACAATTATTTAACATTGTGTTATATATGTACTGTATTTTTAAAAATGTGGCAACGTGTATTTTTTCATTAAAAGCAAATGAACAGCTTTTTAAAAGAGATGACAAAGCCACATCCCTTCAAACAACTGTACATTTTTTGAAATGCAAAGATACCAGGAAAACATGATGCCAACTTCAAAAGTGGGGAGGAAAGGCAGGTAGGTTCCATCCCTGTGTATCTGCTGTGGTCAAGCAGAAGTCCACCTCAATCTGTGCTGAGGCCATGCAGAGGCCCCTTCAGAATGCAACAAAGTTTCATCCATGTATAGCTAACCTTATGCAGGCTCAAGACTTCCTTGGTGTGTTCTATGTAATTGCAACAAAATTATTTGCAAAATTCTTAACTGTAGTTAAACCCACACATGAGCTAATCAACACTGTATTCTGGGTACAGTAAGCAATAGGACTATAGAAATACCTTATTTATAAAAAAGTGCATTTAATTGTTTAAGCAACACTTAACTGAGGACCCAGTATAGGCCGGACACAGTGCTAGGAGCAAAACTGGATGGCCAATGTAAGCATGTATAGCCCTCTCCTTCTGAGACTTACAGTCTATTTGGTAGAGGCAGATACTACTCAAATCATCACACATAATATATGTAAAATGATGATCATGATAATAGCTATAAAACAGAGACAGGTGTTCTGAGAGCATGAAATACGGAGAATTTGATTTGGTTAGAAAGGCAAGAGACTTTCACAATGGAGAGTCTTATAAGCTGCCGTACCTGTATGAATGAGGGGTCAGTTAACAAAGGAAAGGAGTTGTTGCTGTGAAGTTTACCACGTCCTTTGGAGATGCCTACACATTAGCTAATTAGACAATAAGCAAAATCAAAGTTGGCAAAAATGAAAAAAAAAAGTCAGCACACTACATTATCGGATTATCTTCCTGAGGAGGGTTGAGAGGGTTGAGAAAGCATGGAGGTCTTAATTTTGGCAGCATCCAAAGAATTATTGACTTTTCCTGTTGTTTGGGATTGAAAGAGATAGTCTTGACCTGACAAGATCCTCAGCTATGTGGAAGGACACCATGGCAGCACGCATGGGAATTTACACTGGGAAGCATCTCAAATCTAAACGGATGCACTCCTTAAACTACAGGACAACATGGCAGCAGGCATGGGAATTTACACCGTGAAGCATCTCAATTCTGACTGGATTCACTTCTTAAACTATAGGAATTTCAGGTTTCTGAAAAGATTTAAGTTTCTCTGGAAGATTTTTAAGGGAATCTGATATCTCTAATGGAGCCAAAGGAGATAATCATGAAAAATCTCTCTCTAATCCTAAAGATTTCTTATGGTTCCAAAACCATTTTAAGAAAAGAACAATTCAGCTTCACAGATCCAAAGTAATAGTCATATTAGGAATAGCTAAATAGGAGGTGACATACTTTAAGGCTACGTTGGCCAGACCCCAACTTAGCACTCTCAGTAAGGGTTTCTGGACCTCAGGATATGAACCAAGTCAGATCTAACTAGGCTTTGTTTAACTTCAGAGTTTAAAAGACAAACATCTTCCTGACACAATTATTTTTTTTTCCTTTTCTTTGTATCAATTCCTCTTTAAGATGCCAAAATATTCTAACTCAATTATTTTTAAAATGTGGGATACTTTATCATCAGATAAAATGTTCTTACGTTGGTCCAAGTGGAAAATTGTTTGCACTTGTATCAGGATAATCATTCTTGACATATCTTAATCTGTTAATCTTAAGTCACTGTTAGATTAATTAAAAATTAAACTGTTACTTTAAGACCTACTATTACTAACAGAAAAATAAATAGAAATACAGAAATGAGTTCATTTTGCACATGCTAATATTCCTGCTTAAAACACTCTTTCCTAATTCTTTATTTGGCAAACTTCTATTCATCCTTCAAATCCCAAATTAGATGTCTCCTCCTTAGAAGAAGCATGCTCAGATTACAGAGTTAACAGCTTTATTGCTCTATGCTTCCTCAGTCTTTTGTTCATATCTCCATGTGGCAGAGATAGCTGGCTGCTGTCCAATATCTATTTTCTGCTATTTTTCACAGTAACAGATCCTAGTTTTATGCAGGGTTAGCATTATATACAATTAAAAGAATACATTTCTCTTTGGCCAAGTGACCAAGTTGTAATTAGTGAAATAAAAGCAGAAATGTCTGTGGGCCTTCTGGACAGGCTACATAAAAGGAACAATTGTGGCTGGGAAGATGCCCTCTGCCCTCTGCCTTCCTGCCAGCTCCAGCAGCCATCTTGAAAATGAGGCCATCTTAACATAGAGGCCTTGCCCTCAAGATGGCAGAGCAGAAAGAAAGAAACATTCTGGTTTCTGAACTACGCTTGGACTTATTACATCTTGACTTCTTTTTTGTGAGGTAATGAATCCTCTATATGCTTCAGCCACTTTTCTTTTGGGGTTTCTTTTATATACACCCAATTCAAGTTGTTATGTATCTTATATTGAGTTTAACCTATTAACATGTCTGTTTCCATACAATAGCAGGGGCTATCTGAGCGTGTGTTTTACTAATCTTTGTACTTGTGTTGCTCAATATAGTATTTGATATTAAAGATGCATAAATAATGCTGGTGAAGCAGTTAAGTACACAGCACCAAACATAAGGGTTTACTAATAGTTCCAATGCAGGTTACAGATAGGCAACCTTAGACTGCAGGCATTGATGAGTTACAAGTGTACGGAAAGTGTGTGTGTGTTTGTGACTGTGGGCACAGAGAAACAGATATACCATAAATGATATCTAGAGACCAAGTCTCAACCTCTGCCCTGATGCAGCAACAAGAATTACTGTATTTTCAGAGACTATTCCCCAAGTGCACCTTTGTTCACTATTAGTGAAGTGTCATGGAAGGCAATGTTCAGGTCCGTGAGCTCCCAGACCTACCCCATTCTGGACAACACATTAAAGTGAGATAATGACCACTCATATCTTTGGCAACTGCATGGAAACTGTTTGTAAAGAGTGGGAAAAAACCGAATATTTGGGCCTAAGGCAGCTTATTAGTATTCAGCTAGTAGGCCTCAGCTGGATGCAGTGGTCTAACTTCACCCCATGCAAAATGATTGCGTGATGAGGCTTATTTTACAAAATCTCTCTCTCAGGTGACAAACAAAGTGAGATGCTCCAAGAACAATTCAGAGAAAGGTAAAACAGCACCCTGAAACTTACTAAGATTAATAACGTTTCTCTTGCTTAGACACCATTAGAGGGTCATCCGTTCTGCTTTTATATACTAAATGAGTGCTTTTTGTCTTATTTTTGAGTCAAAGACATAACGCTGCTGATTTTTCTTCTTCTTTTTTTTTTTTTTTAGGATTTGCTAAAGGGAAGAAGAGCTCGCCTCTCTGCCTCCCAACCAAAAAACTAAGACCAAAGCATCCAATCCAAATTGGCTCAGAGTCTTAACACATTGTGCAGATTTTAGGCATCAGGCCTGTAGTATGTGCTGATAGGGGTGTCTTCCTTCACTTTATAGAGATAATAGCAAGTGAACAGGCAGAACATGAGAGTGAGAGTCGCTAGACAATATGCATAATAAAGTATCTTCACTAGGAGTCACTAAGAAAGATCACCACGCTCATAATCAGAAGAACATAAATACATATAATCTATAAGCAAATACCATACCCCAGACCAACATTCTTAGGATGGGCTCACACTGGCCCCATTTCAAATGGTTTCCCATAAGGACTTCAACTTCTAGCATCAAATACTGAGCCAGTGATGTCAAGCCTTTCTTGATCCAACACCATGAGGTAAGAAATTTTTAAATCCCTCTATTTTCAGCACAGGGAAAGACAAATATGGAAAACTAAACTCTGTAAGTCTGATCACAGCCGCTCTTATTTATAATTATTCAGATAGAACTTTGTGGGTATTAATGTGCTATTACATAAGATTATACCTCATTTACTATTTAACTTAATAAAAAGGGGAGGTAGTACATTTCCAACCTTATTCTCAAAAGATTATAATTAGTTTTCTTATGTTAGAACTTTAATAAAAATATTTCTAGCATATAACAAACGACACAACAACAAAATTTTAACAAAACAAATGGGTAAATGGAGCAAAGAGACACACAAAGGTAAGAGAGATAAAGCCATAAATGAGAGCACTACAGCTGATGCACACACTATGAGGTCCTAAACATAAGCCAGGTTGTGCTGGGGGAGGTCACAGAATGGAATTTGAGCTTCCGAGAAAGGAAGAAAACATGAACAGTTGCAAGAGTCATAGAATCTAGTAGATCTTTTAGAACATGTATAGGATAATGTGTTTCTTGTAGTAGACAGACACTCAAAGAATATTTGTGTCCTGAATGAAGGAAAACTTGGCTAAAGAGAACTGTAATGAAAGTCCCAAATTCCTAGATACATATTTCCTGTGAATCTTCTGAAAGAAAATACATTTAAGAATGTCCCAATAACATGTGAGCAAATAAATACAAAAAGTTGCAAAGTGACTCTCAAGAACCTTTGATGAACATTTGGTAAAAGCAAATGTTAAGAAGCCAAAACAAATCTCGCAAGCACAGAGCATTGTGGTGGTCTGACTTAATCCAACAGTAGGCTTTAGAGCACCAGGGCTGGCAGAAATGTGGCACACATGCAGCTAGTCTTCCTGCCAGGACCAAGGCAGACATTGCTAATCAACGGCAGCCTTCTTTGCCACTAAGTTTAATGTGACCCCTGATCCTTTAAGACATTGTGCTCTGAACACCAAATCCAATAGACGATAGTTTTCATATGAAGAAACTAAAACCACTTACCTTTCCAGAGTCAGAGAAATGAATTGTTTGCTTACCTTTTGGACAATTCTTCATAGACACTATTTCTCTTAAGATCCAAATGACTTCAAGTGCAGAGAAGATAACTCCCCCCCCACCACCCCAGGTCACATAGGTGGTAAATAACAAAACCAAAATTCCACCTTGGGACTTCTAACCATAAATTATTGTAGAAAGCCTGTGAACCATGTAAAGACATACACTGGGCAACATTTATATGGCAGCGGTGAGTGGTAATAACAAAACTGAATATTGTTTTCAAGATCATCACCTCTAGAGCTCGACTTACACACAGGGATGAATAGATGGTTTCATTTGCAACATGTGACATGGAAGCATGTAGGGGAAGTAAAGGAGAAGGTGCTGCTCCCCATCTATTTCTGTGGTCCACACCTCCTCACCACCTCCACACACGCATACACACACAAACACCTCTCAAAAAAAAAATAAACACAAAAAAACAACTAAGGCTTTCAGTATGACAAAGTAGGATCCCCAGTAATTCACAAAGGTGCTAACAGTGGTCCATGAGCTATGTTTACTATTTCCAAAAACTTAACGGAAATACATTTACCTACAAAAAAATTCAGATAAGGTCATCAAGCATCTCATTATACAAATAAGCTGAATCCTGATCTTTACTGCATTTATGTGTTAATTGCAAACTCAAGTCTTTGAGTCATAAAATGGGAAAACAAATTATTGCTTAATACATGCAGTGTTCTGAGTAGGTGGAAACTTCCAAAACACAAGGCCCATAGGGGAAAAAAGAAAGAATAAAGGGCCTCTTTGTGTTTAAAAAAAAAAAAAAAACCCACTAGTGTAGTCCTTTGTTTGTTGTTCAAATACCCTTGGGAAGAGTAACACATGAAGTTGCTGATTATACTTAAAATAAACCAAATCAGCTGAGCATAAGGTATTAAGCTGGTTGTGACGGGGCTGTGGGGATACGTAGGAGCGGCAGGCATGGTCTCAATCTGGGGTGAATGGGCTTAATCAGATCATTTCCTCAAAACAGGTGACAGTAGAAAAAGAGTAAGTTCACTAAGACTAAAGGTCAAGAGAGCACAAAGGAGGCAAAGACAGAAGGGAAAGCCATTTACAGAAGGAAAAGTAAACTAGTGTGGGCCCCAAATGTGCTATTTTTAGGTATATTGTGTATCTTCGCACTTAATTCTTAACTAGCCTTGAAAATTACCTAAAGTTATGTCTGCTTTCCAGGAATAAAATAGAAACTTAGAAAAGTTAAACAACTTGCCCCCAAATCACATTACTAGGACTTAGTATCACCAGAGTTGAATCCAGGCTGAATAGCACTGTGTCACCTAAGATCCCTTTATTCTATGCTGTGTCACCTCTCCATTGGGGCTGAGAACTGTGGAAAGAAACAGCCATGCCTTGTTGCCAAAAGGATACCTGCCTAGATTTGTAAGTACTGAGACTGAGCATCAGGAAAGAAGGGGAATTTTGTGGTCAGAAGCTCTGAAAAGCACACCTGTAATAGGCAGGGGTTTTCTTTATTTTGAGGGAGTGATGCAATGAATTAAAAAAAATTATTCTATAGCCACACATATTGGCAGTGTCAAAAAATGTATGCACATTTTAAAGAGATATTATCTATGTATTACTTTTTGTTTGCCATAATCAGAAGTGTCTGAACCACTTTGAGCACCTCTTATAATTTTAGAAGTCAAATGTGACTTGTGTTCATCTTTATTATTACTATTTATTGAGTATTATACTTTTAATACACGGTTTTTCTCTTAAAATTTGTACATTTTTTTTTTGGTACCCTCGTACATGCTAATGAAAAATACAGGTAAGTATGCACAAGCTATTAGCCTAAATGGATGATGTGTAAGGCTCCATCACTCTGATATTCCACTATGTAGGAAAAAGTTTATGTGAGTGCTCCTTTGACTGTATATCAAAGTGAGCCTAACCCCAGTGAGAACAGCTCACACCACAGGGACCCAAAGCTGCAGATGCAGACATGGATGTGGAGAGAGGGGTATACTGATGCACTTTTGGTGGGATTGCAAAGTAGCATAGTCTTTTTGGAAATAAGCATGGATAATCCTCAAAGAGCTAGACCAAAGGTCTAGAGAGTAGACCACTCATTTGATCCCACAATCCCATTACTAGGCATCTACCTAGAAGAAGAAAAAAATCATTTTACCATAAGACATTTGCACTGAAATGTTTATAGCAGCTCAATTCACTATGCAAAGATGGAAAAACAACCCAACCCAATCCAAATGGATTAATAAACTGTAGTATATGTATGCCATGGAATACTACTCATCCATAAAAAAGATGGAGACTTCACATCTTTTGTATTTACCTGGATGGACTTGGAGAAAATTCTCCTAAGTAAAGTATCTCAAGAATGGAAAAGTAAGCATTCCATGTATTCAGTACTCTGAAACTAGTAGATCAACAACTACAGGCCTACATGAGAGAAAAACTCTATTAAATTCAAGAAAGGGAGAGGGTGGAGTGGGCTTGGTAAGTTCCCACCTAACAGATATAACATAGGGGTGTGTGGCACACTACCTGGGTGAAGGACTCAATTACAACTTAGACTTTACCTAATGAACACAGACAACGTAACCTAATATGTGTACCCTTATATTAACTGAAAAAAAAATTGTGTGTGAGCATAAATTTCCTTTCCTCCAGGTAAAGATTTTCTGAAAGACTCCTCCCTATATTTGCCATTTTCTCCTCTGGGGTTTATTAGCCACTGCTAAGACTAGCAGATTTTCTTCCAGATTCACCAAAGTCTTGCAATGGCCCATGAGATACTACATCATCTAACTGATCCTACATCATCTATTCTCCCCTTCTAGTGGCTCACTCTCCTTGCTTAGTGTTCTTCAAGTATAAAAAGCACTTTCTCATCTAAGGAGAGCCCTACTTGTTGCCTCTGACTGAACAGTCTCCTGCAGATACTTCTTCAGCAGCTGTCTTACCTCTTTTAATAAGTCTTCACTTGAGAAAACCCCTACCATTTCAATGAAGCCTACTCTGGCCAAAGTATATAAAGCTAGATCCCTCCCATTTCCAAGTCCTCATACCCTATGTCCCATATTTTCTTTATATTTTGCCACAGTTATTTTCTAATAAAATATAATTTACATATTTTATGAAGTTTATTATTTATTTACTATCTCCTACTAGAATGTAAATAGCCCAAGGTCGGGGGATTTGTATGTCTTGTTCACTGTCCACCAAGAACAGTGCATGGCATACAGCAAGCAACTAATAAATATTTGTTGAAAGAATAGATTTAGTCTATAGGCAATGCTTCAGGAGACACAGATATATTGTACTTTCAAAGAATTTACCCCCTTGTCTGAACCCCGAAAATAACAGCCACAATCATTTAAACTTTGCCACTGATTCCAAAGACTCAGGGAGAGCTGTCTGTCAAAAAATAAAAAGGATCTCTAAGGATGCATCATATTACAGCACTGTAATCTGAGAGATTAATTTCCACTTGCCACTTTGCCTGCTGTATTTCTGGTCCTTTATCCATGACTACAGAATCACTACTGGGAAAAAATACTAATTAATTTCCAAGCAAGTTTCTCTCTGACTTCTTTCCCACCAGGCACAGTGTTCTGGGCTTCATTCATGTCCTCATTCTGGCACCAGCTCTAGACCTGGAGATTCTCCTTGGACTTGATCACCTGAGTGCCTGATTCTTGGCTCTTCCTGATGGACTTTAGCTTGGGCAACTCCCTAGCCTGACTCTTCCCATTACACTGTGTGAGCTCTGGCCCCTTAGTTGATGGTCTGGCTGGAGCAGAGCTGTGCCCCTTCCACCTCTGACCATGCAGGTCCCACTTCCAGCAAAGAGTAGGAACTTCAACAGCCTCTGTGGTTACATTCTGGAGGAGGACCTGGTTTCATAGGAATGAGATTGTGTCAGGGGCTGATTTTTTTTTTATTATTAAATCATAGCTGTGTACATTAATGCAATTATGGGGTACAATGTGCTGGTTTAATATACAATTTGAAATGCTTTCATAAAACTAGTTAACACAGTCTTGACGGCATTTTCTTAGTTGTGTTAAGACATTTATATTCTACACTTAGTAGATTTAACATGTACCCTTGTAAAATGCACCATAGGTGTAGTCCTGTCAATTACCCTCCCTCCACCCATCCTCTCCCCTCCTCCTCTTCTTTCCCCTTCATCTTGAGCTGTAGTTGGGTTATAGCATTCTTATGGAAGTGTGGGTCTTAATAAATTAGATTCATAGTAGGTCTGCGTACATTGGATACTCCATCCTTGAGATACTTTGCTAATAAGAATATGTTTCAGCTTCATCCATATAAACATAAAAGAGGTAAAGTCTCCATCTTTTTTAAGGCTGCATAATATTCCATGGTGTATATATACCACAATTTATTAATCCACTCGTGGATCAATGGGCACTTGGGCTTTTCCATGACTTAGCAATTATGAATTGGGCTCCACTACATATTCTGGTGCAAATATCTTTGTTATAAAGTAATTTTTGGTCTTCTGGATACATACCTAGTAGAGGAATTGAAGGAACAAATGGAAGGTCTATTTTTAGATTCCTAAGTGATCTCCAAACATCTTTCCAAAAGGAATGCATTAGTTTGCATTCCAACCAGCAGTGTAGAAGTGTTCCCTTTTCTCCCCTCCATGCCAAAATCTCTGGTTTTGGGATTTTGTGATGTGGGTTAATCTTACTGGAGTTAGATGATATCTCAAAGTGGTTTTAATTTGCATTTCTCTGATGATTAATAATGATGAGCATTTTTTCATATGTCTGTAGACTGTGCACCTGTCTTCTTCAGAGAAGTTTCTCTTCATGTCCCTTGCCCACCCTGAGATGAGATCACTTGTTATTTTCTTGCTAATACGTTTGCATTCTCTGTGGATTCTGGTTATTAAAACTTTGTCAGAGACATAACCTGCAAATATCTTCTCCCATTCTGAGGACTGTCTGCTTGCTTTATGTACTGTGTTCTTGGCTGTACAGAAGCTTTTTAGTTTGATCAGATCCCAGTAATGTATTTTTGGTGTTGCTTCGATTGCCTGGGAGGTCCTCCTTATAAAATATTCTCACAGGCCGATTTCTTAAAATGTTTTCCCTACACTTTCTTCTACTATTTTTATAGTTTCATGTCTTAAGTTGAAATTTTTTATCTAGTGAGCGTCTATCTTAGTTAATGGTGAAAGGTGTGAGTCCAGTTTCAGTCTTCTACAAGTCACCAGCCAGTTCACCCAGCACCATTTATTAAATAGGGAGTGTTTTCCCCAGTGAATGCTTTTAATTGGCTTATCAAAGATCAAATGATGGTAATTAGCTGGGTTCATCTCTTGGTTCTCTATTCTGTTCCATTTATCTACCTCTCTGTTTTTGTGCCAGTACCATGCTGTTTTGATCACTATCAATTTATAGTATAGTCTGAGGTCTGGTAGTGTGATTTCTCCTGATTTGTTTTTATTTCTGAGTAATGTCTTGGCTATTTGAGGTTGTTTCTGATTCCATATAAAACAAAGTATTGTTTTTTTGAGGTCTTTAAAGTTTGACAGTGGAACTTTAACAGGGATTGCATTAAAATTGTATATTGCTTTGGGTAGTATAGACATTTGAACAATGTTGATTCTTCCCAGCTACGAGCATGGTATATTTTTCCATTTGTTAACATCTTCAGCTAGTTCTTTTCTTAGAGTTTATAGCTTTCTTTATAGAGATCTTTCACATACTTTGTTAGTATGTGAAACTCTCAAATATTTCATCTTCTTCGGCACTACTGTAAAAGGAATAGAGTCCTTGACTATTTTTTCAGCTTGACTATTGTTGGTATATATAAAGGTTACAGATTTGTGAGTATTTATTTTGTAACCTGAGACACTGCTGTATTCCTTGATCACTTCTAAGAGTTTTGTAGTCGAATCCCTGGTGTTTTCCTGATATACAATCACATCATCTGGAAGAGTGAAAGTTTGATCTCCTCTGACCCTATATGGATACACTTGATTGCCTTTTCTGGCCTGATTGTGATGGCTAAGACTTCCATTACTATGTTAAAAAGCAGTGGAGACAATGGGCAACCTTGCCTGAGTGGAAATGATTTCAATTTAACTCCATTCAATACGATATTAGCTGTGGGTTTGCTGTAGATGGCCTCTATCAGTTTAAGAAATGTCCCTTCTATATCTATTTTCTTAAGTGTTTTAATCATGAAAGGATGCTGGATATTATCAAAAGCTTTTTCTGCATCAATTGGGAGAATCATATGGTCTTTGTTTTTGAATTTTTTTATATGATGAATTATATTTAGATTTATGTGTGTTGAACCAGCCTTGAGGCCCTGGGATAAAACCCAATTGGTCATGGTGTATAATCTGTTCCCTGGATTTTGTTTGCTAGGATCTTATTGAAAATTTTTGCATCAATATTCATTAGAGATATTGGTCTATAATTTTCTTTTCTTGTTGGGTCTTTTTCTGGTTTGGGCATCAAGGTGGTGTTTGCTTCACAGAATGTGTTGGGTAGTATTCCTTCTTTTTCTATATTTTGGAAAAGGTTAAGTAATATAAGTACTAGTTCCTCTTTAAAGGTTTGGTAGAATGCTGATGGGAAGCCTGGGCTGATGCTGATCTGGTCCTGGACTTCTCTCTGTGGGAAGATTTTGCACAGTTGATGTTATTTCAGAACTTGATATAGGCCTATTCGACATTTCCACGTCATTCTGGATAAGTCTAGGAAGGTGGTGTGCTTCCAAGTATTGGTCAATTTCCTTCAGATTTTCATATTTCTGAGAAATATGAAATTTTCTCATTACAAATGAGAATTTATAATATTCATTAGGGATTTTTTAAATTTCTAAGGAGTCTGTTGTTATTTTGTCTTTGTCATTTCTGATTGATGAAATTAGAGATTTTAATCTTTTATTTCTGGTTAGGTTGGCCAAAGGTTTATCTATTTTATTGACTTTTTCAAAAAACCAACCTTTAGATTTATTGATCTGTAGTATAATCCTTTTGTTTCAATTTCATTTAATTCTGCTCTAATTTTGGTTATTTATTTTCTTCTGCTGGGTTTGGGATTGAAATGTTTTTCCTTTTCCAGTTGTTTGAGACATCCCATTAAGTTGATAACTTCCTCTCTTTTTGTTCTCTTGAGGAAGGCTTACAGTGCTATAAATTTTCCCCTAATACTGCCTTTCCAGTAGCCCAGAGGTTCTGGTAATTTGTATCTTCATTATCATTTTGTTCGAAAATTTGGTAATTTCCTTCTTAAACTCATCTATGACCCAGTTATTGTTCAGCATAAGATTATTTAGTTTCCATGTTTTTGTATGAGTATGCAGACTCCTGTTGTTACTGAGTTCAACTTTTATTCCAAGATAGTCTAAGAAGATGCAAGGAATAATTTCTATTCTGTTAAATTTGCTGAGGTTAGATTTGTGACCTAAGATGTGATCAGTTTTGCAAGATGTTCCATGGGCTGATGAGAAGAATGTGTATTCAGTTTTGTTAGGATGAATTGTTCTGTAGATGTCTGTTAAATCAAGTTGTTGAATCATTAAGTTTAAGTCTAAAATTTCTTTGTTGAGTTTCTTATCGGAGGATCTATCCAACACTGCCAAAGGGGTGTTAAAATCTCCGACTATTATGGTGCTGGAGGAAATCAAGTTGCTCATGTCTGTTAGAGTTTCTCTTATAAATTGAGGTGCATTCTGGTTGGGCACATAAATGTCAATAATTGAAATCTCATCATATTGAGTGTTATCCTTAACAAATATGAAGTAACCAACCCTATCTTTCCTTACTTTTGTTGGTTGAAATCCTATTGTATCTGCAAATAAAATCACAACACCTGCTTTTTCCTGGTTTCCATTTGCCTGAAATATAGGTAACTATCCCTTCACCCTGAGTCTATATTTATCTTTTAAGGGAAGATGAGATTCTTGTACGCAGCAGATATCTGGCCTGAGTTTTTGTATCTAGTCAGCCAACCTGTGCCTCTTTAGAGGACAATTTCAGCCATTCATGTTAATTGAGAATATTGATAAGCCTGGTAGTATTTTGGGTATCGAGTTTTTCAAAAGTCCAGTGGACATTTTCATCCTTTCACCACTGTGGAAGCTGGAATTTGATCAAAAGTCCTGAGTGGGTTTACTTTGGTTATAGAGCATTGTGCTTGTCATTGTGTGTCTGAGAATATCCTGGAGACTTGGTTTAGTTATAGCAAATTTCTTCAACATGTGAATGTCATTAAAGCATTTAATTTCTCTATCGCAAATGAAACTCAGTTTAGCCGGATACAGGATCCTGGGTTGAAAGTTTTTTTTTTTT
>NW_003852401.1:9200324-9204748 GCF_000181295.1 Otolemur garnettii
TTGAGTCATGCTGGGGTTCTGAAACTGTCTGCTATCTGAATTTCAGAATCTCTTGCCATGTCTGGGAAGTTCTCCTCAATTATCTCTTGGATTAGAGCATCTGGGCCTTTTGAAGCAACCTCATCACCTTCAGGATTTCCTATAAGGTGGATATAATTTTTTTTTGGAATTATCCTAAAGCTCTCTGAGAGAATGATATGTTTTTGCTCTCTACTTCCCTTCTTTTTTGAGCACTTGGGAGCATTCAAAAGCTTTGTCTTCAATGTCAGAGATCCTTTCTTATGCCTGCTCCATTCTGTTACTGAGGGATTCTACTGTATTTCTCATATCTTGGAGGGCTGCAAATTCTTTTCTTAATGTGTCAAAATCTTTGGTGATTTTGTCTTTGAATTCATTGAATTCTTGAGACAACTTCTGAATTCTTCCTAGAATTTCTAATTCTAATTTTACTTCCATTCTGTTGATCCTATTTGCCATCCAAATTCTAAACTCGATTTCTGACATCTTAGCCATTTGTTTACAAATGGGATCTTCTGGTGTGTCTGCCTTGTCATTCCTTGGAGGAGTTGATCTACCCTGATTATTCATGTTGCCAGAGTTTTTCTGCTGATTCTGCCCCATGTCTATTTTTTGCTTTTTGGCTAGATGAGCAAGTAAGGTGAAATTGGATTGGGGGCTCCTGGAGTAGTGACTGATCAGCCCTTTGCCCAAGAGCTGGGACTGGTGACTGCAGCTTTTCCCCTACAGCTCTGCAAAGGACCCATACAGCCTGAGACACTGGGGACCTGCTTGGTGTGGTAGGGCTAGTTGGCTCTATCTTGTATTTAGCTGGTCTCTATCCAATCCTAGTGGATCAGTAACTCTGGGTTGAAGTCTCTGCTGTGGAGAAATATAAGCGACTAAGACACCCCACCCCCCATGGGCAACAACTAGAAAAGGAAAATCATACCTCTCCACAACAACACAACCAGGCTACCACCTTGGATGGTCCATGGGTGTCTGGCCCATGTCAACAGTTCCAAATCAATTGTCCCAGTCAGCACCAAGTCTCAAATGGGAGAGTTCAAAAGGTCTTGAGCAACTAGATAGCAGGGGTCTGCTGGCAGCTCAAGTGTGGCTCACACCAGTGCTCCGTGGAGTTAGTTTGCTCCCTGCTCAGCAAATGAGTTAGTCCAGAGAGGTTGATGCTTCCTTCCCCATCTTGCACCTCTGTCACACTCAGTCACTGGTAACCCTGTAGTGCTGTGGCCCAGTTCCCTCCAATGGGCAAATGCACCAGGGCTTTGCACCTGCCTGAGTCATAGGGAGATCTATGTCTCCTCAGCCAGGCTGCCACACTCTGCCACCAGCCGGCAGGGGGAGTGAAATCCTTACTATCTCAGGTGCTTAATGGAAGCTGAGGAGTGTCACTCAGTTCTAGCCCCACCCCACTTTGATGTTGCTTTCACTTGTATTCTCATGGAATTTGCGTTTCTGTCCTGGCTGTATTCCAATGTGGGCCAGGCGCTGTTTGAGTTCATAGAAACTGTGACTCAGCCCTGCCCTGTGCTGCTGCTGTTGCACCAATTCTCACAGAACTGGCAACTCTGTCTCCACTGCACTCTGTGTTGGGGTGAGTGCAGTTAGAGCTCAAAGGGCTCTTAGTTCCTGCCCCTCCGTGAGCTGATGCCTCTGCCATGCCTGCTTTTGTCCCCGCTATGCTCCGCTTGGGGCCAGGTGCCTCTTGGGCTCATAAGAGCAGCAGTTCTGACTCAGCTCCACCCTGGGAATATGCCTCCTCTATGCATGCAATTCTAGCACCCTCCGCACCCTGCCCAGGCAGGTACTGCCTCAAGCATAGCCTTTGCTCACAGGGCCTGCGTTTCTGTGTGGCTGCCACCAGAGCAGAGGCCCAGCTCCTTCTGATTGCTAAAAGAGATTGGAAGTATTTCTCCAAAATATTACTAGGGGTGTGAGCCCTATTTTTCCCACCTCTGCCGCTGCACTGTGCCACAAGGCATCATTTCTCCCTCTCCCATATGACTCCCTCACCCCATAGTCCCTGCTTTACACCTATGCTGCTGATTCAGTACAGACTTGTAATAGCCCACACCATGTCCACACCTCTCGAGAAAATGCCCTAGAGTCTGGACTCTATGGGGGACAGGCTTCCAGACCTTGGGGTGGGAGTGGAAGGGAGTGCTGAATTGCAGGTAGAATATATGTTCAGTTTTATGCCTAGCAGGAGAGTGCCCTGGCACACCAGTGGGTCCTCTCTGGGGAGAGAGATCCGTTTTTTAGTGGCGCTCTCCTGTGGAATAGAAAAAGAAGAGATCTGAACTCTGCTCACTTGTTTGTCAGATGTATACGGTTGCTGTTCTCATGGAGGAGGGGAATCCTGTCCACTTGGCTACGGGTTTTCTACCTATTGTTTGTTTCCTTGGGGTTGCAGCTCGCCTCAGCAGGGGCAATGTGTGCTCTTCAATCTTCTCTCTTGGCTCAGCTCCAAACCATCAGCTTACTTGATAAACTTCTGTCCTATAACTCTCCTTCTGGACAGGAGCTTCTGTGGAAAGCTGGCTCCAGTTGGCCATTTTGCCTCCTCCCTCAGGTGCTGATTTTTAAGGGTGCAATTTCTGTCCCCTTTATTGTTCAAGCTACACATATTTTTCTCTGCTTCTTCTTTGCTTAGTTTCCTTTGCAGTTCTGGGGATTCTGGTGATTCCCCTGGTTTTGTGGTTCTTATATTTTATATTATAAAGTAAATGGAAGAAAAGGGAGATGTCAATGCTAGGAGTATAAGACAGTGGACGAAAGAGCTATCAATTCATCATATTGTGAATATTTAAAAACAATTGTTCCTGTATTGCTTTTATTGAGGTCAAGGATTTAATCCCTATAATGACTGGGTTAATATTCTAAAAGAGAAGATGAGAACAAGTAAGTCTTATCTGTAACATGTATTAAAATGCTCAGGCATTCCCAGTCTGATTTATTTTGTTTCTTTCTTATTTATTTCAGGATCTGGGCCAAATTCTAGTGTAAATTTATTGCTAAAACATCTGGATTTTTTTTTTGGCATATTGTTTTTAGTTAAATTTGTTTATCTAGTAGTCTTCAGCAGAAATACTAAGACTGAACCCACTATAGACATTTGTGCACACAGACACTAAAGTTCATTCACAGCAGATGGTGAGGGGACTTTTCCTTAACAGGCTGTCTTCTCTGCTGCTCCCCGCTTCCAAAATTAGGGTGTCTGGAGAACGTGAAACAAAATTATACAAAAGCCTGACCTCTGGCCTTGCTTCTGTCTCTCAGACTGTGAAGTACCCAAGAGGGAAAGTGTTGAATTTGGCCTCACTTCACATGGCATTAACTGTAATTCTTTGTGAGCTGTGGTGACATCATGGTAGACTTTGACATCACTGTTCAGACTCCTTCAGCTGCTGGGCATACAGTATATAGTTTTTGTTTAAACATAAGAGTCCTTTGTTGAGAAGGGAGGATAGCAGCTGGTCTTCTGCCCTGGTACAAACGCAGATCCTACTGGAATGTGTCTGTCAGTCAGTCACCACAAAGTAGCCATTCTGGAGCTCACTCACTTCTGGAGTTCTGAAAAACTTTGAGGAAACTTCCATTAAAAGAGTTTAAAATTTCAGTAAAATCCTTCACACAATCAAACTCTCATTTATATGTCTGAATATGTTCTCTGAAGTCAATATTTCAAAAGCAAGAGTGTGCTGGCTGTATCTGTATGTCAAGGTTGAGATGAAGGACGAGAAAGGTGAAAAAAGTTGTATCTACATTCCCCAAAAATTTCTAATCCTGTTATCCCTCAGGATAACATCTCAGATTCCAAAGTCAACAGCGCTTGTGCCATTTTTTGGCTCTCAAGACCTTTTCCTGATTATTTCCCCAAACATAGTACTTTGTATTAATGAGAAGCTTTTTAAGCAGTGCTATCAGAGTTCTGCTCTGACATCTGCCAAAGACATCCTCAGCTGGTATGTTTATTGCCTTTTTCCTGACTGTGTTCTCTATTGCCATTTTTGTCTATCCATATTAGGCCTTTTTAGGGTAAGGCCTGGAGAGAACTGATCAAAAGCAGAGTTTTTTCAAAAACCATCATCTATAAAATAACTCCAAACGTCTGTCCCACATGGCTCAAATACATGTATAAGCCAGCAAATTTTCAGATCAGCTTAAGAAACTAAATGTTGTTAATCTAAGATTTTTATCCCCTAGAGGAATAAGGCATAACGTAAAACATTTGAATGGGATAGTAAATTTCTTTCTTTCTTTCTTTTTTTTTTTTAAGAAAACATCTTTACTCTGTCACAAAACAAATAGAGCCATGACATGACCCGCAGGTCTGCCAGGCACCTTACAGTTGCCGAAATTAATTTTTCCCCTCTGGAAATGTTATACTCATTAACAAGACCATA
>NW_003852401.1:9204857-9206598 GCF_000181295.1 Otolemur garnettii
CATTAGGAAGGTTGAGAACCACTGTGTTACACAGTTCTAAATGATAGGAGAAATAGCACAATGGTGTGGAAGCAAAAATAGCCCGACTTGTGTGTGATGACTTATTTCCACTTGCTTGAGTGTATCATACACTCTCGGTATGAGCTTCGGTTTTCTCAGGAGTTGTAAGAAGATAATCAGATCTATTTTTTATCCTTATTATAAGGATTTGAGGTGATAGCTTATATAAAAAGATCTGTACATTTCCTAACACATAACAACTCTGATCATAGAGCCTGGAATTTGGGGGGACAATTATATTTTCAAATATTCTATTTTATAGTCCCTATACTTGTCAGACCATGTGTGCTGATTATTTTTTGGGTGGGGGGAATGTAGTCATTGTGCAAATAGGAAGTATTTGCTTAATGTATAAGTGAAATGCATCTGAAGGTGTAAAAATATGCCTTAGGGATCTGGGCATCTGTAGTCTTGATGTCCCAGGGCTTGAGAGACAGGGTCAAGTTTGCAAGGGCTCAGGTCCATTTCAGCTCCTCTGGATTTGTCACAACTCCAATCCTATAGGAGAAACCTCTTTTCCTTTAGGTCAGAGCAGATGGCATGCCAGTGGAGAATGGTAAAGTAGCCAGTGAAATAGCAGCAAGCCTGGTTGGCTCTTTGGGAAATGACCTCTGGGAATTTTTAAGGATTCTATTAGAAATGGGGGGAAAATGAAACAAAATTTACCTGGAATTTCTGTGGAGTAAGAAATCATGTCCTGTGCAGTTGAGTCAAATGAGAGAGGAATGCTTGGAATCCTGAAAATACCCTTCCCTAGCTCTCCAATTCTTGGGCCACTTATCCAGACTCAATGCAGCGACAATTTTCAAGTATGTACAAGTAAGTATAATCACTAAATGTATTTGTGATTATACAAAATAGAGATTTCTCTAAGTCGCTCCTCTAAATCCTGCAGTCCTGGGAAAGACATCTTTTTTAGGAGGCAGGACAAGAGCTCAGGGTTCGGTTTTCTCTGTGGGCACCTCCACTCACATGAATGTTTTGATATGGCAGCTGGATGTAGTGAAAGAAAGTGGGTGCTCAGCAACACTTCTTGGTATAGGGAATATTCAAAATCTATTTTAATGAGGAACAATCCTTAATTTCTTTTTTTTGAAGGAAAAGTAGCCTTCCTGAATCTGAAGATTTAAATTGTTTATTAATCAGAATTAGCAACGAACCAATCATATAGGAGTCACCAAGTCCTAAGAGAAAAATGAACTGGATGATTTTTAATGGCTCCAAATCTCCTGAGCCAGACGAAGGTCTAGCTGCTGAATGTGGGACTGGATTGGGCTGGGAAACTGCTGACAGGTATTAACTTGGCCAGCCTTTCCAATGCTAGGCTTGTGGGTTCAGGATAACCAGTTACATTTTGCTGAATCATCACACTCTTCTGCTGATGGCAAAAGGAACCATTTCTCCTTTCATTTTAGATAAAAACAAATTCATTCAAAGGTTCTGATATAAAAATGACTGTGTACATTTTTTCCCATTCAGGAAGATTAAGAAAATTCCACTAGCCACCCACTCACATACATAGAAATGAATTTTTATTCTTTCCTATTGTGGCCCTAGCTTAAATCCAGCTGAAACTATACATTTCAAATATGACAGAATTTAACATTCAGCACATGTCTACTTCGGGAGTAGGATTAAGTCATATGGGAACAGGAATATTTAAATTTAGAAATACTTTAAA
>NW_003852401.1:9206924-9232739 GCF_000181295.1 Otolemur garnettii
TTCTTTTCAATACATCTATGTGAATCTAAATCAGAATTCCCCATGTTCTATAAGCTATCTTGCAAATACTGTATTTGATAGAGAAACATATTTGACCATGGATTTTAAGGTTTTTAAGCATTGCTATTTCAAATGTGTTCCTGGCATAGCGATGGCCTAGTCTTTGTGCCAGTTTTCAACATTAAAACTCCACAATTTAAAGTTGAACTACTTTCTGTAGATACAGGGAGGTCATAATGAATCACTTACTGGGATACATATCAAAGGGTAGATGAAGACATTTGTTAGGATGAGAACTTTTATGAACATGTTGCTCCCCAGAACATTTGGGCATTGAGTTCTCAGATGATTTCCAACATCAATTTTTCAATTCTTTCTAATGAGTGTGCTAAGAGCAAGGTTTACATGGGTTGTTCATTGTTGGCTGGTTTATTTGCCTTTTTCTCTAAGATAAGAGCTGCTGTTTGTCTTAGTACGATGTAGTCTTCACAGCTGAAGGCCTTTTGTTTTGTGGCACGGGAATGGCAGTTGCATCTGAGCTGGCAGGAAGGCAGGGAATAAACACTGTCAGCCACAATTATTCTGAAGAGTGGGCAATTATATTAGGAAATTACAGACTGTGACAATGGACAATTCTTACTCGTCAAAGCCGATGTCAAGAAGAGATAGCAAATAAATACAGAGGGGGAAAGAACGGTGATGTTTGTGGAGCATCTCCTCGGGTCTGGGATTGTCGGCTATTTCCAGAGTTCATGAAACCTGTGCAACAAACTCGGTGACAAAGCAGTTGACAAAACCAAAGCCACTTCTGATGTCACATACCTAGAAAACGGCAGCCTCTTACAAAAACATCCAGCCTCTTACAAGAACATCCTCCCTATGCCCCTAGGTCACCTAATGTACTAGAGGACTTTTAGGCAAATCGTGTGTATCCTCAAAAGAGCTCAAGGGGCACCTCATGGGTTCATGGGCTGCTCCTGGTGAGAGCACACCGCTTACAGAAATGGTTTGAGAAACATTCTGTTTAAAAACCTAACCCATCGCCCTCAAGTTGACACTGTTTGTTTCTCGGCACCAAGTTAGAGGCACTCATGAGACGAAGGTCCTCCCAAGGGACGGTTTCTTGGGAGACAAAAACTTTCAAAAATATCCAAAGGCTTTGTCTAATAACATAAAAACAACCTTCCTGCAAATTTATTTTCAATGCTTTCCTATAGCTTGGCTTCAGCTACAGGACTGAACGACTCGGTTATTACCTTAAACAGAGGGGAAAACATCCCTGGTAGCGGTTGGCATGACTGAGGAGAAGGGAGGAGTGAGAGGAGAGGATGGAAACAAACTGAGTTCAGCCCAAACACGGCTCACATCTGGGCAGCCCAACCCTGCAGAGAACCTTCTCGCCAAGCCCTGCCAAAAGGCAGCAGTTGTGACCCCCATGTGAACTTCTGATCTGTACCATGCAGTGTCAGACAGAAGAAAACCCGGAATGACACACTATTGATTCCAGAGCATGCTAACTTGAACACACGCTTCATACAAATAGTACCTCTCTCTGCTTCCTCCGGCCAGCCTGGATAGGGGAGGGAGGCAAGGAGAGTGAGTTCCAGTATCAAATCCCCTTTCAGCTCTGACCCCCTTTCACAGGCAAAATGAAAACATTTGGAAAGCATGTGAACAGAGTATTTGCAAATCAGATCCTATTGGGGAACCTCCAAAATTCTATAAAAGCAGGAAAATTGGCAGCTTCAGCACCAAAAGCATTCAAGATTACAGTACCAGGGGAGATACAAGAACCAAATGAGGACCCTGGGTAGAGTTATGTGACAGAGGCTCAGCTGAGGCCTGCTTCTGTCTCTAGGCCTGAACCCCAGCAGCCTGTTCCATTGGTTCTACCTTCTCAGTGTGAAGTGCAGAATCCACCGCTGGATACAAACATCCTGCTGCCTTAAAATGTGGAGACCCACAAGGTCGCATTCCTGCAGTCAGTGTTTATCTGATAGCTCCACCAGTGCTAACTTCTGCAATATTAGAACCGTTCTGGCCATAACTGTTTTCTCAACCACACTGCCAGCCCTCGTGTCTAATTAGATATTAAGAAGAAAAGGCTCCATTTTGCAGGCAGTCACTTAAATCACAGACGTGGACAGCTTGCCAACATGTACTTGCAATCATAAATCAAGGAGGCATCGATACGCAGGCTGCTGCTCTCTGAAACACCTCGTTGGTATGCAAAGAGGCACAGTTATACAGTTATACTTTTATTTCTTTCCTACAGACACCATTGCACAATTTTCATGGTTATTTTCTGAGCTTGGGAGCAGGTAAAAGGTAGGAAGAATGCAGGCCAGAGGAATTCCCCGGCCAAACATTTCTAAATCTCCTGGAGAAGCTGAAGAAGTTTCAGTGTCATAATCTCCATTACAATGAGCAAGGCCTTTAATCAGCACCCTTTATAGGAATGGTATTGTAATAGCTACTAAAGGGTAAACCAGCTGTGCTTTCTATGCTTTAGAGGGCTTTATAAACTAGAAGTGGGGGGCAGAGCTGGTGGGAAGTTAAAATGGCACAGTTGCTATGGAAAACAGAATGGTAGTCCCCCCCCTGCCAAATTAAACACAGAATTACCCTGTGATTCAGCAATGCTACTTTTGTGTGTCCCTATCTAAAGAAATTGGAAGCATAAGGATTTGAACAGATATTTGAAAGCCTATGTTCGCAGTAGCATTATTCATAATAGTCAAAAGGTGGAAACTGAGAAGGGACCCTAAGAAACGGGGTTCAAGGTGGGTGGGAAGAAAGCCTGGCCAGAACAAAAAATCTGGAAGGCCCATAAGGATGTGGGTATGAAGTAACCTAGATAATCAATAACCTATAATAAAAGACAATGAACAACAGAAGCGGGCAATACTGCCTGGAGAGAGGCCCAACAAAAGATTTGCAACCAATTTCAAACAGAAAGAGCATTTATACCCCTGCAGGCCTTTGCCTATCATCTTGCTCACCGCTGCTTGTTCTGGAGAGGGACCCACTTCCAACTCGCTTTAGAAGTGCTCCAAACTTTCTCTCTGTTCTTCCTAAATAAAAATCTCTATTTGTTACACTCAAACTTGTGCAGGTTACTTTTGCCTTTTGTCCACACTGCCTGTGTGCTCCAATTTTATCTTCAGTTTCCACTCACTTTTTTTCTTTACAGTTTTTGGCCAGGGCCAGTTTGAATCCACCACCTCTGGTATATGGGACCAGTGCCTTACTCCTTTGAGCCACAGGCGCCGCCCCACTCACTTTTGCTTTCAATTACTGCTGTGCCTCAGTTGAACTTTCTAGCTCAGCAGAGTAACCAAACCAGGTCTAGGTTTGGGGAACTGGAACCCCTCAACCCCCCAACAACCCAAGTATTCATTGATGAATAAATGGATAAACAAAGTATGCCAAATACAGGGAATATTATTCATCTATAAAAAAGGATGAAATTCTGACACATGCTATAATATAGATGAACCTTGAAGACATTATGTTAAGTGAAATAATCAGACACAAAGGACAAATATTGTACAATTCCCCCATGTGAGGTGTGCAAAAGAGTCAATTACATAGAGACCGAAAGTAGAATGGTAGTTACCAGGGGCTGGGAGGACGGCGGAGTGGGAGCTGTCGGTTAGTAATGGGTATGGAGCTACTGTTTAAGGAGAGGAAAACGTTCTGGAGATGATGATAGTGATGGCATCACAGTAATGTGAATGTATCTAACGACATTGAACTAGATACTTGAAGATGGCCGAAATGGTAAATTGCATGCTCTATCTCATCATAATTTTAAAAAGGCAGAAAAGCAACAGACACATAAGTAATTAACACAATGAATACAAAGATGGAACTGTGTAATTAAACACACACACAAAAGTAAACATATGTCAAATGGTTGGGTGTCTGGGCGAGCAAGGCAATGATGTTTCTGCCCTACCCCCAGCTCATTCTATGGTCTTGTTTTAACTAGAACACAGCCCTGTGTGTCTGCACTAGCTGTTCTTTTACTGAGCAGGACATACGTGGAGCCAGCCACGTGGTGTATCGTACATGGTATAGCATGGTACAGTGAAGCATAGCACAGCAGGTAGCTTTGGAGCTCCAGAGATCTACATTCAAATCCAAGTACTGCTATGTGTCAGCTGCATGACTTTGCCCATGTTACTTTGCCTCTCCAGGCCTTGGTTTCTTCATGTATAGAACAGTCCCAGTCATACCTCCAAGAGTTGTGGTGAGGATTCAGCGAAAGGATGCAAAGCTCTCGGAGTTTAATAATGGAAGTGGCAACTACTGGTAATAGTTAGAACAGCAACAACAAATACAACTACCGGAGTTGAAGAAGTGAAGGAAAGAAAGTGGATGCTAATGGGTGCATTAAATAATTATTCTCTGATATTTTTCAAAAATCAACAACTGAGCTCTTGGTTTATATTAAAGTATTATTAGTCATTATTCAAGTGACTTATTTTACCCTCTCAGAAGATGCCCATCAATCTAAAACAAGAAAGAAAAACGGGAGTTTTCAGACAGTAGGTGTCAGAGATGCAGAGAAAACCCACCCTCGCAATGTGTAGATTGTGCCCTCGGGGGGCCGTCCTGTCCTGCTGCTTCTTAGTGTCCAACCCACTTATCTCCTCATGTCAGACGCCTCCCTGTGAGGGGAAAAGTCTCAACGGACTGGACGCACTAACACATCAACTGCAGAAACACGCTCCCTTATCAGGAGGGACAACTCAGAAGTGCCTATATCTGACAGATTTGTTTGAGTGGGAGAATAAAAGGGTCTTATGTTCTAGATTTGGGGTACAGATGGGACTGATTTCTCGTCAGCCTGGGGAAGGTTGATGGAAGAGGTGAGATGCGAGCTCTGAATTAAGGAATAGCGGCAGTACTTGGGAACAATAAAGGCAGGCTGCCAAGTACCCCCAAATCGGAACCAGATTAGAAGCTGGTCTGGGGCTTGAGTCCAGGTGGGTGCTGATTCCCGTGCTGGTACACATTCCTCCAGGATGCAAACCAGAAACCTCTTTCTTATAGCCCCACAAAAATCTTACTGGAATCCATTAAGAAATTGAACCCTGGTGAACTGTTGGCTGAAGAAGAGAGGAGGCTCATGTTTGCAGCAGAAGGTTCATCTTGTCTTAGCACAGAAAGATTTTACTATGAACCAAGACAGAGGTTTTCCATGGCTTGTCTATCAGCATTAACTTCCAAGCATTTCCAACCTATCAGATGCACCCACCAAAGCATAAAAGATCCAGTTCACTGTGCAGGGAGCAGAAGAATGACTCAAGGTAAAACAAGCCTCTCACAGGCAGCAGGCAGTAGCAAAATCATATCCATTTACTAAGAAGATATTTCTTAGACAAGCCTGTACTCTATCACCCTCCCACATTTAACTGATACCACGAAGATGGTAGAATTTTAGCATGAGTTGAAGAAATACTGCCTTAACAAATGATATCCTATTGCAGAAAAAGATATTGGATTTCTCAGACTGGATCTCTATCCAACTAAAATTCTGGAATGTAAGTTTTAAGAATCTTCCATCAAGGTGAATGTGGTAGCTCACATCTGTAATCTCAGTACTCTGGGAGGCTGAGGATTGTTTGAGGTCATGAGTTCAAGACCAGCCTGAGCAAGAGTGAAACCCTTTCTCTAAAAACAAAATAAACAAGAAAACTAGCCAGGCATTGTGGCGGGCATCTGTAGTTCTAACTACTCAAGAGGCTGAGGCAAGAAGATGCTTGAGTCCAAGAGTTTGATGTTGCTGTGAGCTATGACGCCATGGCACTATACCAAGGGTGTCAAAGTGAGACTCTGTCTCAAAAGAAAAAAAAAGAATCTTCCATCAAATGACTTATTTCCAAAGGTATGTACTTCAATACATATTCTATATCTGTATATATATATAAGCTATACACATTAAATGAAATAAACTGTCTTATAGACTGAAGGCTTATGTTATAAATAAATAAATTAATACCCCTAAATCTTAAAGACCTGGTGCCATGCCCAAAGACATGTGTAGCATCCTTAAGAAATCCCCAGTGGCTATGACTATGTTAATTACTCCAACCCTTGGGCATGGCTAATCAATTCAATAATAGAGGCACTGAGTCTAGGCCAGATTCCCTTCTCTAGAAATTTGAAAATTGACTGGAAACAGAGAGAGACAGAATAGGGGCTTGAATTTCAGGTGGCTCCTGATTCCCGCCTGAAATTGGAAGTAGAGCTAGGTTATGTTTTGCCAGATTGATGCACATCTGCATCTGAGGGACTCCTAGGTGCTCTGGCAGATGTGCTTTCTGGTGCCTGGGCCTTCAGCTTTGTTTGGTTCTAGTCACCCAAAAAGTACTTTTCTAAAGAAAAAAAAAAAGAGTTGATACAGCTGTCACTGAGCCCCATCCTTTCCATAATCCATCCTTTCGAACTCAGGTTGAACAGAATCAGTTTATATTGCTTATCACCACAAGAATCCTCAACCAGAGCATAAGAATACTTTGCTAGGAGGGGCATTTTTTTTCTCAGAGCTGAATGTATAGAAGAAACTGTCTCAGTCTATTTTTGTGATTCCATAAAGGAATACCTAAGGCTAGAGTATTTATTTACAGAAACATGCTTACCTGGCACATGGTTCTGCAAGCTATACACTAAGCATGGCACCAGCATTGGCCTTGGTGAGGGTGTCGGACTGTTACCACTCATGTGGTAAAGCAATCAAGCAATCGGTAGGAAGTGTGTGCAGAGATTACAGGGTGAGAGAGGAAATCAAAGAGAGAGAACTAGGCTCTTTTAAATAACCACCTTTCAAAGGAACTAATAGAACAAGAAGAGAACTCACTCATTTCCATGAAGCACTACATTGTTCATGAGGGATCTGCCCCCATGACCCAACACCCTCCATTAGGCCCCAACTTCAACATTAGGGATCTACTTCAATGTGAAGTTTAGAGGGTCAAATATCTAAACTGTTGCAGAAACTTTGTTAAGAAATATTGGCTTGGCGCCTATAGCTCAACTGGCTAAGGCTCTAGTCACCTACACCTAAGGTGGTGGGTTCGAATCCCCAGCCTGGACCCGCCAAAACAACAATGACGGCTGCAACCAAAAAACAGCCGGGCGTTGTGGCGGGTGCCTGTGGTCCCAGCTACTTGGGAGGCGGAGGCAGGAGACTCGCTTGAGCCCAGGAGTTGGAGGTTGCTGTGAGCTGTAATGCCACGGCACTCTACCCAGGGGGACAGCTTGAGGCTCTGTCCCAAAAAAAGAAAAAAAAAGAAATACATTCCTGGCTCAGCGCCTATGGCTCAAGTGCCTAAGGTGCCAGCCACATAAAGTGGCAGGTTTGAATCCAGCCCCGGCCCGCCAAACAACAATGATGGCTGCAACCAAAAAATAGTTGGGTATTGTAGCGGGCGCCTGTGGTCCCAGCTACTTGGGAAGCTGAGGCAGGAGACTCACTTGAGCCCAGGAGTTGGAGGTTGCTGTGAGCTGTGATGCTGTGGCACTCTGCCCAGGGGACAGCTTGAGGCTCTGTCTCAAAAAAAAAAAAAAAGAAAGAAATACATTCCTAGAGTCTTCAACAGGAGAAGAAAAAAAGCAAAAAGAATTAGTTTAAGGTTTTGAGAAATCAGATAGAAAATAAACAAAAGTAAAGGAGATTAATGGCAAAGAAAAGCAACAGTAAATCAATAATATTCTGGATTTAAAAAGCAGTGGCTTAATTCAAGGATAGAATCAAGAAAAAGAGGAAATATAACATAAATAAATGAGAAAAATAATTCTAAAAATAGGAAATTTAATTTTTTAAAAATAACTATGTGTACAGGTTAAGATATTATATCTTGGTTATTTGTAGATTTTTAAAAAATGGAACAATGGCTCTTTCCTCATATTAAAATGTTCCTTTGTAAAGCCTTTAATGTGACATCAAATTAACTCAGTAGAACACATTTTCACAAGAGCTCCTTTTACCCAGGGAATGACTATATGCATTAGCCCCTAGAATGGTCCCTGAGCTGGAGGAGATGAGAGAAGAAGGGGGCTCCAGTGATAACCATGTTTCTTATTTCTCTTCTTGATAGAGACTCGAAAACCAGTGGCCAAGAGAGCCCCGGATTCTTGGTATGCATCCACTGACTCGGTGTGAGCTGCCTAGGAGGGAGGTGTAATTCTGAGAGGCAGTATGTTAAAACTCACACCCTTTACGATCAGACAGATCCGAGTTCAAAGCCTAATTCAGCCACTCAGAAGCTATATGACCTTGGGCAAACAAACCAACCTTTTTGGCTACAATGAGTTCTTTTGAGGTTTAAATGGCAAGTAGAGTTTTTAGCACTGTGTCTGGTTAGTGCTGAATAGATGAGGAGGATTGTTTTATAATTTTTTTACGTTATTATTCTTATCATTACCATGATGATGACAATATTCCTTTCTCCTTCCCTTAGAAATTAATGCTTGTCCTGCACATCATTTGAGGAAGCATCAGACAGGCAAATAGCTAAGGGTCCAGGCTCTGCAGTGAGGAAAGAGTGTGTACCATTTCAAAGCAGCAGTGACACTCTGTCACATGGTAGCCTTGTTAGAGTGCAGATCAAATGCTGTGGCTTTGAGTTTTTCAAGGATATGCTTTGAACCTGAATGTTTATTGGAAATATTATATTTAAATACTTGCAACTAATTCAAATTTTTACAAACCCCCAGGATGCGTGCAGAACAAAATTTGTCAGTAGGTTGTAATCAGGCTAGAGAGTTGCTATTTTGCAACTTCTGCTTTGGAGCCCTAAAAATCATCTGGGTTACAACTAAAATACTCTACTTTGAATTATAGAGAGAAACTTGGAGATTACTACTAAGAAGATGGGGAACTGAACATAAATAGCCTTGATGAAATGGTTCCAGTGAAACACTCTAAGAGAAGCTATTTTCAATGAGCATAAAAATATTTCTCTGGATTAAAAAAAGAGCCTTTGCATGAGGAGACTTGGTGCTCCTCTAACCTGACAAGACCCTGTCCTCCTTCAGGACTCAGAAATCTTGCCTATTCTAAGCCAAGTGCCAAGACCTGCTTCACTACAGAACGAGTATCTTTGCCTACTTAATAGGCCAAATTTTATCTTTACCCAAGCAAAGTAAATTACCATTATCCCTATTCCACAAAATTTCTTTCCTCCCTAACTCAGATCACATAAAATTCAAGAGCAGAAATGGCTACATAGACATTATATTATGTTGTTCAATAAAAAAAAACTGTTGCGTGCATGGAAGGGTCAACAAAATAACAAATATTTCTCAACACTGACACTGAAGCTTCTGTCTCAAGAGTTGAGAGCTACCCTCCAGTCAAGAGGGGGCAGAAATCCTTCTCCACCATAAGAATCCTTGGGATCATGGAGGACAGAAGTCAAGTACAACTGAAATCTTGGAAAAACAAAACACTGGGTATGTTCTTTCATTTCAGTGTGATGTTGACCACTTCTCAACCTTCACCATCCTTTACCTCAGGCTTGTGCCTTTCCCTGAAATAGCTGTTTCTTAAATCACCTGTAATTCTGCTGGCAAAAAAACTAAACTGATAACTCTAGTAAAGCCCAGTGCATATGCAGCTACCTGCCACCACTTCCTAACCACGGGAGACTGCTATCGCTTCCAGGTGCAATACGTTTGTTTGTTCATGGTGTTTCTGCAGGAATGGAAATGGTGAGCATTATGTTTTTGGAATGTTGTGGTGTTGGCAATGTTTTCCACTTGTATTTTCTTTTACAATACAACTATTTTTAAATAAATGGAATGTTCCTGTGATAATTTGGCCACAAGGGAGGGAAATTTAGCTCGGGGGCTGAAGTGCACTTAGCAATGGTGAAAAAGACTAACAAAAGGGAATAAATAATCAAAATCAAAGGAAAATATTTAAACTTTCTGTTTGAGGGTTCTTAAAAACACACATACAGAAAAGCACTCTCGCTTATACAGAGCACAGGACTTGGAGCTGGGATTCCTGGATTACAGTCTTCCTGCTGTTGTCATTTGCTAACTGAGAGACCCTGGGCAAGTCACAGCCCGGCTCTGACACTCAGTGTCTGCACCAATAGAATAAGAAGACTCAGCTGGTGACTCCTCCAAGGTCCTTTTCAAGCCACTCCTTTTGATTTGCTTTGTAGGGAGATTTAAAATATCCCCCTAAGGCCTCTGAATTAATGTTGGCCTCTGTTCTGTTAACCACATAGGTCATTTCTTGCCATTCTCCTTAGATTTCTCAGATTCTTAAGTGTTCTCTTGGATCACAAGTAGTCAACCCACAGCAAAAACACTTTGTTCCTTCTTGATTTGGGTTCCTCAGGGCAGTATAACCTAAGAAGCAATAGAGCGGACAGGTGGAGTTTATTATACTAATTTTAGGTGCTTGGGTGAATTTTCCTGACTCTGGCAAGAAAAGCCCTTATCAGGATTGTTCCAGGAGAGCCTTTGGCAACCATGAATATGCTAAAACTTGGGTAAAATTACGTTCAAGGCTCAAAATCTGGAAGGTACTTAATGCTTCAAATTGTTTTTATTAGGATCTTGACAATTAAAGTAGCTACAACATTAAAACCATCGTCCCTTTACCTAACTTGATATTTCCTTGGAAATATGCCAATCAGCCAATGTATAATTACTAATTGCCTTTCATATTTGAATTTTATTTTTAACATTTTTGAACCATTTCATAAAGTTTCATAAGATACCCAATCTCCAAAAAAAAAAAAAAAAAAAAAAGCTTGCTCAAGTTTACTTTGCCAATTTTTGGGTGAATTTTTTTTTTTATAAAAGCCAAGAGTGAACTTTCAAATCTTCCAAATTTATGATATACCTGCACTTCAAGTTTCTGGAAAGAGTAGAATTTTGTGGCCAAAAGCTTGATAACCATATTAATAATGGAAAGAGCTGAACCAATTAAAACTATGACTGAAGATCATCTAATTTAATCATAAAACATACTATAAGAGGAAATCCAGTTTCTAATATACAGTAGGGAAAGAAACTACATCACAATGAAATGCTTTGATATTTATAGTCTTTGGAAACCTTGAATTTTGTGAATTTAATCCCAGGAAAGATCTAATGACATTATCAAAAATTGGCAAAGTAGACTTGAATAATGAAGGTTCATCTAGAGCAGTGATTCTCAACCTTCCTAATCCCATGACCCTTTAATACAGTTCCTCATGTTGTGGTGACATGAAGTAGCAACAAAGATAATTTCATGGTTGGGGGTCACCACAAAATGAGGAACTGTATTAAAGGGTCACAGCCTTAGTAAGGTTCAGAACCTCTGCTCTAGAGAATGTGGTTGATATAGTAAGCAAACCAAGAGTTACCTTGAGAGAGAAATTTTGGGTAGCTCTAGTCTATCTCCTAAGGATAAGCCATGATAATTAAGGAGTGGATGGCAGGAGACCCTCAAGTTCCAAATTATTAACAGTTCTAGCCTATTGTGTGTGTGCATGTATGTGTGTGTGTGTGTGTGTGTGTGTGTGTGTATATATATAATTTAAGCTCACATAAGCAGACTTTGTTTCACAGCTTGTTCCCATAATGAGAACAAGGTCCAAATATATTAAAAGATAAAAAAGACATTTAAGATGAATAATTTATGTGATTTAGGGAGGGCCTAGTCATTAAGAGACAAAAATATCCAACAGAGAGATGTATTGACTCAATTCATCCATGTATGTGGGAGTCATATTGAGAACTACGATAGAAAGAAATGAAGATGAGTTAAGGTATGGTCTCTGACGGTAAGAAGACCTCAGTCTAACTGATGAGATGGTCATTAAATTTAATGTAAGATAAAGGAAAAATAAGAAAGAACAGGCACCAAGAGGAGGAAAGGAATATTAGTTTCTGTGGGGAGTTTTGCCAAGGGACTTACCTGAATTCCTGAGCAAGAGGGTGACCCTAGGTGTGCACCTTACAGCCTTTCCTTCCTCCTCCAAACTGAATCCCAGTGCAGGCTACCACCACATTCCTGATATTCTAACATGATGCTTCTCATTAATAGATGTTCAATAAAGATTTGTTTACTGAATGAAGCAACAATACCTAATAATTCTAGATCTAATTTTTCTCCCCTATAATATGGTAATAAGATCACCTCACATAGATGCATATGAGGATTAAAGGCATTAACATAGGTAAAATGCTATACAGCATGGTGCCTGGCTCAATAAATATCAGGTCTCATTAATATTAGATATTGTTACCACTATTTCTATAGATGAGAAAACTGAGGCTAAAAGAACCTCATAAATTACTCATGATTACACAGATATTCAGTTCAAAAGCCAGACTTCAAATTGTATCTGAGGAATTCAAAACTCAAGCCCATACCATGCACTTCTGATTAGAGTTATTTGTGTTTGAACCTCATGGATATCATGACACTTATCCCCATTGAATCCAATTCAGGCCCACATGGCAGACCTATTTTAAAAATTGATTAAAGTTACTTGAGCCTCGAATATGTTAAATGTAAAATGTAACAAAACTGTAAGATTTCAAATTCTCTTTCAGTTTCAGATTTGTCTTCCCTGGGGCTGACATCACCAAGAAGGTAATCTGTTCCTATCCTCTTACAACAAGAATTATGCAAGGATCCACAGTCATGTCTCTGTGTGGGAACCTCAGGTAGGTGTTTGTGAAACCCCAGTGGAGCCCAAGACCTAGGAGGATCATTTTGAGAGTGCAGACCAATACTTAGTTGGCTGATGTGCTCTGCTGAGCTTGCTTCTGGGTTCAAGCCTGGAAACAGCCCAGTCTCCCAAGGTACTTGGCTACAGCCCCATCTGGCCTTGAGCCTGCAAAGAAAACTATCTGCCAGGATGTCCAGAGGAATGACAAACACTAGTGCCTTGGTGGAAAGGCTCATCTGCCCTCTGACCTTAGTCTTCTCAGTGAACCTGAAAGTGTCCCCGAGGCACCTTTTCAGCCTTCCTCAGCTGAGGTCCAAGCTCAGAGTTGCTTTCATGAGGACCCAGAGGGAAACTCACCCATTTCTTGCAGTTTAGGACTCTGAATCTCCCTCACAGGTTTGCATATCTCCATTCCACAGCAGACCATGAGTGCCCTAAGTCTTAGCTCTGGTCCCTTTCATTGTACTTGGGAAATTATACTAGCTATACAGCAACTTGCGGAGTGACACACACCTTTTTGAGTCAATCTTAGACTCTCCAGCTTCTGTCCTATAGCAGATACCAAGAGGGCCTAGTGTCAGCCCCTCCTACTGCAGTTGGAGAACTAATCTGTCTGTGCAAGTAGCTCTTGGGTGATACACACCCATCGGAGTCAACAAGACACTCTCAGCCTCCTTTCCACAGTAGATCTCAAAGTGGCCTGAACTCTACTCTAGCTTCTCTCGTGGTAACCAGGAACCTACCGTACCTGGACAGACCTGCTGGGAAGCATGCCCATCTGGGCCACTAGAGCAGACTGTCTAGGCTGAGATCCCTGGCCAGAGTGCCCACATAGCCCCAGTATTCTCCTCAGGTCTTCTCCAGGTCCAACTGGGCCAAAAATCCTCATCAACCTTGGAATACTCATGAAACTCATTGCAAGCCTGGCTTCATAGCATCCTCTAGTGCTAAGATGGCTTCAGTCATCACAGGGCTCGGGGAACACAACAACCTGTCAGCTTAAAATCCCTAGAAAGCACTCTGAAGTAAGACAGGCACAAATAAAGCCAGACTGCAAAGATTAAAATAAATCCCTCAATGTACAACACCATGGCACTTCCGCAAACATCAAGAACATTGAGGGAAATATGACCTGACCAAACAGACAAGCTAAGGTGCCAGAGATCAACCTTAAAAGGATGGCAATATACAATCTCTCAGACAAATAATTCAAAATAGCTATTTAAAGGAAGCTCAAGGAAATTCAATAAAATACAGAGAATCCTTCCATAAATTTATCAGAGAAATCTGACAGATGGAAATAGCAATAAAATAAAAACCCAGAAATGTTGGAGCTGAAACATACAATGAATTAAATGAAAAATGCAATAGAGAACATTGACAGCAAAACTGATCAAATAGAACAAAGAATCAGTGATCTTGAAGACAGACTATTTAAAAATAGGCAGTCAAAAAGAAAAAAAGAATGAAAAGTATTACAGGATCTACAGGAAAACACCAAAAGAGCTATTGATGTTATTGGAATTAAAGAGGGAGCTGAGAAAGACAAGGGGGTAGAAAGCTTACTCGAATCACGACAGAAAACTTTCCAAACCTGGAGAAAGATACAAATGTTCAGGTACAGGAAAGCCAAAAGCCACCAATCAGAATCAGCTATCTAAGAATACCCCAGGGTATAGTATAACAGAAACTTGCAAAGGTCAAAGACAAAGAGAGATCCTGAAAGCAAAAGAAAAAAAGAAAACAACACATGGGGAAGTGTGTGTGTGTGTGTGTGTATCCATTCATGTATTCCAGTATCTAGCACATGTAAAATTTGTTCAATGAATAAATAAAGAAGTATTTTCCATGTTAATCCTATACAATAAAGAAGAATTTTCCATGTTAATCCTATACATGTATCATCCCCGTGGAAAGAGATCTGAATCAACTTTGTATCCTTAGTACTTAACATGGAGTGAATTGCACAAAGAACAAACGAACAACTAGTAAGCAGTAGTTAGTTTTATCTTTACTGTGTCATGCAGGGAGGAGAATAAAAAAGGGTCAGCATATTTTAAACAACACTGGGCTTCAAAGTGGAATTAGATTATAAAACACAGAAGAAAAAGTGGCCAACTCTTTGCTTCTGACATCATCAGCTTTGGAATAACTAGTAGACATTCGATACTAGTGACTTAGGTCACAGACAGAGATGGAGAAATAATCATTCCATTCAATTCATTTTAATCTACTCACCGCAGGAATTATTAAAAATGAAAAGAACTTCTTTGTTAGAAATATGGTTCATTTTAATGTTACCAGAGTAAAGTATAGACCTCAAAACTCCATGATCAACCAAAAAAAAAAAAAAAAAACCCAAGAAACAAAAAAATCTCCATGATCTAATTTATTGCTTATTTTTGTACTGTATTTTTTATTTTAAAACAACATTATATAAGACTTGACTTGAAAGGAATTCTCCTTTTTGAAATGCTTTATTTTCTGAAATAGCAATAAGCAATATCATATATATGCAGATTTACTAGAAAGGACTTATTCATAATCACACTTTTTCTTCTGCTATGCATCTATTAGGTACCAACTCATGACTTCCATTAATTATGAAAATTAAACATTCTTTTTTCTATTGGTTTTCAAAATAACCTTGAAATTATTTTTAGCAGCAACATATGTTCTATCTGGAAATTTATGCTACTCTTTAAAAAATATATTTAAAACAGAAACCAGCTTTGTGCTTTACAACAAATATAAATGGGGTAATTTGGATAATGAAAATAAATGAATAACAGCAGTACTAATGGAGTTGATTCTATTTGTGATGGCTCATTAACTCTGTACAGGATGCAATTCACTGCCCTGGATCAGGAGTTGATAATGGCACAATGTGGAGCTATTAGTGTAAGGCGGCTGCAATAGGAAATTAACAGAAGGTCTGCTCATTCATTGGGAAGTATCTGTTTTGCATGTATAACCATATTAAACCATGCACTGAGAAAGGCCATGCCATGGAAAAAGATAAAGACAAGAAATAACTTGGGTATACTGGGTATACTGCTAGTAGTAAAGGAGTATTTACCAAGCTTGTAGTAAGTCCTTTAGATGCATTTGATTACCTAATCTTCCCAACAATCCTATTCTCATAATTATTATCCTCATTTGGCAGATGAGGAAATTGAAACTTAGAGAGCTGCTCAGAGACACACACCAATAAGTGGCAAAGCTCACATTCCAATCCAGGCAGCATGACTCCAGAGTCTCTGTCCTTAACTACTCCCCATAATGACAAATTGCCTCCCTACCTCTGCCTGACCTCCAACTTTAGCTAGTCTAGAGTGACAACGAGCAAATTAAAATCTCAGTGTTTCTCACTCTGAGATGCAAGATGAGGAGAGAGGACAATACAACAGGCCCCTAGGGATGATTCTTAGGTTCTAGGAAGGACAGAGGGAAAGGGGGAGAATGTAGATTGAAAAGATATATTCACCAGATCATCGTTTTCATAATATTACTAACAAAACTAAAGCTGGACAAAATCCCAGCCCAAGGGATATACTGAAGAGACCATTTAGGGAGTATACTTAAAAGATGTTGATAATCACTAGCACTTTGACATCTAACCTGCCATTAACTAGCTATAAGATCCTGGGAAAATCATACAACCTAGTGCAGTGATTTCTCAGGGCTGAACTAGATGATCTTAAAGGCAATTTTTTCCTAATTCTGGGCTGTGAAGTATTATTAGTGACAATTTCCATGCTCTGGAGAAGAAAGAGGAAAAATGTACAAGGTAGTAACTTTCTCATAAGGCAAACTATTTACTATTAGCGATATTTCTGTGCTCTGGGGGGAAAAGAGGGAAAAAAAGTACAAAGTAGTAACATTTTCATAAGGCAAACTACCTTCAATTTAAAGAATTTTCTTTTATTCTGAAATTAGGTTCTTACTACTTATTAGCATCACAATTATGAAATGATTATGGTGAAAGTATAAGACAGAAGGTCTCTTTGTTTTCTTAATGTTCCTATTGAACAAATTAGGTAGTTGATTACTTTAATCTCATCTTATAAACTTTCTTGAAATGTTACAAGTTATAAAAACCTTATAGAGGGAACCTCTACTCCTACAAACACAAACAATGTAAGCTAATTCTATGTACCCTTATACAAATCTGAAAAAAAATATATAAATTTTCCAACTCAAATGTTCACAGTCATCTTCATTTCTATAGCACTTTAGAGTTTGTTAAACATTTTCACATGTATTATCTCATTTGGTGCATTATGGTCTCTGAGACAATCCTGTTTTTTAAAGATTGAACAATAGATCTAAGAGAGGTCAAGTTAACTGGACCAGGATCACAGTGTTTGTGAAAGAGGAACCAGATTCCAACTCATGTCTTTTGACTTTAAGTCCTCTCTGTTTTCCAATCTTTAAGTAGTTTATGAATCTGGGGACGTACGAGAATTATAAGCAAAGTGCTTTAGACACATAGAACTAATATATCTGAATTTCTGGGAGACTAAGAGTCGTGGCTTTTATGAGTTTTCCAGCTGATTTGGGTTCGCAGCCAAATTTGGGGACAACTATCAAATGGTGTCTGCCTGTCCACTGGCCTCACCAAAAAGAATAGGAGTTTTGGAGTCAGAGAGAACTGTACACCCCTGGGCAAGTCATATAATCTACCTGAGCCTCAGTTTCTTCATCTTTGAAATGAACATGATATCTAATATGAGTTGTAAATATTTGAAAAAATATGTAAAGTGCTTAGATATATGATAATCACTTAGATATATGATAATCACTCAAAATGGAGTGATTTTCATTACCACTGCTAGAGTGAATATATTACCTAATAGGATGCTCTGTTATCACCAAGGAAGAACTAGGTAGATATTATAGATAGCAAAGATTCTAGAATTTTCCTAAAGCAAATTTACAACAGACACCAGTAAGCCACTTATTCATGACTTTGGGACAGTCAGCAGGTCTTAGTTTTGTCCTCTGTAAAATAGCAAAATCTATTCACTGCTAAGCTATCCATCATCTGGCTCTAAAACACCCAGAACTCTCTGCTTCTATCTAAGAGTTAAAGGAACAGTTGTGAGAATGTGAACCTGAGTGGAGTATTAAATGAGTATAATTGAAATAAATTGGTATGTATGAATGACAAATCTCTATAGCTCTGTTGTCATTTTATATCAAGGCAAGACTACGTCAAAATCCAAATATTTGCTTTTTTAGAGTTGATAATTTATATCTACCTAAGCTCAAAAACATTTGAAGCAGTTTACCAAAAAAGAAAAAACTAGGACAAAAATAAAGCCAGAGAAAAAGCTAAGAATTACCCCACTAACGGGGTAGAAGAGGAAAACAGGGCAGGGAAAATGATTTTTTTTCAGGAAAGTCAGAAAAGCTATTTACAAAAACTGTAAAACTGTATATTTAAGTTATCATCAAGTTCCTATATTTTAAAAAACATGAAAATAAAAATTTCTCTTAATGTTTCTTACAAAGACTGAAATGGTTATCATCAATATACAGACGCAACATAAAGGATTTTTGCCTAAACGAATGGAACTCTCTCTCGATATAGCAGTGAGTGCTTCAACTTTTCTTTTCACCTTAATTTTGCTCTTGTCCTTCCAATAAAAGTACGTACTGCATCTAAGTACTGCATCCTTGTTCCTCTATCTGATCGTTCTCTGTCTGGGTTTTAGTTTTGAAAACACAGGCTATGATGATAGTAGTAGAAAGAATCCAAAATTACATCCTTACAAGTCCATACGAAGTTGCAGTTTTTGATCTCAGCATGATTGATTTGATTTATTGCTTTATAACTTCTGCCCTGGTTATAATCAAAATGAAAACTCTTTCCTGGTTTCTGTTCTGTTCCTACTGTTACTGTTCCCACCCAGCCCCACTGTGGCTGCCCTAAGAGCCTCCATTCCAGCTGCCTCTGTTTCCAGAGACTTTCAGTTCAAGCTTCTTACAACAATCTTTCTAAAGCAGAGCTCTGGTGGTGTCTTTTCACCACTAAAACTTTCTTGGTTACCCACTGTTTACCACAGTTCTGTCTGCTGTTCAAGCCTTCATGATTTTCTTACAAACTACCTCTTTCTTCAGAATACCTGGAGCTTACCTTGCTCTCCAGCCAAACTAAATTACTTGTGAGTATTTAAATGTAGTTTGTGCTTATCTATCACCTTTACCACACGATTGCCTCTAACGAGACAAATAAATGAAGAAAATAATACCAGGTATAATTTCTCTATATCAGTCACAAGGCTTTTTAAATATACATAGTATGATTTACATTTGTTTCTAAATCTAACAAGTTACACGCATGAGAACCTAAGTTAAGACTTGTGTATGCTATAACCCAAAGTCCAGCATTATCGCTCCATAGCTACCATAGATGAAATTTATTTTTTTGGCTGCTGAGATTAGGATTCTCTTTCAGTTGCCAAGGTGGATGAGGCCAGCTGGCAGGATTAGCTTAGGAAAAAATATGCCACGTTGAACCGCCATGCAACAGAAACAAATGAAAGCTAATTTGCTGACCAGTCTTGTTTATTTTGGTTCATTCAGCAGGGTAATATACTAGAAACAACATTGGACTGGATCTCAGGAGACCTGGAATTTAGTCCCGTTTCTGCCATGACCAACCATACAACTTTCAGAGGATCACACACATTTTCTGGTCCTCAGTTTTTTCACGGAGAAAACAGAAATCTTTTTTGCTTTGCTCAAACAGTGCACATGGATAAGGGATGATTATTCCTTTACTTGCCACCCCCTATAGCACAGCCCCCCTTTTATATCTATTTGCTTTACAATTCTGTACTATTCCTGGAACTTTTGCAGACTGCATGATTCCATTTCAATACCACTAAGAGTCCTGAAGGAGGAAGTAAATATCAGATATCACAAATAATGTTGTTCAAATATATTGCTTTTTAGGATGTTGACTGAATAATCTCCAGGGCCCTTTCAATCTCTAACATAGTAAAATTTCATATTTGAATTTATATCAGAAATTCATATATCTCTCATACATAAAAAAACCTTCAGGTATATATTCATCATCTCCTTTCTCCTATCTGACAGTAGTTTCCCTGTCTTATGAATCTAAACTTCATGAAGACTTAATATGTTCGTTTTCCTCTTACATACACAAAACCTTGCCTGACATCTCACATTTCTTATAGTAATTTATACTACAGTTTTCCCTTTTACCTATGAGTATAGATTTCAGATTTCAATTGATACATAACAATGAAACAACAAACTACTAAAACACATATTTTGTCTTATATTGCTACGTGTGATAGTGCAGATTCTGAAGAGAAAAAATTTCAGCTCATATCATCATGGGAAAGGCAAATTGTCTCAAAAAGCTGTGTCTACTCTGTGAAATATAAAGGTATATGGTCAAGAATAGCACACAGAAAAATAATAGCAACTGTTTGCTCCAAAAACGAGGCTGATCATCCGAATCGAAAAAGTGGACCTTAAAATAAAGATGGTAAAACAAGGCAAACATACTAACTCTTACTTGCCTTACTAACTTCCCTACCTAAAGTAGGTATTGACCAATGGATACCAGAAACCAAACCTCTTTGCTATCCTGTTTTAAAGATTTACCTGGCTGAAATCAACCTGGTGACCATGGCAGCCAATGCCATATCTTTCTAGATAATTTGTCTGAATTTTTAGTATGATGGGAATTGCAGTAAAGAAGCAGCAAGGTCTCCTATAGTTTACTTGTGGATTTTAGATTTGGTCTCACCTGAGTTATTGTAAAGTGCCAAATAAATTATTAACGCCTCCAAGAATACACACACACACACTTCAGGAATAACCAAGATAGGGGTAATTTCAAAGTCTAATGAATAATATACAATATTCAAGAATTTTTATTCTTCCATATTCAAGT
Source organism: Otolemur garnettii (assembly GCF_000181295.1). Classification (NCBI taxonomy): domain Eukaryota; kingdom Metazoa; phylum Chordata; class Mammalia; order Primates; family Galagidae; genus Otolemur; species Otolemur garnettii. The sequence goes on from NW_003852401.1 coordinate 9,227,559, forward strand.
GACACTCAAGAAAAATAAACATGAAACCCTTTAGTCCACTTTTCCTTAACACAAAATACAATACTTGTACTTTTCACCGAAAGTTAACCTCAATTTTTAAATTTTTCACCATTTAATAAACTCTAGAAAGCATAAAAATGAGTGATCCAGATAGTGGGAATATCCAAAGACTATTTATACAAAGACACTAACACTCTCTGGACAAATTAAATGAAACAAAATCAGCACTTACTTGACATAAACCGCTGATGCACATATCCAAAGATTCTGTATAGCAACGAGTTCCATCTAAGACCTTAGGTGCGAGTTCAACAACCAAAGCTGTTCCTTTGGCTTGGCACTTGAGTGAACATGGGTTGTCGGGGTCATTAGACACAGGAAGCCATTCATAAAACTGGCCATGGTGCTTGACATCATTATGAGCAGAGCATTGCTGAGCTCGGAAATCACCTGATTCTGGTGGGCAGTCCTGGAGAAAAAAAGGGGGAAGGAACAAACACAGAGTAAAAGGATTACCCAAATAGAAAATTAGAGCAGCTATGCAGTCTGGCAAGGGTGTAAAGAACAAAATGTCTTGGTACATTAAACCCTACCATATTATTTTAGAGGTTATGTGATTATTTGGCTCTTAAAATGTAGAAATCTGGAAAGGGGACAGAGCAATATGGCTGAATAGAAATCTCCAGTGATTTTCCCTCTGCATAAAAGCTTAATTCAACAATGATCAACGTGAGCACATACCTTCAGAAGAACCAAAATTCAAGTAAGTGATCATACTTACCTTTAATATTTTAGCAAGGAAAGAGACACTGAAGAGAGCAGAGAAAGCAATCATCTTGCATTGCCTACACTATCCCTTCCCCATCCTCTGACAGTAGCGCACCAGAAAGAATCTGTGTGCCCAGGGGAGAGAGAGTGAAATGACTGTGGGATTTTGCACTGAAACTCAGGGCTTCTCTGGTATAGAGGAACGTGGCACAGGGCAGAGAATTATGCAGGTATCCACAGAGGGAGCATTCAGATCAGCCTGACCAGAGAGAAATTCTCTGCTCCAAAACCTGAGTTCTGGCTATTAACACCACCAACTGACAAAAAGGAGCCTGGACTAAATTCATAAGGTAGATAGGCCATAGAGGATGCAGTCTTTGGGCAATTCCTATGGCCGTGCTGGCTCAGAGCCAACTGACTCGGGGTTCAGATGACCTAGCAGCTCAGCAGTTCAGAGACACCAGCAGCTATGACCAAATCAGTGCTGTGTCATTCCTCCCTCAACTGCTCAGGGAATATCTTGTTCCAACTGGGGGGAAAAATGAAAAGTTTAGAACACTTTGTTCTGTAACTTGGGTACCAGCTCAGCCACAATAAAATAAAGTACAAAGCAAGATTTCTGAAATCACTGAGTCCAGGCCTCAGTTCCATACATACTACCAGAGAAGATATTTCTGGACCTACTCTGGGCCAGAAGGAAACATGCTGCCTTAAGAGAAGGACCTCCTCATTGTAGGAGTTATCACCTACTGACTAAAGAGCCCAGGGGCTTTGAATGAACATCATCACTGGCTTTGAATGAGACTGGGCAGGCTTCAGGTGTGGACTAGCTTCAGGTATGACCTGGTGCTGGTAGCCATGGGGGGCAAGGCGGAGTGCCTGCATTACTCCTAACTCCAGTAGCCTAGAACATAGAATGAGGGAAGAGAATAAGAGTCTTGGCTGGAAATCCAGGGAATTCTCTCATATCTTACCCAAGTTTACCAAGACTAAACCATCAGGAGTCTATAAGAATCATTACTGGGCTTGGGACACTCCCCAGTGCTGATGTGGCTGCTGTGACCAAAGACTTAGATCACCACATACAATTCCTTTTGAATATCTAGAAAGCCTTTACAAGAAGGATAAGAATCAAACAAGCCCAGACAACAAAGACTAAAACAAATACCTACCTTGTCAATATCCAAATGTTGACAACATCCACAAGCTTCAAGAATACCCAGTAAAACATAACTTCAAACAAAGGTAACAGAGATCAGCCAGAAGCAATGGAGATATATGACCCTTCAGACAAAGAATTCAAAACAGCTGTCTTAAAAAGGCTCAATGAACTTCAAGACAACAAAGAGAAGGAACTCAGAAGCCAATCAGAGAAATCTAAGATATTTCAATAATAATAATAAAAAAAAAAACAAGCAGAAGCTCTGGAGCTTAATAATTCAACTGACCAAATGAGCAATGCATCAGAGTCCCTCAACAGGAGAAATGACCAAGATGAAGGAATTAATGAGCTTGAAGATAGGCTATTTGAAAATGCAGTCAGAACAGAAAAAAGAATAAAAAAGAATGAAGCATGCCTGCCAGATCTAGAAAATAGCTTCAAAAAGGCAAATTTAAGAGTTAGCTTTAAAGAGGAAGTAGAGAAAGAGATTGGAGTTTATTCAAAGAAATAATAACAGAGAACATTTTAAACCTAGAAAAAGATATTAATATTCAGGTTCAAAAAGGTCATAGAACACCAAGTAGATTTAACCTAAACAAGACTACCTCAAGCCCATTAATATAATCAAGCATTCAAAGGTTACTGATAAAGAAAAGGTCCTAAGAAGAGTAATACAAAAGAAAAAAAATGTAAAGGAATTTTAATACACTTGACAGCAGACTTCTCAGAGGAAACTTTAGAGACCAGGAAAGAGTGGCATGACATACTCAAAATGCTGAAGGGACAAAAACCCCTCAATCCTAGAATATTATATCCTGCAAAAATATCCTTCAAACATGAAGGAGAAATACTCTCCAAGATAAACGAAAGCTAAGGGATTTCAATAACAGACTGGTCCTAAAGGAGTTCTTCATTCTAAAAGAAAAGAATGTTAATGAACAATGGGAAGGCACCTGAAGATATACAACTAACTGGTAAAGTATATAAATACAGAATACTCTATGTAATTACACTGCATAAACCACTTATACCTTGAGAAGGAGGCCTAAAAGACAAACCTATCAAAAATAACTACAACAACTTTTTGAAAGATAGATAGTACAAAAAGATATGTAGGGAAACAACAAAAAGTGAAAAAGCAAGGAGAAAGGAAAATAGAGTTAAAGGGTAGAATTTGTTAGATTTATTCTTGCTTATTTATTTATTAATTTATAAGCAGAGTTGTCATGCTCAAATAATTGGTTATAAAATTTGGCAAATCTCATGGTACCCTCAAATCAAAAAACCTATTACAGATCATAAAACAGCATGAAATTAAAACATACTACCAGAGAAAACCACTTTTAACAAAGGAAAACAGGAAGGAATAAATTAGAGAGGACTACAAAAAAAACAAAAACAAACCAGAAATCAAATGATAACATGTCAGTAATAAGTCCCTATCTACCAATAATAACATTGAATGCAATGAACTAAACTCTACAATCAAAAAAACATTCCGTGGCTAAACAGAAATAAAGAACAAAAAACAAGAACTAACCATATGTTATCTGCAAGAGATGCACCTCACCTATAAACATGTAGAATGAAAATAAAGGGATGGGAAAAGATATTCCATGCAAATAAAAAATTTAAAAAAATCAGGAGTAGCTGTACTTTTATCAGATAAAATAGATTTCAAGGCAAAACTGTATAAAGAAACAAAGATCATTATGAATAATAAAGGGGTCAATTCAGCAAAAGGATATAAAAATTCTAAATATACATGTGCCTAATACTGGAGTACCAGGGTATATAAAGCAAATATTTGTCAAAGCTAAAGAAAGTGACAGACCTAAATAATCCCAATACAATAATTGTTAGAGAACTCAACACTACTTTCAACACTGAGTAGATCATCTAGGCAGAAAATCAACAAAGAAATGCTGGATTTAATTTTTAGTATAGACCAAATGGACCTAATAGATATTTATAGAACATTTCATCAACAGCTTCAGAATATGTGTTCTTCTCCTCAGTTAATGGGTCATTCACAAGGATGGACCATATGTTAGGATATAAAACAAGTCTTAAGAAATTTTTAAAAATTGAGATCATACCAAGTATTTTCTCTGACTATGATGGAATAAAACTGGAAATTGATAACAAGAGGAACATCGGAAAACATACAAACACAGAAATTAAACAATATGATCTTGAATAACCAGTGGACAAATGAAGAATTAAGAAGGACATCAAAAATGTCTCAGAACAAATGAAAATGACAACACAACATATTAAGACCTATGGGATACTGCAAAAGGAGTAATAAGAGGAAAGTTTGTAACAATAAGTGACTACATCAAACAAATAGAAAAACTTCAAATAAACAACCTATTGGTGAATCTCAAAGAACTAGAAAAACAAGAGCCAATGGAATCCAAAATTAGTAAAGGAAAAGAAATAATACAGCTCAGAGCAGAGATAGATAAATTGAGACCCAAAAGATCAATGAAAAAAAAGTTGTTTTTTCAAAAAGATTAATACAATAGACATACCTTTATCTAGACTAAGAAGAAAAAGGAGATGACAAACCCAAATAAATAAAATGAGAGATGAATAAAGAGATATCACAACTGATAGTACAGAAATCCAAAAAATCATTAGCTACTATGAGCAGCTATATACCAATGAATGGGAAATTCTTGAAGAAACTGATAAATTTCTAGACACATGAAATGTACCAAAATTGAACCACAAGGAAATAAACCAAGGTAGTAATAAAATGTCTCCTTTCAAAGAAAAGCCCAGGATCAGATGGCTTCACTGCTGAATTCTACCAAGCATTCAAAAAAGAATTAATACCAATCCTATTTAAACTATTTCAAAAATCTGAGAAGGCAATACTCCCAAACACATCCTACAAGGCTAGAATTTTCCTGATACCAAAACCAGACAAACACACACCAGAAAAAGAAAACTATGGGCTAATATCTCTGATGGACACAGATGCAAAATTATCAACAAATCCTAGCAAACTGAATTCAACAACACATTAAAAAGATTATTCATCATGATCAAGTAGGATTCATCTCAGGGATGCAAGAATGGTTTAACATAAGCAATCAATATGATACATCATTTCAAGAGACTGAAGAACAAAAACCTTATCAACATTTCAATTGAAGCTGAAAAAGTAATTCAATAAAATTCAAAATCCCTTCATCATAAAAATTCTCAAAAAACTGGATACTGAAGGAACTTAACATGAT
>NW_003852401.1:9233518-9237635 GCF_000181295.1 Otolemur garnettii
AATAAACCCACACATCTATAGTGAACTTACCTTTGACAAACTTGCCAAAAACCTACAGGGGGGAATGGACAATCTCTTCAAAAAAACCATGCTGGAAAAACTAGTTATTCATGTGCGGAAGGATAAAACTAGATTCTTACGTCTCACCAAATGTAAAATTCCAATTAAAATGAATTAAAGACTTAAATATAAGACCTAAAACCAGAAAACTACTAAAAGAAAACACTGGGGAAATGCTTCAGGACATTGATCCAGGCAAGGACTTCTAGAATAATACCCTCAAAACACAAGCAACCAAGGAAAAATTGGACAAATGGGGTCATATCAAGTCAAAAACCTTCTGCACAGAAAAAGAAACAACTAACACAAGGAAGAGACATCCTACAGAATGTGAGAAAATATTTACAAACTACCCATCTGACAAAAGACTAAAACTAGAATATACAAGGAGCTCTCACAACTCAATAGGAAAAAATCAAATAATACAATTAAAAATGAGGCAAAGGATCTGAGTAGACATTTCTCAAATGAAGACATACAAATGGGCAACAGGTATATCAAAAAATGCTCAACATCACAGAGAAATGCAAATGAAAGTTGAAAGGAGATATCATCTCACCACAGTTAAAATGGCTTTAATCAAAAAGATAGGAAAATCTTCAAAGAACTCAAATTAGACCTTCTATTTGATCCTGCAATCCCATTACTAGGCATCTACCCAGAAGAAAAAAAATCATTTTATCATTAGGACATTTGCATTAGATTGTTTATTGCAGCTCAGTTTATAATCACCAAAATGTAGAAACAACCTAAATGTCCAACAACTCAGGAATGGAGTAACAAGCTGTGGTATATGTATACTATGGAATACTATTCAGCCATTAAAAAGAGGAAACTCTAGATCTTTTGTATTAACCTGGGATGGAGCTGAAATTCATTCTTTTTAGTAAAGTATCACAAGAATGGAAAAGTAAGTATCCAATGTACTCAATTTTATTATGATCCAACAAATGTCCTCAGAGGAGAAAACTTAATTCTATTCAAGTTGGGGGAGGGAGGAAAAGGAAAGGGAATTAGTGTACTCTCACCTAAAAGGCACAAGGTAGGGGTGTATGGAACACCTTTTGGGTGTGGCACACAACTACCAGAGGGACTCTACCTAATAAATTAAGAAATTGTGACCTGGTTGTGCCCTAACAATAACCTGAAATAAATAAATAAATAGCAATAACAAATGCTGATAAGGATGTTGAAAAAGGGAAATTCTTCTACACCTTTGGTGGGAATGTAAATTAGCACAGTCACTACAGAGAACAATATGGAAGTTTCTGAAAAGACTGAAAATAGAACTACAGTATGACCCAACAATCCTGCTGCTGGGTATGTATCATATATTTTCAAAGGAGGAGAAATTAGTCTATTGAAAATATACCTGCACACTCATGATTATTGCAGCACTATTCACAACAGCTTAGATTTGTGGACACTTAGACAACCTAAGTGTCCACTAATGGATGAATGGATAAAGAAATTGTGGTACCATGGAATATTATATAGCCACATAAACAAATGGAATTCTGTCATTTGCAATATGGATAGAACTGGAGACCACGATGTTAAGTGAACTAAGCCAAGTACAGAAAGACAAATTTCACATGTTCTCACTCATATGTGGGAGCTAAATATTAAAACTATTGACTTCAGGAAGGCCAGGAGTAGAATGACAGTTACCAAAGGCTGGGAAGGGTGGTAGGAGGGGAAGATAAAGTGGGGATATCTGATATGGTGGGGGCAAAAATATAGTTAGATAGAATGAACAGTATTTGATAATACAACAAAATGGCTATAATCAACAATAAGTTTGGATGTACTTGAAAATAACTAAAGGAGTGAAACTGGAGTGTTCCTAACACAAAGAAATGATCAATGCCTGAGATGATGAATATTCTAATTTTCCTGTATTTGATTAATTTACATTGTATGCTGAGATCAAAACATCACATGCCCTACAAAGATATACAACTCCTTTGTACCTATAATCACGAAAAAGAAAAAAAATGCAGAAATCTGAGAAAGTGATCATCTCAAAATACATCTGCTCATTGAGTTAAATGGGACAGTAACCAGCTCAAAATATATTTTCTGAAAGATGTGGATTGGCTCATGAATTCCTCCACATTGTGATATCACTTTGATTTACTTTCAACTTAAGTATAACCCAGGAAAATCAGAGGGTTAGTTAAAAGCATTTCTGCCCCTTTTCAGTTCTCCTATTCAGAGCTATGATAATTATTTTCATAACTAGTAGCAAGATATTATGACAATTTCATTAAAAAATTTTGTAAGTTGTAAATTTTTTCTAGAACTTCAGTTGCTTATTATCTAGAATTAATGTAGGAGGCAAAAAATAGAAACCATCCTTCATACTTGAATTGCTTTAGCTTACTGCAGCATGGCAGAGTGGAAAGCACATGGGCTTCCTCCTCTGATGGGTGGGCAGCAAAAATATAGTTAGATAGAATGAACCATATTTGATAATACAACGAAATGGCTATAATCCTGACAAGGATGTTGAAAAAGGGAAATTCTTGTACACCTTTGGTGGGAATGTAAATCCAGGTAAGTGTCACTATGTTTAGAACAAAGGCAATGATACCGTGGGCTCTCAGGCTTGTGAGAAGTTCATGAGCTCTTGCCAGGCAAATACTGGCACAAGAAAAATACTTAGTACATGGTAGTTATTACTATGATTATTTAACGAAACCATGGACGAGAAAGAGTTGGAAAGTTAGGATTTCTCCCAATTTGAATTTCAAATCATATTGGCACAGACCAATGGAAAACAAGAATCTTTTAAATGTATATTTTATAAAGGGCAATTTTAAATGTAAAACTATGACTAGCAATGGCTATTATTACAAAAATGGCTATTTTAACTTTAAAAAGGCAAGTATTGCCTATCCCTTGGAAAGGTTTTTTGACAGGTTTATTTTATTCTACATGTCTTTGGATTAGAATTTATTATTGAAGACTAGACTATCCAGCTGTGGAAAGGCTTTTATTTTTTGTTTTAAATAAAGGATTTGCATGTGGCCTTCAGCAGTTCCCAGTTACTATGTTATCATTTTGAGAGTTCTTTCTCTGAAACTCTCTTTACATTTAAATAAGCATTCTGAGAACAGCACTGCTCTTCATTTCATAAAACAGAACCCTTGGCTCTTTTTCAAAACGTCAATGGTACCGGTAGGTAATTAGTTAGGAATGGTTCTTGAAGGGTACCAGTACAAGGATCAGGGCTGGCCCTGTCTTGGTGCTGCCAAGCCCACCTTAATTCTGTCCCAAGTGGATTGCTCACACCTGGGGAGGAGGGATCACTCTACCAATCTACCAACCAGAAGTTACTGTGCCAACTGCAAAAGGATGTTGAAGACTCTCTAGCCCAGTGATTTCTTTTTTTCTATTTTTTTTTTTTTTCTATTGAGACAGAGTGAAACTGGATAGAGTGTTGTGGCTTCACAGCTCACAGCAACCTCAAACTCTTGGGCTCAAAGCGATTCTCTTGTCTCAGCCTCCTGAGTGGCTGGGATTATATGCGCCTGCCACCATGCCCAGCTAGTTTTTCTATTTTTTAATCTTTTTTTTTATTAAATCATAGCTGTGTACATTAATGCAGTCATGGGGTACAGTGTGCTGTTTTTATATACAATGTGAAATATTTTCATCAAACTGGTTAACATAGCCTCATGTCATTTTCTTAGTTATTAAGACATTTATATTCTACATTTAGAAAGATTCACATGTACCCTTGTAAGATGAACCATAGGCGTGATCCCACCAATAACCCTCCCTCCACTCATCCTCCCTCCTCCCCTCCCCTCCCTCATCCCTTTCCCCTTCTTCTTGGGCTATAATTGGGTTATAGCTTTCATAGTAGGGCTGAGTACATTGGATACATTTTCTTCCATTCTTGAGATAATTTGCTAAGAAGAATATGTTCCAGCTCCATCTATGCAAACATGAAAGAGGTAAAGTCTCCATCTTTCTTTAAGGCTGCATAATATTCCATGGTATATATATACCACAATTTATTAATCCATTCATGGGTCGATAGGCACTT
>NW_003852401.1:9237861-9251957 GCF_000181295.1 Otolemur garnettii
TGGGCTAATCTTACTGGAGTTAGATGATATCTCAAAGTAGTTTTGATTTGCATTTCTCTGATGATTAAGGATGATGAGCAATTTTTCATATGTCTGTGGACTGTGCACCTGTCTTCTTCAGAGAAGTTCCTATTCAAGTCCCTTGCTCACCCCAAGATGGGATTACTCGTTCTCTTCTTGCTAATACGTTTGCATTCTCTGTGGATTCTGGTTATTAAACCACTGTCGGAGACATAACCTGCAAATATCTTCTCCCATTCTGAGGGCTGTCTGCTTGCTTTACTTACTGTGTTCCTGGCCTTGCAGAAGCTTTTTAGTTTGATCAAGTCCCAGTAGTGTATTTTTGGTGTTGCTTCAATTACCTGAGGGGTCCTCCTCATAAAAATTTCGCCCAGGCCGATTTCTTCAAGTGTTTTCCCTACACTTTCTTCTACTATTTTTATAGTTTCATGTCTTTAGTTTAAATTTTTAATCCAGTTTTTCTATTTTTAATAGAGATGGGTCTCACTCTTGCTCAGGCTGGTTTTGAACTCCTGAGCTCAGGTGATATGCCTACCTCAGCCTATCAGAGAGCTAGGATTACAGGTGGAAGCCACCACGCTTGGCCCAGCCCAGTGATTTTCAACCAGTGTGCTGTGGCACACTGGCGTGCCATGAGAGGATCTTAGATATGCTGTGAACATTTTTAAAGATTATTAATTAATTTTTTTCAAAAGCAGTTCAAAGCACAGTAGGTATATTCATTTTTTAATTTTTTTTGATCAACATAATTTAGATGTGCCACAAAAGTTTATAGGTTCAAGTATGCTGCCAGACAAAAAAGGTTGAAAAGCACTGCTCTAGTCTAATAACAGGTAAAATTGAGTCTTAAAGGTGACCTAGAATAGCCTTAAAACTAATTATCATGAGGTTACACCTTCTCTAATGGTCTCCCAGTGAGGCTCATGAGAGGTCCTGATGCACAGTAAGACTCTGGTTCCAAAGTGATAGCTGAATCAAGAGGTTGGTCTGACTCAGGTGGTATAAAAGAGAACCACTGACCGTAACCCTTGGCCTCTCTGCTTCTTTGCCTACTCGCTCTGGCAGTGCAGGCCTGTTCATTGTCTATGACAAACATGTCCTGCTTTGTAAACTTTCTTACTCTATAAACCTATCTTTCTCTTCCTCAACAAACTTTGTTTCATGCTTGCCTTACTTTGGGGTGTCTGCTCATTTTTTGATCAAGGGCGCCCCAAGAACTGAGGACCCAGGAACCTGCCTAAAACCTCGACATTTTAGGAGACAGGCAGCTGCCTTGAAACCCAACAGTACTATTAAAGAACATAGAAGGCTCTGATACTGGGGGGAGCATAAATTCTTTCTAGGCAAGGTAGAGTATAAACCATTAAATACTTATTTAGATTGAACATGAAATTGCTCAAAATACAATATAAAATCTCAAAGACATTTTTCTGTTAGTATTGTGTATGTTCTCAGACTGAATAAAACATGGTAATAAAGGAGGAGGATAATTTATATAACACAGGTATATACATAACCAACAAGGGTTAAGTGATTTAAATATTCTCTGGAAAAATGATTAAAATTCATTACTTTTTAATTTCTTTTTTTTTATTTTTTTAAATTTATTTTTGGGGATTCATTGAGGGTACAAGAAACCAGGATTCACTGATTGCATTTGTTAGGTAAAGTCCTTCTTACAATCATGTCTTGCCCCCAAAAAGCATGGCACACACTAAGACCCCACCTCCCTCCCTCCAAACTTGTTAAGAAACTTTTTAATTTCTTAATAAGTTTATTTTTTAAAGATCTAGAAATAAATAAATAGTATGTATATATGTATTATACAGGATATTTACTTGCCAATTTTGAGAAGGAAACCAACAACTACTATGTGCAAAACAATATTATGAATCACAACACAGATAAATCGTTACCATATCATGATAGGCAATGCAAACTTAATTTAAATGTCTGAACACCAGCTCCTTTCAGATAATATGTTCCAAGATAAGAGCACAAATAAACTGATTTAACATTAACTCTTCATGGACTCACATTCCAAAAACATTTGCCAAGATTACAAATTCTACTAACAGTTGCTGAGACCTCACGAACTTCTGTCCTACAACAACCCTCTAACGAGCTACAGCCCCTAAGCCCTACATGTACCCTTCCCCAAATTCCCCCATTTGAGGGGGAGCCTCTGTCAAAATGCTGCTTTCTTAGTCACCAAGTTTAATAATATCATCACTTTCCCTAGTGGACACTGTATAGGAGTTTCCACAGTTGAACTGATAGTGTAATTGATGATGCTTAAACAAAGTGTTTTCATTTGATACTACCAGTCATCCCAAAAGTCACTTGACTATTCAGTAGGACAGAAGAAATGCTGCAGATGGTACTAAAATGTACAGTACTTTATTGAGCTGTAATAAAATAAAGCAGAAAATTAAGAAAATTGTTTTAAATAGTTCCAAATCTCTCTTACAATTTCCTTTTTGTATACAATGAACCGGCTAGAAGGAATTTGAGGGTCAGGCTGAATCGACTCTGCCTTAAAGTAATAAGGGAAAGATATAATTAAGAGACCTCTTAATATGAATCAGAGATAATTTTCTGCGGCATGTTGCCCATTCCAAGAAGTGTATAGACAACATTTTTAAATTGATGATGCTATATCATCTTGGTAGAGACATAAAACTCCTATGGAATGTCTCATAAATTACTTAATGTTCAATAAAATGTGTTGATTCTTCTCACCCTTTCTAAAATAAATAAGACTCAAAGACTGTCAAAAGTGAGATTTGTGAAAACTGAAGTTTAGGTTTTGTTTTCCATGAGAAAACAGTGAACATATTTAGACCCATCACAGAGAATCAACATGTTCCTGTCGGAGATTCACCTATATTTTAATGGCTTCAAGAACACCCACTACAGGTTTTCTGAATTAGAGAAATATCTCTGAGAATAAGGATACTTGTGAATACCTTTAATCATTTTTATCACTACTGTCTTTTCCTTCTGCCCATATTTTTGTAAGAGTGGGAAAATATATTTTGCTAAGTTGAAAATGCACTTAAAGCCTGGAGTTCAGAGTTGGAAACTGAACTTGAACCTTTTTAATGCTTGAGTTTATTTGTACTTGGCAAAATGCAACTTCCTGTTTTAAAAAAAAAGGACTTAAGAGGACTTATAAAACAGGTTCAGAAAGCTTCTTGGACATCAAATAGCTCTTAGAAAATAACATTTTGATGATTTAAGTGTAAATGAATCAGAAACATATGAATCAAATTTCCCTTGAAATACACATGTTTAAAAATTAAGGGAAGAAGGATTTGGCAACACATTCTTTGAACCCAAAACATCTCAAGCATAGTTCAAGACATCCATTGACCCTTTAATACACCTGGAATCATCCAGCTGCAAGAATGGAAACTCAAGCAAAGTCATTGTAACCTCTTGTCCCACAAATATTTTAATAACAACAACAATAACAGAGTGACTCTTAGTTGTATAGAGATTTACTATCTACAAACTTTTCCGTTTTTAATTATAATTTGGTCCACAAAACCTCTGTACTCCTTGATCCTTTTAAAAGTCAGATTTAGAAACTGATGACCTAACTGCTTTGAAGAATACTTAACATCTTTTACTGAGTATCATCTTTGAAACTACCAGCTTTCTGAGAGATCCTGGATGGTACCATGAGTCATCAGTTTTAACCATGAAGAGGTGGTATTCAGTATAATCTAAAGCTTAGACTATACTGAATATAGAATGTACTGAACATATGCAATGTGAGATTTCTGTTCTCACAAAACCCTAGTATTAAGAATTATGAGTTTTCGGGCAGTGCCTGTGGCTCAAGGAGTAAGGTGTTGACCCCATACACCAAAGGTGGTGGGTTCAAACCCAGCCCTGGCCAACAACAACAAACAAACAAACAAACAAACAAACAAAGAAAACTCTTGGGCTTGAAAGAATTATGAGTTTTCAATTGGGATATTTAAAATGAAGAAGAAAACAAATGAATTATGTTTATATATGTTTATACATATTTATATGTTTTTGCATTGAGCTTGACTCATAGAAAATAATAATGAAGACAAAATTAGTAAAAAACCTAGTAGCTGTCTTCACCAAACATATCCTACCCCCTCCCCCACTCCCATAAAGGACCTGGCCAAAACACATAGTATGTAAAGAATGCACTGGACTGAAGACTCCTATCTTCAAGCCTCTCATATATCTCTAAAAACACTATCAAGCACACACGGAGCAAGGGAAATCAATTGCATCCTTTTCTTCCCTCTGGTCTCTGCCTCTTTCCAGTAAACTCTAATACACAGGTGGATTGACAGCTCTGTGTTAGGTTACCGGGTTAGGACTTCCTCACTGTAAAATCCTATTTTCTTTGAAACAGTCAGATAAAGATTCCATGAATTACTGTATTTAGCCATTTAACATAATTGTTTTTCTCTCCAGTTTTTAAGCACTTGATTCTAACCATGTCAGAGCTTTCTTCTTTAAAAGCGCAAAAACAAAATCTGACCTTTTATTTGCTCCCATTATAATTCATAAAATCCATGGAGTTCTGCCATATACAAATCTAAATCAAAACATTTTCTGGTTAATCAACTATCCAGTGGGAAAGATAAGATGGATCCCAGATGTCCCCTGATGATGACAGGTAGATCAGATTACACTGTCTAGAAGGATGGCCAGGCCTCCCAGAGTTTACCACTGGGTGAAATGTAAGAGGTCGTATCTCAGCAGCTCAGGTGGCAGTATATGAAAGGCCTTTAAAATGGCTTTGAAAAATATACAGAATATAGATTCAGGGTCAGGAGAAGCATTACTGTTTCTTTATTTTCATTCTTTTTGAAGATGACATTTTCCTGTAGGAGACATCCCTCTGCTTCCCTTCTGACCTTAAATATTCAGTGGTTGGCCTAGTCTGTTAATGTTGTTATTTTATTTAATTTATTGTATGAGTGCCATGGTATAAATGCTTTTATATGAGGAATCAATATTAATACCTGATAGTATAAAAAAAATGGAAATTATATTCAGATGACTACATGTTTTATAGTAACAACAACAAAAATCTATGCTTCTGGCTGCATTTTCCTATCTTAGAGCTGTTCTAAACCTCATACTGTCCTATTAGTCACCCTCTGTAAAAGTTACTGTGAAAGGAAAATGCAATTAGAATTGCTTAGTAAGGCATCTACTCTACCCTTGAACAATTTTGGATCACCACCTTATGATGAAAACATATAGAAATTTATCAGCAACTTGATGACTTTAGGAAATTTCGACAGTTCTAAGTTTCCCCTTAACATATTAGGAATCCTCAATTTACTTATGGCAAAACAGGACCAGTTTACCACAAAAGGTTGCTCTACGATCAATGGATAGAAGCTGTGGAAAATATATCCTCTAAAGCTTCAAAATCTCCCAGCACACTTAAGTAGAAGGTGGGATACCTCTTTTATATGTTTTCCTCTTTATTATTTGGCTTTTTGTTTCTTTCAGTCTAGTAAATATCCATTGATAAAATCCAATCTACTAGGAGATTTTGTTTTCAGAAAAATAAAATCAGTGTTGCAGTTTCTATTTTCAAGTCAGACCTGCTATCTTGAACTTCAGGTTCATATACAGTAGTCTCTCTTATCTGATGCTTCAATTTCCAGGATTTCAGTTACTGCGGTTACCTATAGCCCCCAAATAGGTGAGTACAGTGCAATAAGATATTCTGAGAGAGCAAAAGAGAGACCACAGTTACACAACTTTCATTACAGTATACTATTATAACTGTTCTACTTTATTATTAATTATTGTTATCTCTTACTGTGCCTAATTTATAAATTAAACTTTATTGTAGGTATGTGTGTATAGAAAAGGCACAGGGTGTATACAAGGTTCAGTACTATCTTGGTCAGACATCCACTGGGGGTCCTGCAATGTATCCTTGCAGACAAGGGGGCCTACCACATCCGGCCATTTACTTGTCCTCTGGATGTCTCTGACACCACAAACTTACCATGTCAAACATGAGCCCCACATCCTGGTCCTTCCCCAGCCCATCTGCTCCCTCTATAGCCTTCCCATTCCAGTCAATGTTGACTTCACCCTTTTTACCTGGAGGCTTTGTTAAAATATAAGACCCACTCGCCACAGTTTCTGATTCAGCAGGTCTGGGGTGAGGTTCAAGAATTTCCATTTCAAGCGTGTTCTCAGGTGATGATGTTGCTGGTTTGGTAACCACACTTTGAGAATCAATGCCTTAGAGTCATCTTTGACTCCCATATCTATCCACCAGGAGGTATTTGTTCTATGTACAATAGTATGCAGACTCTGGCCTCAGCCAAGTCCCAGCTGCCATCCTGTCTCGCAGTTAGGTAAGTATCTAACCCTATCCTATCACTCCCTATTGTCCTTGCTCACTTGGGTCTAGTCACACTCAATCCTCTGTGACCTTTTGAACACTCCAGGAACACTCCTAAAGGACACATACATTGTTCTTCTCCTCCTGGAACTCTCTTTGCCCAGACTATGAGTAGCTAATTACCTCTTGTCTATTGATTCTGCTCAAATATCACCACCTCCATGAGGCCTATCCTAACTACTCTACATGAAATTGCAACTCCACTCCTATGCTGATTTTTGCTTATTTTTCCGTTTTCTCTAACACTTAATCACCTTTAAGAATACATATAATTTAATTACCTTAGTGTTTATTTTTCATTATCTGTCTCTTTCCACTGATTTTAAAACTTCCAGGAGGAGAGGGATTTTTGTTTGGTTTGTTATATATCAGATACTCAAACATATGTTAAAACAATGATGGACTAGCACGCTGAATGACAGAAACAGGGCCATAGTTTTCACTGTGGAAATTCCAATTCTACTTTTATAAGTCTTGCAGGAAATTAAATCTCAATAGTTTTCTAATTGATGGAGTATCTAATTTTTTCTTTCTTTTAAAACAGTTTGAAAGTTTGCAAGAATACTTATTAATTCAGACACTAGGCGAATTGAGCAGAGAGTCTTGCCTCCTTTCTGAATAGGCAGACTGATATTTCCTTTTCCATGTAAACATATTTAACAGGCCAATATTAAGAAATATAAAATGTGCTGAAATCATTTATTATTCAAAAATAGCCAGACATTTGTAAATTTTATATAACATTTATATATGCATGTTCTATAAAGTCCTAATGTTAAGGTACCAAGCTTTATCCCCCTAATTTTGGCCACCTGCTTATACTAACATCAACATCATCATCAGAAGTATTTATTTGTGCAAGACTGTTAGCTGCCATGTGAAATGAAATTAAACAGACATAGTCCCTGCCCTGTCTAGACAGTCTGTACGGAGACAATTCTGCTGTATTTTAAGAGCATAATATTAAAATCTCTAACACATCACTATGAGAGTAAAGAACAGAAAATGGGGGTTAATTTTGGAGGATGGTGCCACAATAGATAAAGGCCATTGGTGGCTCATTTTCCCTTTGTTTTGGAAAGGCCAACAGATGCTTTTAAAAACCCAGATTAAATGGCATGGGACACCATATTTTCATGTGTACTACACATAGTTTAAAAGTTCTTGCTTTGTTCTCTTTTTTCCTCATACAAATGGTTTACAGATTTTCTTTAATTTCCCATTATCCCTCTCTTTTTTCTTAACTTTATTCAAATTAATATGAGGGTACAAGTTTTAGGTTACATTGTTCTCACTTTCAGGGTAAAGTTCCATTTGTAGAAGAGCCCCTCACCCCGGGGGGGTGTTATACATCCTCCAAAAGAGGACATTAGGTGGGATCCCGCCTCATGCCCTCCCACCTTCTGCCAAATGTTCTCTCCTCTGCCCCTCCCCGCTTCCCTCTACCCCCGAACTGGATTATATTAGTGTTTTATTGTTCTTATGAACATGTAATTGTTTATATATTGATTTCGTATTAGTATGGAGTACATTGGATATTTATTCTGGAACCAGACAAGGATACCCACTCTCCCCACTGGAACTCTTCATTCTTTTGGAAAATAAAATGTTCAAGGGAAGTGAATGCCTGTGGAAATTAAGCATTAACCATATGAACGTTTACTGTGGATCAGGCTCATGCTCAGTAAAATAACACCTTAACAGCTTTGTGACCCTATAAAATCATATGGAGTGCTTTCTAACTTATTCACCTGGAGGTGTGGCCTAATACGTGCCTAGTAAGTGAACCCTGGTTACAGATATTTTAAACAGTTGGAACCTGTTCCAATGTGTTCCTTCAGGTCCAGACACAAGAGATACAAAATGTATGATATAATAAATCATCAACCCCACCCTCCTTGCTCTATTATAGCTTGTTATCTGAAAACAAATGCTTTGCCTGGCTACTTTTTAATGTCTCCAGGCATCTGAGAACCAATCTAAGCAAAAACACTGAGTTTTAAAAGTTCATTTTTTTTTTCCTTTTGGGTAGCTTTTATTTCAATGCTTTTATTTTTTCTCCTTTGAACAATGCAGACTTTTGGAATCTAGTTCCCTAGAGGTATTTCTAAGACTGGTTATAGTTTGTCATTTTAGACTCTTAAATTCTCTCAATTTTGAAAATATTCCTTCCTTGAGGCTTTTTAAAAATTATTTTTAGTCCCTTTCTTTGCATGAGTGCCAATTTAGCAGTGTCTTTTCTTAAATCAGCATTTCTAACTTTCTGCTATTTTTTTATTATAGTCTAAATGTTCTACCCCACATCCCCTTAAAATTAGCATAGTTGAGGGGTAATCTGTGATTCTTTTTTGTCGCATGGCATATCTTTTCATTTTTAAGCACATGATGATGCAGCCTTTTGTTTTTAGACTTCATTTAGCAAAATATTTGTGGTGGAGAGTCAGGTTAGGGGAAGGACTTGTCTAAGAATTTATTTTAGCACATAAATTCTTAAACTGTCACACAAGTGCTTAGGTTTGTTGCAAAACAAGTTCCTTATGTTTCTGTTTACAAGTGGGAAAGGATGGGCTTGATAGAAGGGCAAATACGGTGATTGAATTTGCTTCCTGGAACATGGGGTTCTTCTGCCGATCGCTTAAAAGAAAAATGGAAAAAGATGCTTTTAGAGCAATTCAAAGATAAGTGCTGTATTAGACAATTTGGGGAAGAATCCAGCACTTCTCTTCACTTTCTATCCTTCCTTGTCTTTAACAATCCCCCTGATGTTGGCTGCAGGCTTAACGTCTTTTGGCTGTCACTGCGTCTTGACACACATGGGTTTCCAGGCACCCTATCTCACCAATGATCCTGTCCTGGAGGCATACAACACAGCTCCATGAATGACTGGAAATACCTCCGGACACTCTTTTGATAACATTTTAGTAGCATTCAATTTAAAGTTAACCTGAGTCAGTTCTTGCAAAGCTGAGGTCAGGTTCCTATCTGAATCTCTCACTATTGAGTCAGTTCACTGAAGCATGATTCTACGACTGCAAGAACTTCTTAACTGGCAGAAGGGTCCAAGTCTATGGGTAAAAGGAAAAGACATCTGTTTCCCCACCAATGGAATGTATTATAATCTCCTCTTTCCAAGATTCTTCTTTGAGTGGTAGGCTCTAACCCTGACCACTAATGCAAGTCCGTCTGCCTGGAGACAGAGTGGTACCCACTTGTGTTATGTTTTTTTTTGTTGTTCATGTTTTGAGACAGATTTTGTCTCCCAGGCTAGACTTCCCTGGTATCATAGTTCACAGCAACCTTAAACTCCTAGCCTCAAGTGATCCTCCTGTCTTAGCCTCCTGAGTACTTAGTTGGGACTACAGGCACCTGCCACTATGCCCAGCTAGGTTTTTTTTTTTTTTTTTTAGTAGAGACCGGGTCTCACTCTTGCCCAAGCTGGTGGTCTTTTACTCCTGAGCTCAGGCAATCCACCTACCTTGGCCTCAATGAGTGCTAGTACTACACGTGTGAGTCACCACACCTGGCTTTATGTTAGGTTTTCCAAAGAAAGAAAACAAGGTGTTCCCAGAGTGTCCTATGATACCAATGAAGATTAGCTGGGTCTTTCCTTATAGGCTTTGGACTAAGGAGAAAGAAGTAGGGTTACTATGAATAAAATGATGTAAAGAGTTTAATGACCCTGACTCTTCCTTCTCTATTCTCTTCACAACTTCTAGATTGGAATTCTTCCTACAGCTACCCAAGTTCACAGTTAATACCATATAAAATGATTCTATAGAAGTGTCCTCAGGTTTCTGAAAACTTAATCATAGATACAGTGACAACACTTTCCAAATCAAATGTTAGCATCCATGCCTTGCTATCTCTAGAACTACTTTATTTAGTTGTCTAAATATAATTTTAATTCAAGTGACTTATATGAATGCCTTAGCATACGAGTTTAATCAAACAATACCATGTGCCAAGTTTACTGGGTTATAAGTTTAATGAATGACAATATTCAACTTTATTCATATGTGCTCATGCTTCTTAGTTTGTTGATCTTGGAGCATGGACATATCTTAAAAAACTTTAAAAAAAAATCAGAGAAATTGTTTTTTTGACCTCTAAAATCCAGCCGGTTTTAGGTTGTCTTCTGAGGCTTAGAGCACAGCTTCTTAGCATCAGCCTTATCCTGAGGAGTACTGCGCTCTGAAGACGATTTTCCTTTCTTCTTCCCATAAAAGATCCCTTTCTTTCAGTGAGCGGCACTTAGATAAAAACTTGGGAAAGAAAACTGGTTAAACTTATCTAGAGTAAGGTTTGCACCACTAATAATGCTTTCCACTTAATCATTCTTAGTAACTGTTAACTACATATGTTCAAAAACAGAGAGACACTCACCATACACTAAGCTACAGTAAAAAGTCAATTCGAGTGCCTGCCTTTGTGATGCTTATAATATAAAGGGAGGATACAGATGCTGAGACCCTGACTGGAGCTTTTATTCTAATTATAGAGTTCTAGGAAGAGTGGTGGACAATTCGTAACTGCAGGACTATTTTTGGACAGAGGCAATTCCCTTACTATTCTGTCTTGCTTTAAGGTGGAATCTGGGCAAGGTAGTAAAGAAAAAGGAGCGCGCAAACTGTGGCTCACCCTGCAAGTTTTGTATTACTTAATTCCGGAGAATTCAGCTGCGTCTGTTTTCTCCTTTCTGTAGGATGTGGCAAAGTACCGAGGACCCCAGAGAGTTTCTATGAGGAGCTGATCCAGCTTCGCCTATTTTCTCGCCTCATTTCTCCGTATTCCTCCTCATCCAGCCCACACTTTGCATGAGTCTCTGTCATTCTCTCAATGCTCTGCCCCTCTGGCTGACACCACCCAGTGTGGCTTGTCCTCGTTCACCTGGCTGGCTTCCACAAAGCTCAAGTGTCATTTCTTGGTCTCCTTCTCTCACAACCCCCTACCCCCAGCCTGTGGGAGGTCGGGGTGCCCTGTGCACGCCTTTGGTCTCAGACTCCCACATTGCTGATTTTTGGTCTGGCGCCTCCAAAGCAGTGAAAACATGAAGGACTCTGCCATATCCTGAGGGCCAAGTCCAAGCCTGGCATAAAATTGATGCTAAATATTATAGTTATCTGCCAAGGAATGAATTACGAGACTTCTACTTCTAACAGCACGTAGGACTAGATTCTCTGAGGAAGCTTCCCATTATAAATACGAGATTGAAGTCAAAATGAAAATTAAAAAAATTGTTAACGCACAGCTGGGCTGGCAAGGAAGTTTCCTCAGAGACAAAAACAATGAGAAGGCACAAATCCAGAGAGGAAGTGGATTCTAAAGGATCTGCTGGTTCCTGGTGTCTAGAACTTTCCATTTTAATAACTTACAAAAGCAGGGAACAGGGGTTAAAACCAATGGACTACAAGCTGCAGAAGATGATTAAGATCCGCTCAGAATGCCAAGACTCGAAGGCTGTCAGAGAACCAGTACGCTAGGAAAAGAAAACCAGCTCCCAGGAAAGACCAAACTAAGGAGACAATAACACAATCACTGACTGCCACGGGGCAGGGGAGGTATGGCTGAATAAGTGAGCTGCAAAAGATTGTTAGGGCAGTAAAACCATTCTGTATAATTCTAGTGTGGATAGACAGGGGCTGTCCAGAAAACACCCATCCATGGAATATGAAAAATAGTATCAACCCTTTCTATCGTAAGTTGGACCTTGCCTGACATAATGACTTTCCGGTTCTGCTCCAATGTTGAAAGACATCTCACATGTTTTTTGTTGCATTTGTTCACCTGCTACACCATCCAAGGCTGTCTGATGTGTGTTCCCCTGTCGTACAGACTCCAGCCAGCAGATAGTGAAGGCTGCACTCTTTCTGTTTCTTGGCAGGCCATGTGTTTTGATGCAAACAGGTGATCGTATTTGCATGGTTGTGCCTGGAGGAAACTAGCAGCGAGAAGGTGTATAGTGACAATATTGCAACATGGACTTTTGAGGCTGGTGAGGTTGAATGAGCATTTAGTGATGAAGGTGAGCATGAAGAAACTCTTCCTGTATGCAGTGATATTAGTTCCAGTGAGTCTCAAGCTAGAGATGAAGAAGAAAGTGAGGATAATACGCAACCTGTAACAGGTGGCCGGAGGGTTTATCGTGATGGCGATGGTGTTCTTGTGAAGTTCCCGTACTCTGTCACACAACAGGGTTTCATCCATCCTCAAAGCGCTTGCCCAAAATTTGAACTTGAATACTTCTAGCTCTTTCTTTCAGATGATCTTATTGGTGAAACTGTGACCACATCAAATATATATGAAGTGGAACAAATACAGAAGGTGACTCTACTAACAAGACTGTCAGTGGGACACTCATGGAAGGCTGTTTTGTCAGAAGACATGAACGCACTCTTTGGTGTAATACTGAACATGGCTCTGAATTGGAAGGCACAATTAATTGACTATTTTACTGAGGATTGGCTAAACTGAACCCCATTTTTCAAGGATGTTTTTTCTAATCTGTTTTTTCCAAGTATTTTGGATGCAACATTTGGTTCCTTTTGTTGCAACTCAAGGGAATGTGGGTACCCGAGGGAGCAAGGTGAAGAACATTAGTGAGTATATTGACAATAAATGCAAAGAACCTTCTGTCCCAGCAGAAATGTGGCTATAGATGAGAGCACGGTGGGTTTCACAGGGAGGATTCAATTCAAGTGCTACAAGCTGAAGAAGCCTACCAAGTGGGGCCTACAAATTTTTTGCCTGTGTGAAATCACCCCCAAAAGCACCAAAAGAAATGTGGAAAACCTGACATACTTATCTACTGTATGAGAGCTGAAACAAGAAGACAGAGTGTCACCTTGTTCAATCACAGCCGGAATGTTCTCATTAGGCCACTCAACCATTTCACTGACCTTGACATGCCCGCGAATACAAAAGTGCCATAAACATTGACTTGGGGTCACAAATAAATCTCAGTGAGTAGACAAATTCACAATTATCAGAATCCATGAAAAATGAGTATTGACTTTATCAATTTTAAAGTCTTTGTCAAATGGTTCCACGTCATTTTATTTGGAGTGGATGCTCATTTTTTTGTCTTTCTTGGTACTATCATGTTATATTTCTTTCATGTGGTTTGGAATTTTTATTTGTAGGCTATTGTTTGTTATCTCCCTGTCCTTGCCTGTGCTAACGATTTTATGATTATTTCCATGTGGCTTATTAAGCCCCTGTCCAGCATGAGTTATTATACTGAAATTTCGGGTGTTAATCCATAATGAGGAAATGGCAAGTCCAGCCACAGAGCTAAGTTCTAGCATGGCAGAGTTTAGTTTCTGATACGGTATCTATAGCCATCAACCAGCCTGAGATCTACAATTTCAGATAAAGCCCTCAGCCCAGGCAACAGTCACTTGAAAAAAAGATTAACTTCTCTTCACAACAGAGGACTCTGTCTAAGCTTCTGACTTTGAGTTCTCTACCTGTCTTAGGTCCTGCTTCTTCTTAAAATAAGTATATCCCTGGTTTCCCTACTAGACTTGAACTACTGCCAATTTTTGCTTTCCTTGTATCATCTAGCCAAAACCCTATGGTATCAGCATCATTTACGATCTTGCATTTATGCTCCACTTTTGGTCCGTGGACATTTTTATTTTGC
>NW_003852401.1:9252359-9263957 GCF_000181295.1 Otolemur garnettii
GAATATTTTGTAAATATTTTATAAAATTTTGTAATGACTGTTTTGTAAATAAAGGTACAATTTCCCATTTTCTTTGTATTTTGTTTGTGATGGCTGCTTTTTTTGGAAAGGGGAGGATTAATGGATGGCATAGAAGTCCTCTGAGTGCTTCCCTTATACTTTTATAACTTATACTATTCTGCATTGGATTATAACTACCCATAGTTTTGTCCTTATTTTCTTTCTTTCCTTCAATTTCAAAATATTTGAAAGTATGGATTCTTATACAGATCTTGTTATTTTCATTTGCTTCTAGGCAATGCCTCACACATAGCCAACCACTATCTATTCCATTAAACTAAACAGTGATTAGAAAGTGCACATCAGTTCACTGTAAGAAACACATTCCTGGCAATTAGAATTACATATAAGATAGAGATGGAGAATTCTTTTTTTTTTTTTTAACCTAGAAATAATCACATGGAACCTAGAAGACCTCTTGGGAGGGGTAAAAATATGCAGGGGGTTTCAAACATTTTTTGGTTACAGAATTATTTTTCTTCCAACGAAATCTTATATAGAATACTAGTAAATCAAACAGCTGAACGCAGAGCTTTCTGGGTGAAATTGGGCTGGGTACCTACAAACCTGACTGCTTGGTGCTTATCACCAGACATAGTCAAGGTGACTATGCAGAAAGTTCTTTGAAAAATTATTTTTTGAACTACAGTCCTATAAGAATGAGAGGTTTAACTGAGCATGGTTGCTGAGGTGGGAGGATTGCTTGAGTCCAGGAGTTAAGGCCAGCCTGGGCAACATAGCAAGATCCCACCTCTAAAAAAATAAAGACTAGAGACATTTGTCTAAATTATTACTTCCAATATTTATAACAATTCAAGGTATACAATTCCTCTCAAGATTTTAATAGAAGAAAGAAAAATTAAAAAGTGATAAATTACACATTGTGAAATACAGCAATATATTTCTTTAAAGAAATTCTTTTGGAGGGTAGAAGGTGTTTTCTATAATACTTGGGAAAAGGAAGCTGGTATGTTATAGGCTACGGATGTTATAGAGCTCTGAAGCATATTTGTTCAGTGAAGATTCAAAGGAAAAGGAACCTAAGTAACACCTCTTTACCCTTCTCTCTGCAATGACCGTATTTCACTCAAAACTCTAAACTGAATGGGAAACCCAAACTACTCTCCAGCAGCCATATGTAGCTACTGCTCATAGCAAGATTAGAAAGGAAAATGTAGCCAAACCTCAAAGATAACCTCTTTAAATTTCACAATTTCCTCTGAAAAGGAAGAGAATGTTGAAAATGCAAAGAAAAACATATGAAGGACAAGATTCCTCAAACTTATAATACAGTACAAAAGCTACTTAATTAAATAATGGCCCTCGATCACGGCTCTCAGCACAAAGGTCTGGGAGTTATCTCCCAGAGGGAAAAACCTAAGGGTTTATGTTGCTTGGGTTTCAACACATCTTGGTGTTAATCAGACAATTTGATGCCGCTTATCATTTGTAGGCTCATGGAAACCAGGCCGAGCACAGGCAAGTATTTGCACGTTAGCAACCTGGGCACAGCAGCTTGTTTGGTTTCATTCCATGGGGCGCTCTGCCAGGGGATGAACTGCAGTAGTAATTGCTTTCTCAATCACTCTCAAATCCCTGCTTCACACTTCTGTCTGGTTCACCAGAGGCCAGCATACTTCTTGTGAAACTCAGAAACTAGGACTTGGGAAAATAGATTCTGCGGAGTATTGACTTAATACATTTATATCCTCTTGACAGGCAGAGAAGCTCAAAGGGCGTGTTTTCAGCAAGGATGCCTAGATTCCTAGCAGTTCATTTCCTCCTAGCCTTGAAGAATTATAATTGCTATAGTAAACTTGTTTGAATATCCTTTTTCCTAAAATAAAGTATATGTTGTAAAACTCCTTGGGCCTTAAATGTTTTGTATCTCAGTTTTAGTATTTGCTGCACGAAAGTTAGTCTAGGTCATCTCTATACCCTCCTGTGTTATGGGAAGTAAGGATAAGCTTTGGCATTTACACTCTTGCAGGACCACTCCGTAGCTGTACGACCTAGATGAGGCATTTCATCTCTTTAAATGTTTCATTTTACTTATCTGTAAAATTTGCTCACCCTTTTGTCAAGGTGGTTGCGAGAATTATTAATGAATGAGTTAGGGGGAAAAAGTCATTAGGCACCATGCCTGGCACATGGCAGATAGCTCAAATACACTATTTACATCCTAATTCTGAAATTCCATAAGTTTATGACATTGCCAGGATTACTCAGAGGAATATGACTAGTCTTCAGCTGTCATTTTTAATACAGAGATGGTGGCACAGAGAGGCTAAAGCTGTTTGCCCACGGTCATGGTAGAAGCTGGTACATGGGGTTCACACGGATCAGCTTTTCTCAACCTAATAAATTCCAAGCTCTCTAGGAAATGATGGGCTCATCCTTTGACCCTCTTCATCAGTTGAAAGCGGAACTGAGGAGAGTTTTCTTTTCTCTGAACATCCATCAAGTCAGTATTGCACTGTTAATAATAAGAGATGCGCCTAAAGGACTAGCTGAACTTTCTCCTCAAAGGGTTTCGATACGGCAATGTTGAAGCAAACACATTCTAGGCTGACCACATGGACCTCCTGGGCGTACTAAGAGCCTTAGGAAAACAGATGCTTGACATCAGTCATCAATACACAATAAAATAATACAGCTGCCATGAGAGGAACTGCGCTTCTCAGTTAGGCCAGTGAGTTGGAAGATGTGACCTTTCAGTACAGCCAAGCCAGCTCATGTCACTCACAGGGGGGCATTTATCGCTACTGGGAACACTCGCCAGCAGTCTCCATGGGATGATGATGATCAAGTTAGGGGAAAATATCTCCCACGGCCCTGTAAGCATGCCAGAAGGGTGCCATCAGGCAGAAGCCAAGCCCTGTCCGTATATTCCCTTTCCTCTCTTCCCCCCCAGTTTGGAGTTCTTCATATTATCTGGAGTTGTGCGGAGGAGTCAAATTGTTCTTATCTAGGCAATTTAGCGTTTCTGAAAGAAAACGTTTCATGCTGATGGGACACTGTGAGTGGCTGTTTCACTGGGCCCTGTCTCCTATACGACTGTCATTTACGCAACCTTACCAAGGTAGCACAGAAGAAAGAACTAAAATTTGTTATCTCCCAGGTATTTCCATTGTTGCACTGGTTCCTGTAAAGGAATACCATCAAGTGGGCATTCCTATTCGTTCTGCTTTTATGACTGAGGAAACTGAGGCTACAAGAAGTGACAGAGCTTGCCCCAAACCACCAAGTTAGCAAGTAGCAGAGCTCCCCAGCCTGCGTTCTTCTCACTGAGGAGTGTTCATACCAGGCCCCTCCCCAGAGAGCGACAGCTGAGGCCGAGGATAAGAAATGGAGAACACATTAAAGAGAAAGGAAAAGTAGAGAGAATTCGGAGGGGCTCAATAAAGACATGTCGGAAAAAGAATTAAAAGAGAAACGTATGCAGCAGTCAGGAGGAGGCCGAGGGAAGAAGAAAAGCAGAAGGCCCGTCCCCCTGGGAGTGGGGGGCACCCAGTGAACTTGGCTAGCCGCCTGGCAGCAAGGCCTGCACAGAGATCTATGGCCACCAGATCCACCAAGTGAAGGGATCTGTGAATCATTAAAAAAATGTTTATTTTTTTATGCCACAAATGATAAAGCAGTTAGTCATAAAATGTGAGGGTTTTTTTTTTTCCCAGAGTAATTGCTGCAAATATTTTCAACCATTATTCTCAATGTTCAGTGTTTAACTAGTGAAAAAGAAATGATGTGCTTTGAACCAAAATCAATCTCCACATGGCATGCCATATACTTGCACTTAGAGCTTAATTTATTTGCAAGATACTCAAAGTTTATTTAGCATCGATGCTATCATAGGTTGGATAGAGGCTCTGCCCTTGGAGAAACAATAAAAGTCACTCATCATTTCTCTCTTCTGAAACATTGTTTCCCTTTGTTATTTAATTTTAGCATAAATAATAATAATAATAAAACTGTGGGCCAATAGAGAAATTAGATTGTTTTTGAAAATGTGGTCCCTAAAGAACATTCTTTTGTTCCAGCAACAGCTCCACGCCAGAAAAGAAAAAAACACACACACAAACCACAAAAACCTATAACTGGTTTAGTCACCATCCTACAGTCATCCTAGCTTTGTGGTCAGACCCCTGATGCTGGATATTGATTAGTCCCCTGGGATATGATTCTGAGAATATTCAGCAATTCCAACCAAGTATTTGTCTGGCCAAAGAACAGCCAAGTATCACAGCTGCCAGAGACCTAACCGCCCAGCCCAAGAATGGGGCATTGTATAGGACGTCTGTTTTTCTATAGTTCACCCAAAGGAAGAGGCATTTACACGCCTGTAGTTCCGCTAGAGATGGGATCTAATGCTCTTGTTTCACAATACTTGGAACTTGTCATTTGGCAAAATAATCAGGAGCTCCCCATAATGTCATAGAGTAAGGTTGATCTTTGGAATTTTAAAGTGAGTTGATTTTCACTTTTTAAAATAGTGCAGTACCACAGGGTGGGTGGGTTGAATAATACAAATGTATTTCTATAAAGGTCTAGCGGCAAGGAGTCCAAGATTGAGGTATCAGAGGGTCGGCTTCTTCTGAGGCCTGTCTCCTTGGCAGTGGTGGCCCCCTCCTCTTATCCCCCCACCCGGTGTCCTCACGACTTCTCTCTGCATCCCAATCTCTTCTTTAAAGAAGTCCAGTTGTATCACATTAGGACCCATCCTAATGATCTTACTTTCAGCTGAATTACTTCTTTAAAGACCCTATCTCCAAATATAGTTGTGTTTTGAAGTACTTACTGGTGGTTCAAGTTTCAACATGTAATGGGGGGGGGGCTACAATTCAAACCATAACAGGTTCTGAGGGAGAGTAGAGCCAGCATTACTAAGTCAGCTACTCTGTTGGGTGCATTTGAGATACTTCTGCATATAATTCTCAGAAAAACCCTGTGAGGTGGTATTTTTTTCAATGTTTCGAAATCATATATAAATTCAGTGACTTTAAAAATATTTTCTCCCAACTTCATTTTCTTTTTTGTATTTTATGTTTCAAATTATACTATAATACAGGGCTATGCATTCCATGCAAAAAATTTACAACACTAACATAAAGTGTACAGAGTAAAAATGAAGGTCCCCCTAACTCCTTCAATCCCTTCTTGTTCTGTGTTAGGTAATCACTGTGATCAGTTTGATGTGTGTCCTTCAAGACCTTGTTATGGTGCCACATACCCAGACACAGGGATTTTTAAAAACTGAGACCATCCTGGGTATGGTGGCTCATGCCTGTAATCCTAGCCCCTGAAAGACTGAGGTGGGTAGATTGCTTGAGTTCAGGGGTTTAAGAACAGCCTGAGCCTGTCTCTACTTAAAAATAGAAAAAATAGCCTAGTGTTGTGATGGGTCACAGCTATTTGGGAGGTTGAGGCGAGAGGATTGTTCAAGCCCAAGAGTTTGAGGTTTCTGTGAACTAAGACTCCATGGCATTCTACCGAGGGCCACAGAGTTAGACACTGTCTCAAAAAATAAAATAAAATAAAATAAAAGGCTGAGATAATATTATAGATATTACTCCATTTGACTCAAGAGACTGCCTGAATTCCAAGTGCATGTGGACTGGGAAGGCCAGGAAAGCATGGTCTCAATTATGTTATATCCATGTGCAAATGAAGCCTTAATATACATAAAGTTACTTGCAAAGATACATCCTGCCAGACTTTAAAATCAGAGTAAGCTCGTTCTCAGTGAAGATTACAGTATAAGGACAATTCCTGCTTTTCAGCTGGATGGGGCTCGGGATTGAAGATAGATGAACTGGTGAGAGCACGTTTCTTTAGTCCACTGCTGGAAGGAGTGAATCCGCAGCAGGAGAAACAGCCAGGACACTTAGGGTGTCCTCGGGAGCCCTCCCTGATAGGTGGGGAACTTTGAACACTTATTAGTTAGAAACCAGTGTTTTTTTCACTCAGCATTTCTTTCCCACTTAAGAAACTTCCTACTTGAGGTCAAGAAGTCCCTCTACTGTCTTGTATGTATTTCATCTGGGATCATCTGGTATCGGTTGACTCTGGGCGTGGGAGAAGAAAAATGCACAGAGGGGAAGTAAGAGCAACCCAGGATTCTGAGCAGCCTCTGGCAGCTCATCGCCCTCAGTGAAAGGCTAGGAATGCCCCTTATAAAGTGACATTCAGATGTACATTCAGACTCTTCAGCACAAATGAATATCCCACCTTTCCCCCACTTTCTACCACTGTTGTACCCTGGTGCTTAGAAAAAGTGCCTGACACATAGTAGGAAATAGTTGAACGGAATCCATTGCCATTTTTCGAAACACACTCTCTCATCGTAGCCTGGAAAAATCCCTCTCATTTTTCAAAGCTTAGCTCAAACGCCCCCTAATTTAGAAAGACATTCATTCATTCATCATTATGTGTTGAATGCCTACAATTTATTAGATGAGAGGTTCCTAAACTCTGTTTATAGCACTGTTAATGTCGCGGTAATTTTTTTTTATGGTACCCTTAGGTCAAAAGGAACACCCAACAGCTCCACTGATTCAGTGGTTAGATCCTAAAAACTTAGTATTTGTATCCTAATGATGTATTATCCATTTGAAAAATGTTACCTATAACTTGAAAGAAAAATACTATTTTATTTCATTCAGAAAGAACATTTACTTACCAATGGGATGTGTATACCTGTACAATTTCTTAAAGCTGGAAATTGGATTGGACAATATCAGCTGGTTTCCATTCCATGATAATTTTCCCCTAGTATTTATTTTTTATCAAAGGAAAGTCAAATTTGCAAAGAAAAGATATCATGGAAAGGAATACAGCATGATCTAGTAGTGTGCATGGTATTCAATAGCTGCCAAGTCTTCCTGTGTTTTCCTAGAATATTTAAAATATTCTGAGGCCCTCTGAATTTCTGGGTTTCCTGGGTCACAGTCTCAGAAGTGTGGTGCCAGACACTTAGTACTAGATCCTGGGTGCACTCACAGTGGTGAAAGAGCCAGATTCTGCCCTTCCATGACCTCTTGGTACTTTGTGCACACTTCCATATTAACAGTGTGTGCCACACTTGATTTAGTTACGTGTTTGTATATTTGTCTTTTTTACTAGACTCCGATTTCCTCAAGGATGGCTACCCTGTCTTTTTGCCAACAGCAGAATCTTAATATCTCTCAGAATAGGGATATTTGAGTTTTCATAAATGTTGGTTAAATAAATGATTAAATAAGATTAACAAGTGAACAGGGAAACAAACAAGTGGCCCTGACCTCATGTCTTCTTTTTAGCTACCGGAATAAGAACTAGGTTATGAGAAAGTTAACCTTCTTCCCATCTTAGAATGGCTCTGGACTAGAAATGGCCCAGTATGCGGACTCACTGAGCAACTCCCACTGCTGTTACCACTGACACTGCATCTGTCCAGACTGCAAGAGTATTCCACCAGTCTGAATGTTGTCCCAGCAGTTTCTTTCAAATTTTGACCAGCAGAGACCTGTAGCAGAGTTATTATCTCTTCCTTGTGTTAATATTTGACCCTTGACACAAAGTAGTAAATGTTCCCTAACTTTGTGCTGCACAAAAGTCGTATGAGAAAAGTGGACATATGGGGCAAATAGGAACTTACTGCATGCCTACCATTAATAACGTGGACGACTCTGTAAATGCCATAGATTTTAACAACCTCAATGATGAGAATTACTGGCTAAGATAGATGGTCAGGTGCATAGCAAGGGCGGGAACTTCGCCCCTGCTGTCCACGGTGGCTCTCTTTGCTCACTCTATTGGTGGCCGTAACCTTTTCACTACAAATGTGGCTGGTCACCAAACTAACACAGGTATCTTCACTGATCTGCATTCAAGTCCAAATCTTATACATGTCAGATATGATACTTCTTGAAAATTATAGACCCTCACAGCTGGAAGGGGCCCTCGAGGTCATTAAGTTCAAATCGCTCATTGTTTGAGAGTAGAAACTGAGGCCCAAAGAAGCGATCAACTTGCCATGATCATTCTGTTCTTTCTGGCTCTTATAGCTGCTACTTCTGTCTCCCATTGGAATGCTGCACATTCCACCAGGATATTCCATAGCAACAATTCTGCAGACCATAAAAGTGAACTGAGTCAAACTGAGGATAAGGCAAAGTGGCGAAAGAAAAGACATTCTATCTGTAGAACATAGCCCTCATCTTCCCATTGGCGCCACTCTACTCGAAGCAACCACAAGCTCTCACCTGATCTACATAGCGATCTCCTAACTGACATTTCTGCTTCCACCCTGGGCTTTGCCACCCACTCTCCAGATTGAGCCTACAGCCAAATCTACCTTTTGAAATCATAAATGCAATTCTGTTCTCCATGCTTAAAATTCTCCACTAGCTTCTGTTTGTATTTAAAATATAATCTAAGTACTTTATAATCCTTTACAGTCTGCACGACCTAGCTCCTGCCTACCTTTGGTTTTTATTTTTTCTTGTCTTCAAACACTCTTCCCAGTGCCCACCAGATATGTTGCCTTTATTCTTTCTTTGAGCATACCAAGCTTTGCACAGCCTTGGCAGTAGCTGTTCCTTCCATCTCCATTGCCCCTCCTTCAGCATTCATCCAGCTAGTTCCTTCTTATCATTCAAATGGTCTTCCTCAAGTGGGCTTTCTGACTACCCACTCTGAAATAGCTCCCCATTGCTGAATTCTCTGCAGAGCACTGATCACTATCTGATTTTTTTCTTAAATTCATTTGCATGCATGCTTATTTGTAATCCTCCATTAGAACGAAAGCTTCAGGGGAACTGGTCTTGGTCTTATTTAGCAATGTACCCCAGGACTAAGAATCATTCTTAGGTTCAATAAATGTTTTCATTTTAAGAACAGTAAAACCAGATCTGCACCAGGGCAGTAAAGAATTTAATAACAATGTAAGAGTGCCACATAGTACAAGCTACCACAAGGATTGGGACCCCTTAGGTTGCTAATTACAGCTGCCATCTCTTAAATATCAAGTCAAGTAAAGCTTAAGGATACTAAAAAGCGTAGAAGAAACAAACTTATGGGTAATGCAATAGTACTCTAAACGCTTTGGAAGTCAAGTTCAAATGCCTAATTAAGTTTAAGAGATTCAGATTTGAGATTTAGTTTGAATACACATGAAGATGTGACCTGAGGAGACCATTTTGAAGGCCTCCTGGCTTCACTCAGTTTGGTGGTGAAATCTCTGAGACCTAAATGAACTGCTTGGCTAGTTCATACCTATGATTTCCCCCAGTAGAACCCTTAGTCTTTCCTTCCAGAGAGAGGGGGCCTTCTTGCTTCCTTAGACTATAGTAAAATGGGAAAAATTAGATGACCTATATCCTTAAGAATGAAAATAGTCTATTTGGACCAGCTAGAAATAGTATATAAAACTACCATGGCCATGAGAACTGTGCAAATATGGTGGCCACTTGAATATATTACCTCTCTGTATGTATATTCTCTGAAATATTATTTCCTATATATTCTCTGACCGTAGAGTGATTGGCAATAAATTCTTAGACGTCTGTGAGTTGATTTTTCAGGAAACCAAGAAAACTTAGGAAACCAGGGAGGCATTTTCTACTCCTCACTTTGCCTTGGGGAATAGGAGCCCCCCAAAATGTCATTTGTAGTAATTCTATGAAAAATAGGAAAATGGTTGCATTTTTGGAGGCTAAGTGGTTCAGAAGTGCCCCCAGGAAGCTGTCTGGGGAATAGGAGTGACCCCAGAGGCTTAGCTAAGACACGCTCAAGTTTTTCCAAATCAAATATCTCAGGGAAAATATTTAACTGAATTGTCCTGAACATGTTAGTTTGTAAAAATTGGAATGTGATCACGAAAGGATTCTTTCTTATAAGATTTTCGTTTGTTTGTTTTTTGGCAGTGTTGCTTCTGTCAGGACTGAAAGCCAGGGAAAAAAAAAAGCTTCAAATTATTTGAGGACTCTAGGTTCTCATAAAAAAAAAAAATATCAGTGTCAGTTTGATTCTACAAGCTATAAAATTTTGGCTTGTGTAATGCTCTGGGTTTTAAGTAATGTTAGGTCAGAGTCTCAGGTCCATGGAAAGGATAGTAAGAAAGTCACGAGCTATTTCTAAAGAGCCTCAAGGAACAGGTAGGCAGATGTCTACTATTTGGAGACAGTGCTTTAAGCACTGGTCTACCTAGGGTGGTGTAGACCCTTCCTACAATTCTGAAAGCAGTAAAATAAGGACTGGAAGTCACACAGTTTCTATACATCATGCTGCAAAAATATATATTTAGGATATTACTACACTAAAAAGGATAGTAAAGACAGCCAATGAGTTAAAGTATATTTCCATCAAAAAATCTTTTCATACCACTTCCAAAACAGAATCTGTCAATACCGTTTTTTAAAAAAATGTATGTAATCTAGTTATATTTTAAATTAATTAACTGTTGAGTGGGCTGTGGATGTGGGGAATAGAAGTGATAAAAGCCATGATATACACTGTATAAACTAGGCATGATCTTCCGTTGAACAATCACTTGCTCCCAATGATTGTGCCTTTTACTCGTTGGAGCCATCCCAGTCAGATATTTAAAAATATGTTCTTTTCATGACTTTCCGCCTCTATTCCGACCTCAGGTCACCTCCCATGTCCCTTTTCACTGTGCCTGTTCTGTGCTCTCAGTATTGCTTGAAGTCTCAAGACCCTGCTGATCACATTCTCTGTAAGAACCAGCTAACTTGAGCAAAATCTCTTTTGCTGTCCAATAATTTATTTTATTTTATTTTGTTAGCTTCTGTACAATTTCCCCAGTGGCCATTCTAGGCTTTCAAGCTCACTTTCTGAAGCCCAATTCACCACCACTTTTAGAAGATGGCTTGGAAAACATCTTTGCAGAGATAAGTAAATCTGCCCAACAGGGGCAGCTTCAACTTTTCTTCAAAAATATTTCTACATCTTTACTCTTCCTCTGTCTGTTTGCTCTTGTCTTCTAAAAATGAAGTATATATTGGCTTGGTGCCCATAGCACAGTGGTTATGACGCCAGCCACATACACTGAGGGTGGTGGGTTTGAACCCAGCCAGGGCCAGTTAAACAACAATGACAAATGCAACAAAAAATAGCTGGGCGCTGTGGCGGATGCCCATAGTCCCAGCTACTTTGGAGGCTGAGGGAAGAGAATAGCTTAGGCCCAAGAATCAGAGGTTGCTGTGAGCTGTGATGCCACAGCACTCTACCAAGGGCAACATAGTGAGACTCTGTCTAAAAAAAAAAAAAAAAAGTGAAGTATATATCCTTTTACTTTATCAGCTGCTTCTTCTTTTCTACTGTGGCATCAAGTGCACCCTTACCTCTTTATATCACCAAATCATCCTATATCACATCAAATCTCAGGGGTCTGTCACTTTAAACAAACAACCCTTCTACAACTCCACAAGTGAACACAAATGAATAAGTGTCTTGTTAAACACCTTCTAAGAATAGCTTATACTCATCTACTCCATTTCCTCATGAATACACTTCTCTCTTTGCTTTCTCTAATAT
>NW_003852401.1:9264536-9286764 GCF_000181295.1 Otolemur garnettii
CTCATTCTATACTTTCTGCTTAATAAGCTTCTCCTAAATTGCCAAACTTCGTGTTTCTTGTTTTGTGTTTCTGTGGCTTGAGCCCTGATCTCTTTCTCAGACTAAGGCTTCACTGTGTAGGTGAATATATCAATTACTAGTCCTTCCTGCTTGTCAAACTCAATAATTGAAATTATTATTTTCCTCTCCCAAAACTCCTCCCAACTTTATTCCTTCTGATAATGGCACTTCCCATTCCAGAAACCTGAAGACTCACTTTGTATTCAACTAAATACCTACTGTGTGCTAACATGTGGTAGCCAACAGTTCTAGAGTGTAGAAAAAGAAGACAAACAAGTAATCAAAAAAGATAAATTTTGGTAGAGAGAAGTGTTATAAAGGAAGTAAAAAGTGAATTACTGCTGTGAGGGATGGGACTGGGTCATAGGACAACCATAAGGTGGTCATGAAAACCACTTCAAAGAAGTGACGTGAAATCTGAGACCCAAATAATGAAAATGGCAATCATGAAAATACTGACAAAAGAGCTTCCCCAGGAGAGGTTATCAGTCAGTGCAAAAGCTCTGGATATGCATATCCCACCTCAATGTATCACTCTGATTTCAATGTTTGTCAAGTCTTATAGAGTAACCTCGATTTTGATCCCTCTCATATCTATTTCCTCCTGGGTTAAGTCCTCATTACATCTTTTTGTTTTTTTTTCTAAAGGGTCTTGTTATTTCTCCCTGGCTGGCCTCAAACTCCTAGGCTCCCAGGATCCTCCTGCCTCAGCCTACTGAGTGGCTTAGACCACAGACCGGCAGCACCATTACTTGGGCTTAAGCCCTCATTACTTCTCACTCCCCACCCCTTTCCTGTTCTGGTACAACCTTCATATCACTACAGAAGCAACCTCCCTGAAGTGAAACATGACATGATTCTCTCACTCCAAGACTAATCTAGTGACTCCCATTATTCACTGGACTAGTATAAACTTGGAAGACTAACATTCAAATCTTTTTATGGTATAACCTCAAAAATATCTTTCAATTTTTGTTTTCCACACTGCTGGGCTCAGTTCTACTGAAATCAGTGTTCAGAACACATCTAAAACATTCCTGTCTCCACACCTGCCCATATGTCCCCTCCACTTGGACTTACTGTCATCTCCTCACACCCAATGTGGGCCAGGTACAGCCCTGCACACCCTGCCTCAAATGTCCTTTTGCTATAAGACCTTTAACCTTAGGATTTCTCCCTGTTTGAACCTACCACAAACTGTATTCCTTCCTTACAGCACTTGTCATATTTTGCCCTAGACTACAGTTATGTGCACATTTGTCTTCTCTCGGTACATTACAGATGTTTTAAGACAGGGCCACATGGTATTTACCCCTGCACTAGTGTAGTGCACCACAAAGAGTTGGCATTGGGTATTATTTGTTGAATGAATGAATGAGTTTGTCAAATCTGAGTGTGATTAGCAAATAGCTAATAGTAAATAGCAAATCTGAGCGTGATTAGCTACCATGAAATGGTAGGTGGTTGCCCTTTTATCATTATTTGTACTCATTCTTGTGAGACCTATATAGAAAAAGGCAGAAAGCAGAGAGCAAATACAGAGTCCTTGCTTTGAAATAGTCGAATTAGCTTTAAGCTTGTCAAGTGAGGAACATGAAAAATACCAATTTAATCCTGCATAATCAGTATAATATGAGATTAAAACAACTCTTACTGAAATGCTAATTGACTTATTTCTTGCTTAGGATATAAACTTGCTTAGTACTGCTCAGTGATAAAAAAACACATTATCAAAATCACAGAACCTCATGCTTACCACATTGCTGCAAGTTCTGTATCGGATATTTCTTCCTTCACAGCTCCTAGGTCACGAAAAGAAAAAAAAAATCTCATTACTACTTACAAAAGACTCAAAATTTGAAACATTTTCTTATAAAAATATTTCCTTTTAATCTTGGAAGAAGGGCCTCCCTTTTCTTCTAAGTAGGTTCTCAGGCATTACTATTAATACTAAATTTACTAAATTTAGCAGATCTAAAGAAGTTGTATATGTAAATTGATTCTCTACAAGGACTGAGCCTAAGTATTCATCCTTGCTTCTAAATAAATATTAGTGCAAGGTTTTCTGAAATATTTATGTTAAATGAATTCAGTCTTCATTATTTTGGATATAAAATGGGAGAAATAGTTCACTGAAAAAACTTAGATCTTGAATGTGATAAAAGCATTGGGCTTGATATTAAACATATCTAAAAAATCACACTTCTAAGAACATGAAAAGTCATAATTCTTGAAAAATTACTTTTATTTCTAAAATGTGTGCTTATTAAAAAAAAACAAAAAAAAAATGTGTGCTTATTGCAGAGGTTTTGAAAAAGATTATAAAAAAGACAAAAAAGTCTCCTATAGTTGCTTCATCTAAAGATAATCACTATAGGCCAGGCGCTGTAGCTCACACCTGTAACCTAGCACTCTAGAAAGCCAAGACAGGTGGATTGCTTGAGCTCGGTAGTTCGAGACCAGCCTGAACAAGAGAGAGATCCTGTGTCTACTAAAAACAGAAAAACTAGCCAGTGTCATGGTTCATGCCTATATTCCCAGTTACTCAGGAGGCTGAGGCAAGAGGATTGCTCAAACCTAAGAGTTTGAGCTTACTATGAGCTATGATGTCACAATACTTTACCCAGGGCCACAGAGTGAGACTCTGTCTCACACACACACACACACACAAAGTATAAAGATAATCACTATTGCTTCACTTATTCTATTCTAGTATGAAGGAAATCATATTGCTTACATAATTTTGTAGACATCTTTCCCACTTAAAAATGTTTGGAAGTATTTTCCCATACTATTAAATAACTTAAAAGACACAATTTTTGGAGCTATATAATATTCCATCAAATGATATAACATAATTTTTTTATTGAATGGTAATTATGTACATTAATGCACTTTTGGGGTACAGTGTGGGGTTTCCACACACAATCCAAAACATTTCCATCAAACTGGTTAACATAGCCTTCGTGTCATTTTCTTAGTTATTATTTTAAAACGTTCACATTCTGCTCTTAGAAAGATTCACTTGTACCCTTGTAAGATAAACCTCAGAAGTGATCCCTCCAATCCCCCTCCCTCCACCTATTCCACCCTCCCTTCTCCCTCCCCCCTTCCCATATTCTTAGGCTGTTAATAGGTTATAGCTTACATATAAAAGGTATAAATTAGTTTCATAATAGGGGTGTGTACATTGGATACTTTTTCTTCCATTCTTGTGATACTTTGCTCAGAAGAACATTTCCCAACTCCATCCATGTGAACATGAAAGACGTAAAGTCTCCATCTTTCTTTATGGCTGCATAGTATTCCATGGTGTACATATACCACAGTTTGTTAATCTATTCGTGGATTGATGGGCACTTGGGCTTCTTCCAACATAATTTTTATATTCATTCTTTCATTACTTGTCATATAAGTAATTTACAGTTGGGGGGTTTATAAATGAGAGTGTGACAAGCCATCTCTAGACACATCTTATCCAAGTTTCTTTGCATTTAGAATAAATTTCTACAAGGGGAAGGAAGTACTGGACTAAAAGGAATCAACATTTGTAAGGCTCTTGACATATATCACCAAACTGCATTCCATAAAGGTTGTACCATTACATACTCCCCCCAGCAATACACGGGAGTCCATATTTTACTGAATTCTTGTGAACAAATGTAATCAACTTTTGCTAAAACATCTAATGAGGATGCTTAACTTATGAATAACAATAATCTGCTCTTTTCAAAATAAGTCACATTTTCCAAAAAGTAAGTAAAAATATACTATAGAATTCTGAGAGAATTATACTAATTGGTAAAACTGTGATGTCCCAAATACATTTCTAAGTTTGCTATATGTGTTAATTAATTCAATCTTCTCCAAAGCCTGGGAGATAGGATACCACTATTATATCCATTTTGCAGATGAGAAAACTGAAGCTTAGAAAAGCTAAGTAAATTGCCCAAATCACACAATTATTAAGTTGCAGAGCTGAGATTTGACACCAGACCATGCAGCTTCAGAGCTCACGCTCATAATTGCAATGTCTTAATGCCTCTTAATTCATTTTTTTGTTCAGCAAACATCCACAGAGCTTCTATTATGTGCTGAGCAATGAAATTACTATGAAGAATACAAAGAGGAATGAAGAATGAATATAACTTAGTTTTTATTACTAAGAAAATTAATTATACAATTGTAATTCAGTGGAAGAAATGCTATATTGTATTTGTGTTAGGTCCTGAGAATGTGAACAAAAAGAAAATGTTATCTGAAAACACAATTACATAAAAGCTATCTTAAAAATACAGAGAATGTTCCAGACCTAAAAACTTGACTGCATCAGATTGACTATGTCACCATTCATTAAAAATAGAAAAGGGGGCTGGGTGCAGTGGCTCATGCCTATAACCCCCTCATCTTGGAAGCCTAGGCAAGAGGGTCTTTTGTAGCCAGGATTTCAAGACCAGCCTGGGCAACATAAGGAGATTCTGTCTCTACAAAAAGTAATCATCATCATCATCCAGGTGTGATAGCTTGCTCCTGTAGTCCTCGACTTGAGCCCAGAAGTTTGAGGTTGCAGTGAGCTAACAATTAGGCCACTGCACTCTAGCCTGGGCAACACAGCAAGATCCTGGCTCCAAAAAAAGCTCCAGCAATGTCCCAGACAAAGGGTCAATGAACTTGAAGCCCTTCATGTCTCATTGGCAATACTGCTGCAATATCCACAGAGATGGCTTACTCTAAGCTAGCTGATGCCAACAAATGTTTAGCTCGTCTGAGGAGCACCCTTCATTATGATGCCATGGTGACCAAGCTACTCACCAACAGTGGTCTGGATTTTCATGACTGCTGAGAAGCAGAGTGCTGGCCATGCTGTCATAAATATTCTGGCCCATGTGACAGACAGTTCTATTTCTTGTAGTAAATAAATAAACTGGCATTCTAGTTTGAAACATTAAGCTCACGGGTTGGGTCATTACAAGTCCACTCCCAAGAGAAGCATCTGTTCTTGGTACTATTGGTGAAAAATATCAGATTTCTGAGTCTAAGAATGTGAGAGGTGGGCTCCAAATGGTGGTAAATTTATAAGGTAATGAATTCTACAACTGGGAGGCCTTTGGTGGCATGCCATCTACACATTGGTGTTTGCTGAATGTGATACATTTTCAATTTTGAAATTCTTGCTGCATATATAACATAGTGTAGTGGTGAAGGGTGCCCACTTTGAAACCCGACTCCTCTTTCTGGAATCTTGGCTTTCTACCTCAGTTTTTCTACCTTAGTTTGTCATCTATAAGATGGGATAATATTACTTACCTCCTGGAAGTATGAGGATTAACTGAATCATTATTGTAATTGTGAATCACTTCAAACAGACCCAGCACAGAGGAAGCATTACATAGGCTTTGATTAATTGTGTGCACAACAGATGTAAAAATGTAATATAATT
Source organism: Otolemur garnettii (assembly GCF_000181295.1). Classification (NCBI taxonomy): domain Eukaryota; kingdom Metazoa; phylum Chordata; class Mammalia; order Primates; family Galagidae; genus Otolemur; species Otolemur garnettii. Next base: position 9,270,037 of record NW_003852401.1, read on the forward strand.
TGAAATGAAGTTAAGGATTTATGAAGAAGAAACTAAGCAAAGCCATAGAGGCATGAAAAGATCTGGTGTGTTTAGAAATTCTCAAACAATTCTTGTTTTTTGAGTTTAGGGTTTATGTGGGGAATGGCAGCATCTGAGTGAAATATCTTCTAATTCTGAACTTTGTAATATGCAAAGGAGAGCTACTGAAGGGGTTAAAGCAGAGGAGATTCAGCGATGACTTTTTGCTTTAAAAGAAACGAGCTCTGTGTTAATTATTGAGGCCTTAATACTTTCCATTTTTCACCTTCATTTTATTTTCTTTCCCTAACCTCTTATCCGTGAGAGGAATAATGGAAACAATTTTGAATTAGGAGTCTGAAGATCTAGGTTACAGATTTTGTTCTTCTACTCGCATAAACAAGCCTGTTGCTCTCCTCTCAGGGTCTTAGTTCCCTTATCTCTCAGTGGATATAGGGATGCCATGGCAGAAAGTTATGATCACCAACTGAGATAATGCACAAAAGCTCTGTTCAAATGCCAAAGGGGTTAGCCCAGAGATATTGCTTACAAAACAAACAGAGCAGACACATACTTGCTTCGATAATTTAAATGAGCCGCTTTCCAGATATTTTAAACTGTCGTTACCTACACAGGTTTTATAAACATCCTCGGCTACTAGAAGGTATAGCATATAATGTGAAAGATTTAGTTAAAGCATTATTTGGAAAATGCAAAACAAAGCAAAAACAAAGCAAATAAAAAACACTTGTGATTATTTCTGAAGAATATCTTGTAATTGTCTAATAGCTAATATCGATTTGCAAATGACTTATTAAGGCCTCTGAACTGTCTTCCCTCTGCTATACTGTAGGAATTTTTATTGAGAGCTTATTTAATTTGGCTGAAACATATCGAAGTAGTAATGCTTACATCTGGCAAGGCACTCATTATTGACAGACACGATCAAACTGTGGGTAACAGCAGAGACACCAGCCTCTGCTATCCATCCAGTGCCTGAATAATTCATAAATAATAGCTAAAGGCGATTTCCATTTTTGAGAGAAGGGATTAAGTCGAAATAAGTGACTGGCTAGAAGAAAATGCTGAAATCAATAAGGAACATCTCCTTCGGTGTTAGGTATTCTATATGTAGTGTCTCTAGTTTTCCAACAACTCTGCAGATTTTTATTATTCCTACTTAATAGATGAGAAAACTGAGGCTAAGGAGTCTACAGCAGCTTGAAGCTATAAACACAGGAAAAAAAAGACAACCAGAGACTGAAATCCAGGTTTGGCTAGCTCCAAATGATATCAAACAATAAGAAAAGAAATAGGATGTGCTCAAGATATACTAATACACTAAACATGGAAACTCCGGGAAGCTCCGCAGGAGGCTGGCCTGGGGATTAGCGGCACGGTATTGCTGCTATCCCACTTTATCAGCTGCTGCTCAGCGCTGGTAAATCCACTTCCAGCACACCTAGACACACACTGAAACATCTCCAGGAAAAGCACGCTCATCAGTAAAATAAGAACTTTAGGGAAGAGAAGCTTATGCATTTTAAAAGTTTAAATGTGTTAAATCTAAAGATACATTTTGCACAAGTAGCAAAGTGACTACTCCACTGCAAGGATTTAATTCCTGCCAAGGGTGAATTTCTTCATCCAAGGCATTTATTTGGGCACAAAACCCTCATCTGAGCATTAAGCAGTAAAAAATATTTTCTTTCTCTTTTTAAAAACAGTTCATTAATATAAAACAGCTGAGTGGTTTCTTTCACTCTTAAACAAAGCAAAATCCACCTCAGAGGAGAAAATAAATGTTAGAAATTTTAGTCCAAAATGGTGTCGGAGGAACATTGTAGAATACTGATAACAGAGGCATTAAGTAAATGCACTCTCTGAATGCGAACTGTAAGACAGGCACAGGACTGTGGCTAGTGACATAGTACTGTACTGATTATGGACTCAGAAACTGGCTCAAGTAGGAAACATCGAAATGCAAATCTTAGAGGAACTTCCAATCCAAATATGTATAGAAAGTTCCTTATTGATTTCAGCATTTTCTCCTAGCCTGTCACTTATTTTGACTTAATCCCTTCTCTCAAAAATGGAAATCGCCTTTGGCTATTATTTATGAATTATCCAGACTTTAATCCACTTATGAGATTAGTATAGGCTTCATACATCCTTTGTCTCTCATTTACATACAACAAAACATCTAAACTCTTCCAGTACTTAAAATCCTAATGTTTAGTTTCAATGAAATCCTTAGTTTCAATTATCATGATTTAAGAACTTTAGAAAAATTAAAAGCTTTTTTGCTAGGGTGAGCAACTGGTTGGCTGCTGCTTCTTCCCGCCTCCCTCCTCACATAAGTCTTTTTAAAAGGGGGGATATATTCAATTTATCTTTCCTTTACCTTAAAATTCTTCTCATTGCCTCCCTAAGCAGAAAGATGCTTCTGGCAACATAATCAGACTGATACCTCGTGTCAGTGAAGAGTTTTAAGAAAATCTGATAACTGAGTATTTATAACTCTGGGGTTCCCAGGGACGATTTCAGTTGTATTAGGTTCAGAAGTCCTCAGGCTTTATCTTTGATTCCAAAAAGCAAAGAATGTTGCTCAGGAAGGACAGCTTACCGTATTTCCCTGAATACCATACGCCTTTCAAATATGGACTCACAGGCAAATTTGAAAACAGGACAGTCCATCTGCTTACATATTCTCTTTTAGTCACCTAGAAGGAAACCATGAGCTCTTTACAAGGCAAGAGATGTAAAGACACGTCAGCAATTCAAGGCAGAAGGACCCTGGGCCGTTTAGACCGTGGGTTCCAGTGTATAATGACTACAGATAGACAGGCCAAGCCCACCTGTGTCACGGCAGGGGGGTCGCATCCCGCTAGACTAGAGCATCTTTTTCCTCCTTCATTTCACATGAGCGATTTCAGGTACTCACTGGAGCGAGACAGCAGGAGGTTGCCCCCTCAGAGACAGTTAAAAGATTTCCACATTTCTGGGGCTTTTTACAAAGACCTTAGGAAGAATAACAAATTCTAAGAAGACCTGAGGACGCTGAGTGCAAATGGACTGTCACATTGCTTTTCATTTTCACAGACACACGACTGTAAGAGGTTCTTTTGGGAAAAACTTGATTCCAGTCCACTCGGTTATGGAAAAGGAAACTATGTGAACCTACAGGCCTTGTGTCTAAAACTCAACCATCATCATCTAGGGCTCTACGTGGCAGCTGAAAACCTAGTGAGTAGAACTGGAATCCACGCAGAACAGGTGGCTTGTTGCCTGGGAAGGAAAGAGGCATTAGATGAAGGAGTAGCTCTCATCTTTCCCTTAGGTCTACTTCATTCACCCTTATGCTCAACAAAAGTCATTCTTGAATAGTTTACATTTCATTCTGTGTTTACAATCATTGTTATTTAATTCTAATTCATAGAGTCTTAAACAAAAACCAAAGTAAAACTTGTTTATGTGGTAACATTATCTGATGGGAGCTTGACCTCGATAAGAGGAGTCATTTTAGCGCTGTCTTTTCTTTTTTTTTTTTCCTTTTTGCCCGTGCTGGGTTTGACCCTGCCACCTCCAGCATATGGGGCCAGCGCCCTACTCCTTTGAGCCACAGGTGCCGCCCAGCACTGTCTTTTCTTCGAAAGTATCTACAGATAACCTTGATCATGCCGTGTCTCCATTGTGTATTCTACCTCCAAATGATTGGAGATACGTCCCTAATGAGCACTGCACTAATATTAATAGGCTTGAATTGTTCTTCACAAACATCTAAGGAAGGTGTATGCATTCTGCACAACAGGAAGCACTTTTTACTTTCTACTCTCCACCGGCTTCGAGACAACCATCTTCTTCAAATAATTAGAAATTGGCTTACAAGAGTCTCCGTAGCAAGTAGTGTTTAATCTGGTAAGACCTGCCTATGAAAAACTGGTCTTAAGTATTTAAAGGTGTTCTTTACCCTCTCTGTGGCTAATGTTCATAATCCCCTCCTCCCCATTTCAGATTAAATCTCCTTCATTGGACAAAACCACTCAAATTCTTAGAAACAATGTCTCCGCAGTATACACAACCACCAGTAGAAAAGAAGAGACAGAGGTCCTTGGTGCTTTGGGACTTCCAAAAGCAGACATAAAAAATGTCTCTTTCTCCTAAGCAGTTGAAAGGTTCCTGAATCCCATGCAGAAGCAGCTTCCCACTGCTGCCTCTGCGTGTGATACATCACATGGCTCAAACAGATCAGCACTAAGGGAGAGATTTATTATTTTTTTCTGAATAGATAGATATACAAGCCAAATTATTATGACAACTTGATAAATGTAGCTTTTGAAAATGCTTTCTGTTGTAAAAATACAACAAACAACAAGGAGGCCTTCTGCCAGGTGTCATCCATCAGTAGGTGAGCTGGCTGGGAACACAGCGCTGGTGCCATACCAGTTTTTCCCAGTCTGTCAGAGGCTCTAACAGGGAACTCATGAGCCAAAAGAAGAGTTGGCCATAAATTTCATTTTCAAAGCAATTTAAAACTGATTAGGGGACAGTGGAAGCTCAGATTTGAAAATGGTGCTGGCTGGGTCTGGGGGCTCACACCTGTAATCTTAGCACTCAGGGAAGCCAAGGCGGGAGGGAGGATCACTTGAGCCAGGAGACAAGCCTGAACAAGAGTGAGACTTCATCTCTACTAAAAGTAGAAAAACTAGTGAGGCATAGTGGTTAGCAGCTATAGTTCCAGCTACTTGGGAGGCTGAAGCAGGAGGATTGCTTAAGCTCAGGAGTTTGAGGTTGATGTGAGTTATTATGATATCACTGTACTCTAGCCAGGGAAATAGGCAAAGATTGTGCCTCAAAAAAATAAATAAATAAAAATAAAAAAATAAAACAACAAAAAATGGTTCTATATTGGCTTGGCACCTGTGGCTCAAGTGGCTAAGGCGCCAGCCACATACACCTGAGCTGGCGGGTTCGAATCCAGTGTGGGCCCACCAAACAACAATGATGGCTACAACCAAAAAATAGCCAGGCATTGGGGTGGGTGCCTGTAGTCCCAGCTCTTGGGAGGCAGAGGCAGGAGAACTGCTTGATCCCAGGAGTTGGAGGTTGCTGTCATGCTGTCAGCTATGATGCCCCAGCACTCTACCCAGGGTGACAGCTTGAGGCTCTGTCTCAAAAAAAAGGTGCTGTAAGTTGTGAACTAGACTTGAAAGTGTTTCTTTGGCAAAGATAACATTTTTGTGACTTCAGTTTTATAATTCAACACTCTGGCTCTATACTAATTTATCATCATAAAAACATTCTAATGAGAAGAGGGGAGAGGAGAGGAGAGGAGTGGAGAGGGCCAACTTAGAAACCTTGATTTATGCATAAGGAGAGAGTTACTAAAACGTAATGTGGAGACTAAATTCAATATAAGTGGAGGTTATATAGGTTTGGGGAAAACATTCTAAGACAACATCCTCTTTGGTTAGTTGACCTTCTCTTGGCCAGATGGAGAAAGCATCTCTGTACTTTTACACATTTTTGAGCCACAGTTAAGAAGCTGCAGAACGATTAAATTAAAATTTAGAGCCATGAGAGAATATTATAGGCTGGATTTGGGAGTTTGTGTTCTGAGATTCAAGTTGGTTTATTTGCTATTTTGAGTGTTTGGTATGTTCTAAATTACAACGAGAGAAATCACTGCCAATTTTTTTCCCCCCAAACAAGTATGATTTTACATATCTCTGCCTGTTCTTCAAGGAAAGACAGGCTACAACAGAGCATCCAGTTTCTCAAAAGTGGGCTGGCATTACGAAAATGAGGAGTGTCGTCATGTGCTCCAAAAAGAAGAAAGCAAAACAATGACACCGTAAACCAGAAAGATCACTCTCGGCTCCTAATGAAGCCAGAAACTGCTCTGAGCCTGTTGCTTAGACAATCTAACGAGACAGTGTGCAGTCACCTGCCAACCAGCCCCTGGGCAGTGCTCCCTGGTGAACAAGCTTATGTGTAATGCCTCCCGATTCCCAGTCACTTCACTTGTTTATTGAGCATCTAATCTAAACCAGCACTAAGCAAGGTGCTGTGAAAGATTAGAAAGTGATGACTTCCCTGACTCTTATCAGAGTTATAATTTACTTGGAACAAATCCACATGAATCAGAATAGAACATACGCAGTATAATGCCTGGTGAATAACTCATGGGTATGATCTGAATACGAAATACAGAAGGAATTTGGAAAAGGGAGAGGTTGATGAGTGGGTAATAACTTACAATGAAAATATGAAAATACCTAGGGGAGGATGCCCTATAGGACTGTGGTCCCTAGCCCCCAAGCAATGGGCTCTTATGGGTCTATGGCCTGTTAGGAACTGGGCCACACGGTGGGAGATGAGCGGTGGGGAAGAGCAAAGCTTCATCTGTATTTGCAGCTGCCACTATTGCTTGCAAAGCTGCCTGAGCTCTGCCTCCTGTTGGATCAGCGGGGCCATTAGAGTGTGAACCCCAACAGTGCATGTGAGGGACTAAGTGGTGCTCTCCTTATGAGAATCCAATGCCTGATGACCTGAGGTGGGGCTGAGGTGGTGATGCTAGCTCTGGGCAGTGGCTGCAAATATGGATTATCATTAGCACAGAGATCTAACTGCACAGAGACCATAATCAATCAACTGCTTGCAGACTCAGACCAAAACCACCACCACCACACCAAGTCTGGGGAAAAATCATTTTCTGTGAAACCAGTCACCAGGGTCAAAAAGGTTGGGGCCACTGCTGTAGGAGCCATAGGAGAACCAAGAATGTGCTGGGGAAAGGAGAATTTGAGATTCAGCCCTTCCTCCCTCTTCTTACTTCCTAAAGTACTGCCCTAGATCCAATTCAGCAAATCCATCCAGTGGTGACTGGATACCTGCTCTGCGCAAGGCAGAAAGAGCTAAAGAAAAGGAAAATAAAACCCACATGCACGGCACTGACAGTCTGAGGAGGGGCAGCCATACAAATAATACAACAGAACTAGACTCTGGAAAGGTGACTAGGGTGGGTGTAACCAGAATACCTTACAAACAGCACAGGGATTCTCAGGGGCACAGATGAAGGTGGCTTTAAATAATAGGGGAACTTGGGGAGGGAGGGGCGTCAAAGTTGGGTAGCTTGTCCGGAGAGGAGGCACAGAAGCAGCCAAGTGCCCAGCGCTTTAAAGGACTAGGACACAGTCCTGTAGCCGCCCAGGCCTCTTTTCACTTTTAGAAAGCTGTATTTTATCTCTTTATTTGCTTTTCTCCCCTGTGGTCTGTGTGTTTGATCTCTGAGCCACAGTTCCTAGGCAGTTAGCACTCTACAAGCATTTCATGAAAAGGGAGGGAGGGAGGGAGGGAAAGAGGAAGGGAGGGAAGAAGGAAGGGAGGAAGGAAGGAAGAGAGGGAGGGAAAGAGGAAGGGAGGGAAGAAGAAAGGGAGGAAGGAAGGAAGAAAGGGAGGGAGGGAGGAAGGCAGGAAGGAAGGGAGAAAGGGAGGGAGGAAGGGAGGGAGGAAGGGAGGGAGGGAGGAGAGGAGGGAGCTAATAGAAGAATACAAGAGAAGGAAATGCTATAAACATAATTTCAGGCTATGGAGAACTTTCAGCCTCACATTTATTCTAACTTTTGAACACTGAAACCTGATTAAAATCTTTCTATAATCAGCTAGAGATGCAAACTTGAAAATGAAACCAAATAGCTACCAAAGGAAAGAAACTTTTGGCTCCTTTTAATGGACACGTTTATTTTCATATATTTACTCTAAGCTGTGTTTGCCATTGCAATGCATTTGTTCCCTCTGGAAGCTGGCTAGCCGTGGGGGCCGGGGGAGTGCTGCCTTTGGCTTATGATCCTCTAGGAAGGACACGCACTTTGCAGTACATACACACATGCCATGAGGTTTGCAAATGATCTTACATTTGCTCAGTAGCCAAAAGAGGCAAAGAATGAGAATAAAAACAAATGTGTTTTAGCAACATCAAGTCCAACTTTTCCATCTTCCCCATGAGGAAAATGTATATTATGAAACGCTGGGATTCTAACAACCTCACCCGATACAACCCTCGAGTTGGGAATTTATAAATTATTTTGGCTAGAGACTAAAGTTCTTCTATCCTTGCATGTCACCCAGATGTCCATTGCAAAACGGGGTCGGGAGAATCCTAACTTTCTTTAAGCCATTTATAGTAAGAGCAGCTTTTGCTCCTCCTCCTGTGCAGCAGCAGCACGAGCTGTGACTGCAGATCTGGGGGAGAAAGCATCTCTTCTGCAGGGTAACATAGTTCAACTTTAAGTTGAAGGGCGCCGTGGGTATCTCTCTGACAAATATTTATTAGACACTTGTTCTGTTCCTGGCACTGCCCTTCTGACTTCACAGATGAGCAAACTTAATCCAGAGAGACCAAACTCCAGTCTAATATCACACAGCTAGAATTAAGTGGTGCCAAAATTGAAAATCAGTAGTTAGATAAAAAATAAAAAGGCACAATTCACAAAGTAGGCAAAGAAAGTTACTACTGTAAGTTCTGGTTCCCACAACACGTGGCTCTCTCCCACCAGAAGAAGTTTATCTTGCGCAGGGAGTCCTACCCCAAAGCTCAAAAATAGGGATGGGCTCTGCGGCTATTGGAGGTGGATATACGCAATCATGGCTTTGGATAATGATCACGTGTGAATCTGGCATCGCCAATTGTTTTATAGTCATTCTTCTTGCCTTCAGGTGAAGCATTTATCCCCCATGATTTGCAATTCTGAACTCCCTCCTTTTTCTCTCAACATCTGGTATCTGTCTCAGATTGAAACTAAGCAAAAACAGTTAGGGCTAGGGGCGGCGCCTAGGGCTCAAAGGAGTGGGGTGCCGGCCCCCTATACTGGAGGTGGTGGGTTCAAACCAAGCCCTGGCCAAAAACTGCAAGAAAAAATAATTTTAAAGAATGTACACAGATATGATTTAGTAAAAAAATAAAAAAAAATAAGTAAAACAGTTAGGGCTAGATAACTCTATTTTCTACAAATTGGATCCAAGCAAAGGAAATAAAAGAATTCAAGTAGTATTAGAATGCCTTTCCATTTTTGGTGGTTGAGGGGAGGGAGGAGTTGGTGGGATGAATGCTGAATTGAAGGTGGAAGGTTAAACCCAAATCCATGGATCAGAAGCTTCATGGTATCAATGGACGGTGAGTATCAAAGAATTTGCATACACTATTCAAGAATCGCTGGACACTAACTAAAAAGCTGAAAATGTAAAGGATCATATTTATAAGCTTAATAATAATGGAATGAAAGAGAATGTCAAAAATCATCTAGTACATGTACCACATGGTATAGGTTGACTTTGACTAAAACTGGACAACTGTATATCTACCTTGAGAAGTCATTCCTCCCACTCATGTGGTACCTTGGCTGATCGACCCTTTTAAAGTCTTAACACACTGGTACCCGTGGCTATATCCATGACCTTCCCACCTGGCAGACTGGGTCACAGAAACATGAGTGAGAAATTTTAATAGAAAAAAGTTGCTTTATCAGAAAATTCTGGGGTTTTCCCTTCATTATCCTAACCTCTAAATTCCCAGGGAGCTGGAGAGACACCTCATGGTTTCACTTTCATCTCCTTGAATAGAGCAGAAGTTCTAATCCTGGCTACACATTAAAACCAGTAGGAGAGCTTTTGGAAAATTAACTGATGTCAGGGCTTCACCCCCATTGTTGGAGAGTCATTGAGGATACAAAGAACCAGGTTATACTGATTGCATTTGTTAGGTCCCTTTTATAATTGTGTCCCGCCCCCAAAAGGTGTGCCACCCACGGCAATAATTTCTTGACTATAACACCTAAAGCATAGTCAACAAAAGCAAAAATAGACAAAGTGGGGCTATATCAAACTAAAAAGATTCTGCACAGCAAAGGAAACAATAAACAGAATGAAAAGGCAACCTATTAAATGGGAGAAAATAATTGCGAGCCATATTTCTGATAAGGGGATAATATCCAAAATATATAAGGAACCTATTTAATTCATTAACAAAATAATCAAATAGCCCAGTTTAAAAATGGATAAAGGATCTGAATAGACAGTTAGTTCTCAAATGAAGACATACAAATGACTAAGAAGTATATGAAAAGATGCTCAATGTTATTAATCAATAGACAAATACAGTTAAAACCACAATGAGTTATCACCCCATGCCTGTTAGGATGGCTATCCTCAAAGATGGAGACTTTACTTCTTTTATGTTTATATGGATGGAGCTGGAAAATATTCTTATTAGTAAAGTATCTCAGGAATGGAAAAAGAAATACAATACTACTATGAAACCAATTCATAATCACTCACACTTTCATATGAAAGATGAATCACAACTATAGCCCAGGATGAAGGAGGGAAGGGGGGGTGGTTTGATAGAGGGAGAGTTAATGGTAGGACCACACCTATGGAGCATACTGCAAGGGTATAAGTCAAATCTATCAAGTATAGAACACAAATGTCTCATCACTGTGATTAAGTAAATGAGGTGAAAGCTATGTTAAGTAGTAGGATGTAAAATACAAATTTGTACAAATAATCAACACATTGAATCCCACAAAGGCAAAATAGGAAAAAAAAAAAAAAAGCAAAAGATCAAGTGCTGATGAGGATGTGGAGAAACTGGCACCTGTACATATTGTTGGTGGGGATATAAAGTGGTACAGCTGCTGTGAAAAACTGTATGGAGGTTCCTCAAAAAAAATATGAAATATTATATGATCCAGCAAACCCACTTAGATACTTATTAATAAGAACTGAAATCAGGATCTCATAGATATAGTCATACTCCCATATTCATTGTAATACTACTCACAACAGCCAAGATACAGAAATAACCTAAATATCCACTGATGGATGAATGGATTAAGAAAACGTGGTAAGTATGTACAATAGAATATTACTCTGCCTTAAAAAAGAAGGAAACTCTGCCATATGCAGAAACATAGATAAACTGTCCTCATAGATTAACATGAGGACATCATGTTAATTGAAATAAGAGGAACACAAAGGACACATACTGCACTATTCCACTTACATGAAGTATCTAGAATAGTCAAACACCCAGATGCAGAGAATAGAATGGAGGGGGGCCTGAGGGCCCAAGGGAAATGGGAGTTACTACTCAACAAGTACAGTTTCCCTTATGCAAGATGAGTACATTCTAGAGATCTGATGTACAATATTGTTGATATAGTTAACAATGTTTAAAATTTTGTTATAGTGATAGATCTCATGTTAAATTTCTTGCTACAATTTTTAAATAAAGAGGAAGGGAATACCAAAGAGAGAGTCAGAACAGATTAGCTCTATGTTCTCTTCCATGTCAGTGCAGGTCTCAGTCTGAAATCTTCTATCAATTCTGCACAAACACAATTCTGTCTACCAACCTTGGTTCTGTGGTATAGGTATTAGATTCCTGATTCTTTTCTAGAGATGTTTAATATCCTATAGTTTTCTTCTTTAGTTGAAGTGCAAATTGAAGAAATGAAATAACAATACTGCATGTGCAGTTTTAAAGCAAAATACCAAACATTTCTGGGTTTTCTATAAAGGCATAAAAAAAGGATGTTTATAACATAGGTTATAACTTAGTGAGGAAAATAAAGCATGATATACTGCTACCAGAATAAACTAATGATAAAGATAAAAATACAAAAAGATCCAATTCCACACATGTCTTACGTAACAGGGAAATTCTCTTAATATAAAATATCTTGCAACTATAATCAGTAGAAACTCAGGGGCAAATTAATACTTCGGCAAATGCCTGGGACCCTTGCCCTTTGGGAATTTTATCCTTAGTAACAACTAACTACTTGTCTAATGCACAGTTGGCTTTAAATAAGTATTTTTTAATGAATGAATTAAAATTTAGGAGAAATAAAAACTTTAGAAGGGTTACTGGACAAACCAAATAAGGAATTTTTAAATAAACAAACCAAGACAGCCAAGAGTTATAGATTCCCAATACAGCAAATAAAAATTACGGACACCAAATATATTTCCAATCGTCTTTTATTTCCACAGATTGGTTGATGGGATAAACCAGGCCATAAATTGGTCCTAAACATTTAGTCATTGGCCTCAGCGTGTTCTCCTCCAGAAAGGATATCAGATCTTGGAACAATATACCCCCTGCTAAGATATATGACCTGCAATATTAGAAATCTGGGTAATACATTTAGACTAGGCTTTGACCCAAAAAGGAAAAGGAAGGCAACTGCACACTCAGGTCCCCAGATGTGCACTCTCCTCTGACACAACGAGAGGGCCACCGCATACAAACGACACGAGGAGTCAGACCTACTCCGCGCTTGTATATATTTCTTTCAAACAAAAACGCAAATATTTCCAAGGAAAACAAGGCCGATAGCATGCAACACTAGATGAAGAATAACAGATAAATCTTGCATTGGGGCTCCTTTGAGCTGAAAGTTCTAAAACCTCTTAAAATAAGTCTGGTGAACCTTAATTAGATGTGATGATAGTGATGAGATGCCTTTAAAAGAAAAAATACTTTTTTTAAAAAGCCAGTTCTTACCATTGAAAATTTTCTTTCGGTGTTCGTTATTACATAGTGTAAACATTAGTTGCTAACTAAAGCTTATAGTAGTATGTCAGTATTTTCGTGGGAGAACATTTGTGTTTGCAATTAAAAATCAGAGAAGTTAGCTTACTATCCCTTAGCATAATTCCTATGAAATGAGAAGTTTAGAATGATCTTTCCCATTGCTGGGGACTAAGACTCCTCGGGCTATTTATTTTAATCTTTCTGTGTTTATGTTGACAGCATTCTGGCAGCCGCATGCCTTTGTAATAATACTGTAATGTTACTTTACTTAGGCACCCTCCCGTGTGATGCGTTTTATCTCTTGCACATCTAATAATTTTATTCGACTGAAAAAATTTGCATTCAACTCAAAGATATAATTTAAAATTTCTTAACTTTAAAAATGCTGTTGTCCTTTATAAATAGACTTTTTTTTGCTATCTGGATAGTTATGAAGCCACTGAACCCATCATTTAATTAGTTGAGATTTAAAAAAAAATTCATACCCTTAACACATTAATTAATCTATAGTGTTAATCCATTAAATTATATTATTCACTAGATTAATTTAGGATTTCAGAACATAAAATACGTAACCTTTTCACTAATGCAAAGGTTAACACCACACATAAGACCATCCTGTTATTTGGCCTATTGCTGTATCAAATGAACCAGCATCAACCTAACAGTGATACAGACAATATTCGCACAGTGCAAACTGCCTCGTGTCTTTGGAATTCTTTATGGGCAAAGCTAATTAAACTGGCTGGAGATAAACCTGGAGCTCTCACAGATAAATGAATGTTTTTAAAAAGTTAGACATGAGTTCACTAGAAATATTATTTGAGAATATTTTGTTTGGGGTGAAGAATCAGAGAGACAAGGAGCAGGTGACCCATTGTTAATTCACTTGAAATAAAGGACCATCATCAAGTACAAGTAGTTATAGTCTTTTTTCTAATTAGTGAAAGACAAAAGCAGATATTATGTTCCATGAGGTGATGCATTATCAGAATTACTCAATGAAACTTAATACAATCTTATAGAAATTAGTGATAGTGGTAGATGATGTTTATTCAGTGTCTTCCTTTATGCTCAAACCAGAATTATAGGGAACAGCAATTATCAGTGTTCCAATGTGGGAAAGTCAAGCAGTGCCTCCTTTCTGCAAGCCTCTGAAAAAAAGATGGGGGAGAAGCCAAGGAAAGAACTCTGCTCAGTAGCCCCTGGGTCGGGGCTTTTCCCCCAGCACAAAGCATTGCTAGTTGAGAATAAAGGCTTTTATAGTTGACCTTTCTATACATTTTCATTCCATTTTTCTTCCATTGATTTTTTTTTCTGGGACCATCAAAAGATGTCTCAGAAAAGGTATTCTCCACTAAGAAGGTTAACCAAGCTTCTCACAAACTCTTAATACATCAGGGAACATAATTGACTCCAGAAGTTGTCATTTATTCCATAAAATCTGGATAATTTAGCTCTCTTTACAGTTTTATCACATTGGGAACAGAATAATTATTAACTGATAGACTTAAAAAAAAATCAGACCTGAAAGACCTAAGAGATCATATTACCAGGGCTGGAAAATTGGCCTGGTAGGTTAATTCATCTGGTGGGTGGGATTTATTTGGACAGAATTTAAATGTCATTAGACTACACATTCCAGTTACCCACTGAGCCTCTACGGATATATACACTCATAACTTCTGTTCTTTCCCAAATGTATAAGGTGATGGGATTGAATTCAGATGCTTAAATCTGGAATGGACCGTTAAGAGAGAGCCCATTAGGTTCATTAGTTCATTAAAAACGACTAAGAAAGCCACAGAAGACCATTTATGGTAGGCTGCAAAAAGGGTCCCAATTTTTTACCTTCCCTGAATCTCCTGCTCTTCCCCAGCACTGAGCACTGCGAGTTGAGCATTTTTGCTCTTCCACTCTGATATTGGACTTGACAGGTGGCTGGGTTTGGCCAGTAGGATACTGGCAAACATGCCATAGAGGCTTGAAAGGGGCTTTGGCATTGAGAATTGCTCTCTCTTTCTCACTGTGGCTGCCACCATGGGAATCTGCCTAGGCCACCCTGCTGGGAAGTGAGGGACAAGTGGAACAGAAATGAGTTTCTCCAGCTTGCCAAAATGAAACCCACCTAGATGAGCCAGCAGCTAGACATGTGATCAAGACCATCCAAGGTCATCAGAGCCCCCAGGCAAGCAGTGATCCCTTATCTTATATTTATGAGGTTTAGTGGTTTCTATACAGCATTGTTGTGGACTGGATAACTGATGCATCAATTAGTGCTTCCCTTAGAACCAAGAATCTCAGGTGAGTAAAAAGAATAGATCCTTGCTAGTACTAGATTAGTTGTAATTGGTTGTTGTGGGAGAACAACTTGAAAACTTGTAATATCAAATTTGTTTTAAGTCTTGAAGCTGAACACAAATTTCACAATATACCTGTCTCTAAATTATGAGAGTGAAATGTATTCTGAATCCAGCCTAAAGACTGATCTGGGGCTATGTTTAAACAATTTAATTACATTTAAGTAATAATGAGATAATATTAGAATATACCTTATTAACATTACGTTTTGTTTTCATTAGTATACTTATTTACCATTTATTGCTGCTTAGAGTTATCTATTTTAATGAAAATTAAAATTTTTTAAACAAGGATGAAAATGAAGACTTTGAATCTTGGTCTCTCCATTAACTCTTTTGAAAGCTTAGTTTTTTGAAATAGGAGGCTATATACCCAGATATTGCTGTTAATAGTGAAAGATCTTGATTGAAAAAAATAAAAAGAATACAAATAGCATCTTAGGTGTTTGACAACTTAGTATTTTGATAACGAAAAGTTATTATACTTCCTTCCAATATGCTGAGGAAATGCATTGAAACTATTTAGGGAGAAGGATGGAAATCATCCAATGAATGATTCTCTTTAGATATCAAAGGAGACTTTCTTTATATTGTCATTCCACATAAATCAAAAAAGAGAAGATACAGGGGTTAAAATCCTTTTTATAAAACTCATGAAATGATATGAAGTGGCAGAAAGAGAAAGTCAAGGATATACTAAGAAACGTCTGGTAAATTCAGATTCTAAACAATAGGCCCATGGCAAAGAGAACTGAATTTTGATCGTGGCCCACTGATCCTTAGAGTAGGGACTCCTCTTGGATATGTGGGCCTGACCAGTGTCTGTGGAAGGCTCCTGCCGGAGTGAGTTCTCTGCAATAGCAGATTTTAGATTTTTTTTGGAAATGAATTATATTTTCTATACAAATACATTTTAACATTTTCTCATTATCACTTAAATGTAATTGAATCATTGCTTAAATATAGCCCCAGATGAATTTTTAGGCTGGATTTAGAAGGTATTTGATTCTCATAATTTGGGGACAGGTATGTTGTGAGATTTGTGTTTAGCTTCAAGACTTAAAACTAATTTTATAGTTGACACGTGCTTATCGACATGCCTCATTTTGAAAAACACAACACAGCATTCATAGCAGAATCATAACTATTAAATGATAGCATTTTTTTTGTTACACCATCTGATGCTTTCTAGAAAATGACTGTGTGCTTTATATAAAACCTGAGTTAGTTTAAAGTTACCATCACAAGCTCTCTGAAAATTTAACAACAAAACATCCTTATTTGGTATTACAAGGGCATTAACTTGGTCATCGTGGAACTTTAAATTATCTTGGAGATGCAGATTTTTTAGAATCATACCTCCAGAGATGATAATACATTCTTAGTTTTCTTCCTTTTAAAATCTGTAGCTGGGAGACTTAACTCATTAGGGTATAGAGGTCTAAGAGGAGCTGTCCCAGAAAGCCCACTACAGTCATTGGCTGAACATCTGAGTCAATCTGTATGTTGTTTGTCTCAAGACGATCAGAATCAGGTAGTTCAGCCTAAAGTTACCACACACAAAAAACCCTCCTGGAGAATGGTGTCAAAATATATGTGTAAATAGTCCTTTCATAATTAGAAAATGTACATTTGTATTGAATGGAGTTAAACTGAAATCATTTCCACTCAGATCAGGAACTAGGCAAGGGTGCCCATTGTCTCCGTTGCTCTTTAACATCATAATGGAAGTTTTAGCCATCGCAATTAGGGAAGAAAAGGCAATCAAGG
>NW_003852401.1:9288801-9327922 GCF_000181295.1 Otolemur garnettii
AAGAAAAGAAAAGAAGAAGAAAATGTACATTTCATTTCTACCCAGATTGCTCCAGTGTTTAATGATGGGGGCAAGTTTTACTTTGCTAAAGAATCACTAAAGTTCCCTAAGTATCAAATATATCCATGTGTATAATGCATCAGTCCACATTAAGCACTGGCTTTCCAGAAATACAGACACATGTTAATATTTCTGTATATTCTTGTTGGATTTGGAAATGCTATGTCTTTGGAGGCTTTTTTTCTGCTTCTTCAAATTCCTAAAGAATGGCTAGCCCACCCACTCCCTATTTTTTTAGCTTCTTGTCCAGCCTACTGTAAGTTTACTGAGTATATTTTTTCAATATTTGAAAATCAAATAGGGGCATATCTTCTATATGTTTATAATTTTAGCATTTACAACCTAATTTTCCAAAACATTTCAAGGACAGGACAATGCATTATCTTCTAGAAAGTATCAAAATAAAATTCTAACAACTAGAACCTTAACTTCCTAGGTGGCAAAACTGGTCTTTTTGAATGCACATTAGCATTAATAGTTGATTTGCTGAATAACAGAATTTTATTTGTGATTTTAATTTATTCCTTAAGCTGTTTCTCAGTCTCTCATTCAGGAAAAGAGTCTACCATCGTGCGACTTTTGTGTCACTGAAATAATATGAACATTCCCAGACCGTGCTTCCTAGTCTTGTGTGACACATGTTTTGGCTCATCCCTATAAAATAATTCAAAGCCGCTAATTTAAGAAAACTAGATAACCACATTCCAAATTTGTACATTTTGGTTTTACTGATATATGATTATTATTGGTTATACAAAGACCATGTAGCATCATGTACTACAGATTTAGGAAGGTTTCTTTCTTTCTTTTTTATTTATTTATTTATTTTTTGTATTCAAGGTTAAGAGAGCAGGTGACATAAAGAGGAAAAATCTCTTCTTTCTTTCTCATCAGTTCAAGAGTCTGGTTGATAAGAAGCTGGCCTCAAAAAAGGACAAACTCGCTGGTACATACAATTTCCTAGACCCATCTTCAGTGTGGACCCCAAAGCCAAAACGTCCAAATACCAGAAATGATCTGCTATTTTGCTGAACGTGCGTGCCTTTTGGCATAGTAAGATACCAGGGTACATTTCCATTCAGACTTTCCAGGAACCAAAATGGTCTCTAACTATCCACAGATGCAGTGAAGAACCATCTATCTATTGAGCTCCTGATATCTACCAGACCCTGTACAAGCCTTGGTGAAACAGAAAGGAATAAGACTCAGACCCTGGTTTCAAGAAAGCTTCGCTCTTATTAAAGTAAGCTGATGTTTTCCTGAACCCACATCTCACCCCTGCCTGCTATTTGTTTATGAAAAGTCTAGGAGAATGAGCAGATGCTTCTTTTTTTCTCTTTCTGTTTCATGTTTTATAATATGTAGTGATTTTTGATCAAACCTCCTACTTGCTGCATATAACACTTTTCACTGTCAAATAAAATCTTTCACTAAAAAATATTACTGTGGTACTTTATAGTTTGCAGACAAATCTAGTCATAGACCACACAGCTCAAGAAACAGTTTTAAATTATTATTACTTTAAGTAAAAACTTTCCACTCTAAGGCCTCAGGCCTTTTCCTTTTAGCTTAGAAGCCATTAGCCAGCCCTTCTACCCTCTTCATTACTTTCACTACTCAGGCCACAATTCCCACTGAAGTTTCTATTTCTCCAAACCTCCTTAAATTCAAAAGTCTTCATTCATTGAACTGAATGACCTGAAGAACCTTTTGGCTACTATAACAAGTACCAAACTAAGCCAGTATAACATTCATTTGCAAAGTACCTGGCAACACTGGAAACATAACATAACATAACATAACATAAACTCAATCATAATTGATAATTAATAATTAACGCCAATATTGTTGCTATTATTATGACCATCATTATTAAGATGATACAAAAAGGATAATCTATTATGCAACTAATGATTCAAGAACCAATTCTAATAATAAATTCTCCTTTCAATTCTAACATGAAAACACATAAAATTTGTTTGTAAATAACATAAACTCTCTTGCCTATCACATGAGTGACTAGGTAGCCCAAGGCGGACGTAAGAAAAAACACACACTCAATTCTTTATGCCTTTCCTCCATTTCTTTCCTTCATCTGAACTTGTGAGCAACAAAATGCCCTGTACAACCCCAACCAGAAAAGAGCGCCTCCATCCTCCTCCCTGCGGTTGTCACAAGACCCCCAGTGGGGACAGGACTTACTTGCTGCTGAGACAGCGTCTCAGCGAGTAGGAGGCCCCTCCCCCGCACGTGCGCGAGCACTCGCTCCACGGGCCCCAGGCATCCCAAAGGCCGTCCCTGTCCTCCTCGGATCGTGCTGTCCTGGAGCTCTGTAAGGAACAAGAGGATGGTCAACATCACGGCCCCACTAAACCCTGAAACGTGTGTCCACAAATGGGGGTGGCCTGTGTGTCTGTACATGGTAGCCTTGCTGGGGATGAAAGCGTACATCAGATACTCTCAGATTCTTTCCAGTTTAATAATGTACGCATGTTTGGGGTGAGGGCTATTTGATTTTAAAAACTCTGGGCAATGTTTGAACAGGGCAAGAGATTGCACTAACGAAGCAAATGGGCAGGGAGTCAGAAACAGGGATTGGGGTTAGAAAATTGACCGTTTTTAAGTCACAATTTTGCTCAGGCTTCGGGGGTTTAACTCTTCCATCTCTCGGTGAAAAGGAGAAATTGCTCCTAGAGATTTTCCTACTCTGAGAAACTTGCATGAACATACCACCACTGCTTTCCAAAATACGGAAAGAGTGTACACTATTTAACTTTTAAAAAATAAAGCAATTTCATTCCCAGTTTTCAGATTTGTTAATTACAATAACTGTATAAAGTGACTTTAGTAATGCAGGGATTGCCTCTTGAAAAATAGATTTGTCTGTTATCTACAGGCTTCTAGGACAACTTTGCATCTATTGCAAAGATAATTGTTGTTATGTACAGGTCTCAATGGTGCACTTCTCACTTTTTTTGGAGACGAGAAAAGATAAAATTTGTGCTATATAGTTAAGAGAATGGGCGCTGAAGTCAGGAACTATCTTGGTTTGGGTACAGATCTTATTTTTTGACTATGAGTCCCTGAACACGTCCCACTTTTCCTGTGCCCCAATTTCTCTTTATATAAAATGAGGACAATATTATAACCATGCAACTAGACACGTATACTCCCACGAACATATACACACACATACACATTCTATATAGGAGGATTAGCTAAATGAACTTAGCCCAGGACAAGAGCCAGAGTAAAGCACTAATTTTTTATGTTGCAGTAATGGGATCCTTTATAAATCAGTTGCTGTGGGGCTTGGTTGTTAAATTGACTACTCCTTTGAACTTTTAAAACCTGTACAAATTAAGTCAAACCTGGACTCAGAATGTTATGCAACTGCTTTTCCAAGGGGTACATGCTATGTTTAGATTCTTAAATCATTTGAAAGGGGTATGGCATAGGGCAGTGACTAAGAGCAGGAGCTATGGGTCTGCTCACCTGGGGATGGAATACGCCTTCAGAGCATCCTATCTGTGTGAACCTGGGCCTGTATGCAACTCCTTATGCTTCAAGTTTCTTACCATAAAATCTGAATAATAAGGTGAACTACATCACTGAATCATTGTGAGGTTTGAAAGAGTTCACATATAAGCACATGAGGTGGAAGTAACCCAGTGCCCATAGGCAGATGAATGGATAAACAAAATGCAGGTTACATAGACAATGGAATATTATTAAGCCTTATAAAGGAAGATTCTGACACGTGCTACAACACAGATGAACCTTGAAGATATTACACTAAGTGAAATTAAGTCAGGCACAAAAGAACAAATGCTGCATGGTTCCACTTATGTGAGGTATCTAGAACCGTCAAATTCACAGACACAGAAAACAGAATGGTGCTTACCAATAGCCAGGGGGAAGGAACAGGGAATTACTGTCCAGTGGGTACAGAATTTCAGTTAGGGAAGATGAAAAAAAGTTACAGAGATGGGTAGTTGGAAGGTTCTACAAGGAAGTGAAGGTACTTAATTAAATTATACTGAACTAACACTTGAAAGTGGTTAAAATGGTAAATTTTGTGCCTGTGTGTATTTTATCACAACAAAACCCCCAAATACACATATACGTTTTTAAAAGAACATAGGGCCAAAATAATAAACACTATACTATATAAGCATTTCTTGCTATTGTCACCAAACATTACTTACAATTATGAGCACAGTTTTTAAACATAGATAAGATCTGAAAGGTTATAGAAGGTACACTGAAAAGGTACCAGGGCGTTCTCTGTTGATCGTAGCTGAGACCCTGTGCTCTTGAGGTTATCACCTCCCTTAAATCCCCAACCTGTCCTCAGTCGTACCTGGCAACCACCTGCCATATTGCATCTCCCCGCTGATGCAATGAGTTAGCAGTTTTAAATCCCTATAAAATATGGTTTACCATGGGTAACAAAACCACACTGGTAATCCCAAAGTCTGTCCTTTCTAATGGAGGTATTTATTGAGATCTACAGCCTGGTTTTTATTAATGGGATTAATCTTTAATAATTACAATTTGGGATACTTTGTTTTTGAATGTGTGATAGAAAAAAGACCTTTGGCCACTAATACACACATTTCCAAACTCTCCTCTCTGTACGCCCATTAAATTCATCACTCAGATTTTTACAAGCTTACTGTGAATCTCGATTCATTTTTGTGTGACTGGAAGATGGGACTGCTGAGAGAGGTGTAGCGTCTGCGTGATGCTGACAAAAAGACATTCGTATAATGCAATTGTTCTCATTGTACTCAAATTCAATATGACTGTAATGAAAACCAATATCACAAATGGTAGGATTCAGGCAGTAATTAAAATGAGTGATTACAAACACTGATGCTATCCAATAACCATAACTGCAGAACCAAAAAAAATTCCACATGCAGCATTCACATATGAATTGCATTTCCATGGGAGATAAGAACGTAAGAATGTCAAATCCTTGAGGGGTTTCCCTCTGGCTGCTCTCTAGGTAAGATATCAGGAAATAATGTATGGCTGTGATTTTGTTTTTCTAGAAAAACTGTTTCAGACTCTGCTAAAGTTGCTTGATATTTTTCACACGCCTCATCTAATTAGGCCCCGAGAAGCCTCAATGTTGAGTTTCACAAAGCATCCCTCTTTAGCACAAGTTACACGTTTCAGCACAACTAAACATATTTAAGCACCTGTGTTGTCTCCAAAAAAGATCTCATCCTAACCCGGAAGCGAGTCATAGACCTAATTTTTTCAAAGTTGAACAAACTCCAAGCTTTCTTTTAACAAGTAGAATAAACAATTCATTTCAACGGAATCCATGTTTAATGTTAGAGGAACTGATTTTCCTCCTTTTTAACTGCCAGATTTTATATCTATAACCAGAAATGACATTTTAGGGATGCCTTGCAGATCATTTAAAATCTAGAAATACTTGCCTATTGCAGTTTTTAAGACTTTCTGCTGTATAAACAGCTTTTGTGTCTGGTTCTGGTAGAACACACGTTTATGTCTCTCTTTTGAATGTATAGTCCTTTTGACTTCATAGCAGCATTTTATAAAGTGTAAACTTTGAGCTGCATGTAGCAAGGGAAACTGAGGCAGATGAAATATAAGGAATAGATAATGGGGGGTGCCTAAAAGCAATGGTTATTGCTTCTGAAACCAAAAATCTAAGTTTTTCTCCAGAGCCCAGCCAATGTTTTAAAATCTGATTTCCGGGGATGGCACCTGTGGCTCAGTGTGTAGGGCGCCGGCCTCATATACCGAGGGTGGCAGGTTCAAACCCAGCCCTGGCCGAACTGTAACAAAAAAATAGCTGGGCATTGTGGCAAGCACCTATAGTCCCAGCTACTCGGGAGGCTGAGGCAAGAGAATCACCTAGGCCCAGGAGTTGGAGGTTGCTGTGAGCTGTGATGCCACAGCACTCTACTGAGGGCGATAATGTGAGACTCTGTATCTAAAAAAAAAAAATCTGATTTCCATTACATATAAGTGTTAACACTTTAATTTCAGTGTCTCAAAAAGAAGGTCATGAACACTACTGAACACTGTGAGCAAGAGATCATCCCTGACCCCACTGCTGGGAATTTCAGCAATGATATTCTTTATTAATATCAAGTACAAAAGAACTAAAGAATAACCATTAAATTCTTCATAGAAGCCAATGTTTCACTAGTAGATTTATCATGAAAAGTCAAAAGTATTTGACTTTGAAATTGATTTGAGTATTGAAATTGAAGGAAAAAGTCATCATAAAGTCATTTCTTATTACAGCAGTCAGTTTACATTATAGCTATTGGATGGGTAAGAATGGGCAATTAGCACCTGTTTTGAGCTAGCATTTGAGAAATCCAGTGAACATGGACAGCAGAAAGGCCTGAGTCTTGGCTCTATAATTTTATGAAAACTGAATATGCCCCTTGAGTTATTTAATAACAAGTCTAGCCATTTCTAGATCTTTGGTGCCACATATTGATTGACCTTTAAATGTAGTGTTAAGGCTCCTAAAACAACTACTTTCCTGTCAGAACCCCAACTCCAGTGATCCATGCTCCTGGCTACCCAGGAGGCTCTTAGCCTGAGAAAATGCCAATTGCATGAATATGGATTGTGGTTACAGATCAAAATATACCTCCTATAAGTTTTAAAAGGGCTCTCCCACGCCTATCAATCTCGGAATGGTGTCATAGTCTTGCCATTACTGGCTTATCTGAAGATGGTTTTCATCTGATAGTTTTGTGGTTGTTTCCAGAACCAATTGCAGCAAAATAGTCACAGGTGAACAGCTCCAAGCCTGACAGCTACAAGTAGTTAAACGCTTTGAGTCATCACATGAAGCAATATGTTCCCTGCATCTCACTGCCCAATAGGCACTCAACCTTAGCATGACCTCCTGTGTACCACTTTATCCAGAAACTTCCTTCACTGAAACCTGGACAGGTTAGCAAAGACTTATGCAAGATAAAGGATGAAACACAAACTACCAATAAAAGGCCTGTGAGTTATACTTGCTCAGAAACACAGACACAAAGGATACTTGCAAAGTAATTTTTCCAAATGTTATAACAAGAGGTCAAGCTATATCGGACTAAATGCAAATGAACGTAGGTGCTGAGGAAATGGCTGATAGGTATTTGTAAAACTGAAATCATATAACAGCTGAACTTAGATTATACGTGAAGTGTTTTCAGATATCAACAAATTAACAAAATGGGTTATGGGACCAGGCAAAGAGTGGTTCTTAACAATTGTAAGATCCACCAGAAGGTACCCGAGCCTCTGGTTTTCCTCTCCTCCCAGCCGGCGTTAGTTTCAGCCATCTGGAGCTGTATAAAATGGATGTCACACACCTCTAAATTAAAAAGGGGGCAACTCCTCCAGTGATGAGAGAACCACTTTTCTGTGGGGTACCCATGCGACGCAGAGCAAGCTATACACAGAAACATCTCGTCCATGTACAAAGCTTTGGAAACATTATCTGCAGGTTCCATTTTTAGCCTCCCTACACACATCAGGTCTCTATAAATCTTATCTAATCCTTGGCTTCTTTAACTACTTGGAATACTGGTTCTGCTGCCAACTGTAAGCAGAAAGGGGTTGTGATTCCCTGCTCCTGAGAGCTTACAGACACTCACCAGTAACTGGGCTCTTATAAAAGCCCATTAGCTTTTTGATGTACTTTCTTATAGAGCGTGGTGTGTGGATACCGAGGCATGTGCCTTCCCGAATGATATTGGCTGCTGGCTTTGCTTAGGAAATTTGGATCATCTGGTTCTTATCACAGCTGCACTGCTGGGGGATATGATGAACTGCCAGTGACATAGCGCATGGTCTTTCAGGGGCCACTGCATGAAGCCTGTCCCTTGCTACTGAAGAGAAAAGTCAGTTCTGCAGCGGCGTGTAAAAGCTGTGCAGGCCGCGGAGGACTTCTGAGCACCTGCCTTCATTTTCTCTCTCACTGTGTCCGTGTATACATTCATCCACACCTTTTTGCTTTCCTGTTAGGGTACCTAATTGCACTTAAGCTCGGAGGATTGGTGGTGAAGGAAAACTCAAATTTATTAAGTACCTACATGCCAGGAGGCATGCCAGGATTTACACAGATTATTGAATTTTATCTTATAAGGAGCGAGGCCGGGTAAAACATTTTTTCCCCCCTATTTTACAAGTAAGAAAATTGAGGCTCAGAGAGGTTGAAAAACCCACATCACATTACCAGAGAAAGAGCACAGACTTTGAACTCAGAAGGCCTTTCCTAGTCACATACTAGTAAACTTGACTTAGACATGTTGCCAGATCTCTTCGAGCCAGTGTTTCTTCATCTGTAAAATAAGAACATTGTGATACTTCTCTTCCTAGGGCAGGGAGAAGGAAGAGAGAACATATGTGTAGGACCCAGTAAAGTTTCAGACACAAATACAACACTCCTATGTCACACAGCTAATCCCTGGTCAAGCCAGGCTCTCTGTCCATAGCTGACCATCTTTTTTTTTTTTTTTCTCTGCCTAGCTTCAAATTTTGACTTTCCTTTTCCTTTCGAAAGGCATTTACCGGGACATGAATTGGTCATAAAATGACAAAAGTAATGCTGTTGCTCGTCTTCAAAAAAATCGTTTTGTTCTCAGCATTCCTTCTCAACCTGGGAAAAACAAGTGAGAGGGAAATTAAAACAGCTTCCTTACTCTTTAGGAAACAAAAACCCAACTCTGCTCAGCGTCAAATGCTTCGGTAAGATTTTCATTTCAAAATAACTCGGGTTTTTTTTTGTATTCTATCCAAAGACAAGGCCAGATTACAGCTCATCTAGGAAACTGCTGAGAAACCCCTGGGCATTTTGGAAAGCTGCACTCCAGAGCACGATTTCACAGCCAGTTGAATTAAAATCCATAATTACTGATATGAACAAAGATTAGTCGTCAGGAAATCTGGGACTGGCCATTGAACATTTTGAATCAGCTTATGTTAAGGGTAGGCATAGATAAAATATTCTATCATCAATTTCTGTGACTTTAAACTTAGCAATTACAAACACTCTAACTGCTGTGTCACAATTCTCATAGCATATTAATATTTGATGCATTTTTTTTCTGATACGGATTTAAAACTCTTTAAGTTTGGCATTTACAGAGTTTCTACTAGATATAGCCTGTATGTTCTGGTTATCTTTTTCTACTATAATATTTGGCTTCATAATAACTATCATAGCTGAACTTAGTGGAAGGCTAAAGCTAATAATTTCATTTCTTTCACAAAGAAAAGTGGGCAATAGAACTACATTCTGCAGAAACGGCAATCATTATAAAACTCATTTGCCCTCACATTTGTGCTGACAGTTATCACGTGCCTGGCCCTTGCTCTGTAGAGACATTTTAAATCTTTTATACTATTTCATCTCAGGTGTGACAATTAGGCATTTTACCTGCTGCTCTGAAAGTGAAGCATCTCTTCCTGGATGCTGTGGTTGACTTCCCCCCACACTTAGTTAGGCAAAAAGAAAAATCTCCAGTGGAAAATAATATGTAGGCCTAACACCAAGGAAAACAGTGAAGAATCACCTCCTGGGTCTTCCACACCCCTCCACTCCCCAAAACAGGCATGTTTGAAACACCCCCTCACATGGAATTCCTTCTCTGCTCTCCTCATGAATTCCTGACTTCCTGGTGAGCCAGTTAGAAGTTCAGTTTCCACTTCCATCGAATCTAACTCGAGCTCTGTCCAAACTGCAGCTCCAGTCACCCATAGATACTTTCTGCAGCACTGGCAAATTTTGCTGAAATGAATTTACAAAACATCTGTCGAAGTAAGGAAACATCTGAGGCTCTGGAAAGCACATGTTTGGGGTTTGGAATCATGGAGAAAGAATTCCTGATGAAGGAAAAAAAATCTCATTTGGGGATTCTTTGGGAAACCAGAATGTTAATAAATTAATATAGCTTGGGGTTTGCTGGGTCCCCCCCCAAAAAAAAATTACAATTGATAATGGAGAGGCTGGAATAAATGACTAGTTAACTTCATGTCGCTATCAAGCAAGTCGGGTTTTAGTTTACTAGAAGTTTCTCAATTCTCCTTTGGTTGCCCATCATGCCATCTGAGCCAAGAAAAAAAATTTGGTGTAATGACTGTGCACGGAGCTCCAGGGGACTCTGGATGTAGCTAAAGGTCTGTTCCCATATGCTCAGATGCTTTATCTTCCAAGGGTCATTCAGATATCATGGGCCCGATGTTTAGAATTAAACTCTAAAACATTCTTGACACAGTATGTGTTTTCTTTTTATCTACATTCTTGTTTCTACTTCTGGTCACATTCAATTCTTTTCACTCAGAAAAGATACAATGATAAGCTCTAAGTATCACAATACTCTGCTTAACCTGCAAACACTTGATGTTCCATCATGGATTATCAATTTGTAAAGAATTCGTAGAGAATAAAAATTAAAACATTAAAATAAGACTTTGTAGCTCTTCAGGAGCTGTGCATACCAATTATCTTCCCAATTTGACTGTAATCCCTTTGAGGGCAGGGGTTATGTTTTCTATTTTTGAGTTACCTATAGTTATCACTGAAATAATTATGATGAATGTCATTTTGAAGCAAATCTATGACAAATATTAGTAGATAATGAAATGCTTTGGAAGTATGTTTTGTTGTAAATTCTTGATGACCTGTTTGTCATTTGTCTCTGCAAAATATACATAGAACAAGCACCAGGTGAGGGAGAGAGTAAGAGTGAGAAATACCTAGTTGGTTACAATTTCCAGGTCATTCCAAGTTCAGGGAAGCCCTTCTGTTCTCTGGCTCAAATACATACCACCGCCTCCCTCTTCCACACTAGGAGATGAATTCCATCAGAAACTCTGCACTTGTAATTCAGATGAGTTCATCTTAAAAAGCAACAACTCCCTCAATTACCAGATCTTTGTAGCCTCAACAGGTAACATTTTCCTCTATCCTATAGCTGTAGCCATTGGCAGCAGCTTGGATACTTCGAGAAGTTCTGCACTTTGGGTAGTCTACCATGTTGAAGGTTCACTTATGGTCCTGGGAATATTTTCCCATCACGAATGTGAAGCAAACCAACCTAGTTTCCCAGCAATCCAGAAGATGTTCTGGGGCCAGGAAACTGTGTAAGGTAGAGAGGACAGCCAGCAAGCTCCTTGCTAGTTTGCAATGGCTGCTCCTCACCAGGTTTAAAATTTTCAGCAGTGCCTTATTTGATTCTGTGTCTATAAGCAACTATGTATCTATCAGTTTCAGGGTTCACTCCCCCTTAACCCTCTATCTCTTAGCTTCTGGGGGACCTGCTGCTTTTGCATGAAGTTCTAATGCTGCATGCTCATGTTTCCATTTTGTCCGTTCCCTGAGTCCAACCTAGTGCAGCAACACCTTTTAATTTGGTAGGAAGATACACCACATCAGAATGCTTGCTCAACAGCCTTTAAGGTTAATCAGACACCTCGTCTTATCAATTCCATTTCTGAAATGCCTCTCTCTTCCATTCCTGCTCCCTCTAACCTTACTTTCCTTGTCTTAATTCTGGTTATGCTCTTTGTGGCTGGCATTCTGCAACAGATGTCCTCTCTGTTTCCCTGACCTCCAGCCGCTCCTCTCACCAGTCCATCCTCCATACTATCGCCTATTATCTTGCTAGAAATGCAAAGGTAAACTGTTCATTCCTTGCTAAGAGACTTTCTGTGGCTCACTGCATAGAGCTGGTAGGATCTGGTAATGAATTCTAGGGGCGCTGTGAATGCTCAAAGACTCTGTGCAACATTTTGAGCAGATGTGTGTTAGTAACGTATTTCTGGAAAGAGGACCCATGGCTTTCATCAGATTCTCCAAAAATGTTTAGTCCAAATTATTAGTGTGGCACATAAGACCCTTCCTAATTGACTCTAATAAACATTCTAAATTCATCTCTGCTTCTCCCAAACATCCTACTGTCCTCTGTGCTCCAGTAACTGGATACAGCATCACACACAAGCTGGACCTCTAGTACTGTGGTCAGCATCTTGCTATTGCCTAGATTCTTCTCCTGACCTTCTCCTGATTCTTCTCCTGATCTTCAAAAAGATGCTCACATCTTTTTACTTTCCTCCCCTCGCATACTGTTGCTCCTGCTTTAAGATGCTGCACCAATGCCATCTTCTAGTGACCCCTTCTCTACCCTCTAGGTGTGAACGTAGAACTCATCACTTGCCCGTCCTGTGCACTGCAGTCCTGTGCCTTGCCAGGGCTTGAGACATATGGCTGCTTTAGCATTTGTCAGCCTCCATATTGTAGTTACTTATTTACACACTCAGCCCCAGAAATGAACTATGTGCTTCTTAAGGGCTGTGACAAAGAGGAATATGCCTTTAAATACGCCCAGTGCCTTGTAGAACACCGGATATGTAATTGGTCTCAGTGAATATTTGTTGAATGAATAATTAAGACGAGGCAGGCTGGGACAAGTTGCAGTTGAGTGCCTAATTCCTAACGGCTGTCAGCTTTCACTTTTGTTCATGGACATTCAGATTCTGTACAGACAGAGGGGGAAAATATCTGCAGAAGCTACAGATAAGCAAAGGAATGGGAAAGAACAAAAAATGATTCTGATCCATGGGGGAAAAAAAGAGGATCACATTTCTGCTTATTCACATGTCTTTCTCTGCCAATTCTAAATTTACTCAAAATGTGTAAAGCTGAAAGATGATTAACCTGTCACAGCTTGCCTTAATCTGGCCTAATCCAAGTCCTACATACTTCTCTGCCAAAGGTCCTCACCACCGAGTAAACAAGCGGCAACACTTGGGAAGCAGTGCTTTTTGGAGATGTCTGTGCTGAGATTAGGAGGGATGACTGAGGATGGGAATGAGGAGAGGTGGGTGAGGAAGTCCCGACTTAATGAAAGGCATAGGCCTCTACCAACAAACAAGTGAAGAACACTTATGCAATCACATGTTCATGAGTGCAAAATTTAGTCCAGCACAGACAGCCGTGGGTCACACAGAAAGATGTAAAATTGGCCAAAATCAATCCAGAAAAATGACCTGAACGAGGCAAATGTTGGTACAAGTGGCATAGTAAGAGTTTTGGACTTGGGATACTATATTTCTATTAGAATCTCTTCACAAATCTTAAAATTTAAATAATAGAAATCTGATGCTACATGAAATGAATAAAGACAATATACGAAACTCTTAAAGGCAAAGGCGAGGGTCAATTCAGCTTGGCCCTCCTCATGTCCAACACAGGGCTTGATACAAGTTTAATGTTCAATAGATACGGAGTGTTCGACGGATTTTTTTGTAAGCATGTTGATTTTAAAATGTTTCAGAGAATGTATTTAAATAAAATTGATGGCAAAAATTTCTGAACAGGAGTCCGGGCTGGGCAAAAAGATTTGGCTGTTGTGATACGTTCATTACTCCTGGATTTTGCCATTGTGGTGTTTTAGGCAACTTAGTTCTCTCTGCCTTAGTTTAGTCACTCCTATAAGAAGGAATTTTGACCAGATAATTTCTAAGATCCCTCTAGCTATGAAAACATCTAGGACTCTAACTTAGGCTATTCCATTTTAGCCTATTTCCACATCAGTCTTCCAATCTGTAAAATGAGACATTTGCTCAATTTACCTCACAGATTTGCTAGAAAGACTTTTTAAACAGTGCTAATAATATATGAAAGAGTGTTGAGTAGTATAATTAGTCAATGAAATCCAAGTAGAGGCAGTCCTATTGATTCAGCCCTAAGAATTGTTTCACTATAAAGCAACTAACTGTTTAAAAAGAGAATCTCCATTTGGTATCTCCTTTCTATGCTAATACAGTCATTTACGTCCAGAACCTATGCCAAATCCTACGAGTAACTTCTGAATAATAAACAAAATACTAAATTGCTCTCTGTACATTTTATTAATAAATGGGTTCTACTCAAACCTTTAAAAATCAACATTTGGAAACAAAAGTCCCCCGAATGATAAGATAAAAGTCAGCTTTATTTGATGGTCTTTGATTTCTGTTTTGGCTTAATTTTTACCTGAATCATTTTCCCCCTATGTTTCTCCTAGAATGGCTATATCAATACTTTTCACAACATACTTAGTTCTGTGTCAGAATAGAAACTCTTATTGTGGACTTCGACTGTATAACTTAGAGAGGTTTATGTAATATTTTGATTTACAGATATGTTTTCCCCAAGTACTAAGTCCTCTATCAATAATTGAGAGTCAGTTTCCATAGCCTTAGTATAGCTTTTGTTCTAACTACAGTAGTCGGGCTGTGTATTCTCCAGTTAACTGAATTATTTCATAAATATACTATCCTGCAATTTTTTTCTTTAAAATCTTTTGTGCATTAGATTGTAGTCTGAGTTCCTTATTTTAAATAACGGCAAGAAATACTTTGGCTTTCTAAAGTGCTTGTATTTTTCAGTCCATTATAATGTGTCATCATTATCTGTAAACAGCATAGACCTACTTGTGTTGAGAAATAAGAATGGTGATTAGAGACAAATAGACTTGTCATCTCTTCCTACCTTCTAGTCAATTTCAGTGGACGCATTTATGCTTTTGAGCTGGCTAAATTCCATGTACTGTTAGCATTTAAAAATCATAATCGAAAAATATCATCCAGTATTGTATACACGGCAAGTAATACCATCTTCTATTTATTTGTAAGTTAAATACTAATGTCAGGGAGCCATTAGCAAAATCATTTCTTAAATGTTTATTCCCATATGAAATATAATATGATCTTTGTGATTCATGTGAGCTCTCTCTGACTCTCAGTGCTTGCAAAGAGAACACTTTGAGAGTTCGCGAAGCTTAATTTTTGCTTTCAGTGTGCAAGCATTTTGCCCGTCACCTTTTTTTTTCAGCAAGAGTTCTTTTTCCTTCAGCATCATTCACTATCACTTAATGGAGGAATTCTATTTATATTCATCACATTAGCATCCTTAGCAATGTGAAATGTTAATAATGTCTAAAGTAGTGTTATAATCACTCAAATGCCCCAGGAATATATTAAAATGGATCTTGGCCACAGACAATATCAAGATTGCCGGCGCACCACAGGCCTCTTTTTTAAAGCCTGTTTTGTAATAAGCCGAGAAAGGGGAAGGTGCTAAATCATGGCTTACTCCCCATTTCCCCACAGCCTTTCTGTCTCTGGGGCGGGGCCTCAGAAATCAATTTCACACACGGCTGCTATCAGCATTCTTTGAGCTATTAAGACGAAAGCACTTTCTCCTCTTTTTATTAAAACCAAGCTCACTTTTATCTCACAGCTCCAGCTTTGTGCTCCCCTACCTTTCCTTTCCACTTTGTCAGTGCTAAGGGTTAAACTGTCTCCTGCTTCCCTTCCTTTCACTTGGAAACCTCTTGAAAGGCTAATCCACATTCCCTGCACCCACTTCCTCAATGCCCCCAGATTCCTTAACGCTTTGCAGTCTGGCTTCTGCCTGCCACTTGACTGACGTGGCTCCTCTGAAATTCATCAGGACCTTGTAACTCACCACATCCTGTGACCGTCCCTCACAGCGTGCTGGGGAATAGCTCCCCTGGCTTCTCTGGCAGTGAGCACTTGCCGTCCCTCCGCCGCCTCTCCTTACTCACTCTGACCACAACTACCACCATCCCCAAAGGCCTTTCCTTAGGCTCCTGCTCTCCTGCTCTCCGCTCTGCCCTGCTGTGGATCTCACTCACTTTCCCTGGCTTGAACGTTCTTTCTGTGTGTAGGTGATTTACAAATATACATCTTTCCAACCTCCAGGCTTTTATTTTCACTTACCTGAACGCCTTGTTAGCATTTCAAATGCAACATGTCTAAAACCAATCTAAATACAGTAGAACCTCTATAAGTTGACTACCCAAGGGATTGTAACACACTGGTCAACATACAGAGGTGCTCCGCATAAGGAGCTAGGCCTACTGGACTGATAAATACATGTGGTGTATGTGAGGTCTGTGAAAAATTAGGTCAATTTCACAAGGTGGTCAAAGTAGAGAGGTCATCAACTGTAGAGGTTCTACTGTACTGGGGGCCCCACTATTGTAGCGATCCTTCCTCCGGCAGCAATAAGCATCTCTAGAAAACACTTCCCTCTTCTTCAGCCACCTCTGTTGCTCTATCCAGCATTGGCCTGTACTGCCTCTTCTACATAGGCAAGTAACTCCTTTCTGCCCCCCTTTTCCATTCTATCCACCAGTGCCTAATGTGGACTCTTCTGACCGCCATCATTTGCTTGACACACAACTGGTGGAGCAGCCTGCTTTTTGCCTTGACAAGTTAGTTCCTCAGTGGCATGGCTCTTGGTGCACCAGGACACATGCAGCAAAAGAGCTGCACATAAGCCCAGACGAGTGTTCTGGAAGGCCCTGAGTCCAGCCAAGGGAATGATCCTTGAGCAGAATGACCACTGGAGCCAGTGAAGCCTTCCGAAAAGGGCATGGCGTAATTGGGGCTATAAAGTTTCCAAAGTAGACTTATTTTTAACTTATTTGGTCCTCATAATATACGTATGAGGCACTGAAGATTTATGGGCATTTTAGGAAAAGGGAGGAATGAAGAGTTACTGTCAAAAGGAAGAGAGAAATCTATCTTTCAATCATTTCCCCAAGAATGGGAATAGAATCTTTTTATGTCTAATTAAGTAAGTGGGATATATGTATGGGTAAAAGTAAATAAGTCATCCAGACAGGAATTAAACTTAGGTGTCAGAGGAACACAGTGGGAAATACGATCAATTTGTACTTAGCCTGGTACCAAGGACATCCAGAAAAAGAAAAAGAAAGAAAATAGAAGATCAGATGAATAGTATGCAGAAGTCAGAATACTCTCAGGGTATCTGTTTTATTTTGTTCCTTCAGATTGGGCTCAGGGAGTCTCTAATTTCCATCTTGTACAAAATAATTTAATAAGGTCATGGTTCTTATTTTTGAAAAAAAACATTTACACATTCAGCTTGGCGCCTGTAGCTGAGGCGGCTAAGGCGCCAGCCACATACACCAGAGCTGGCAGGTTTGAATCCAGCCCGGGCCTGCCAAACAACAACAACTATGACCAAAAAACAAACGAAAAAAGTATCCAGGTGTTGTGGTGGGTGCCTGTAGTGCCAGCTACTTGGGAGGCTGAGGCAAGAGAATCGCTTAAGCCCAGAATTTGGAGGTTGCTGTGAGCTGTGATACCATGGCACTCTACCGAGGGTGACAGCTTAAGGCTCTCTCTCAAAAAAACAAAACAAAAAAAATTACACATTCACATGGATGGCATATTCTACGATGTCTTATCAAATGGAAGGTTTTTGAGTCTCTTTGTGCAGGCTCTGTAATAGTATAAACACCGTCACATCGTGCATCAAAATCCTCTCTCTCACACACACGAATATTTATAATTGACAAAGTGCATTTGCATCAACTGTGGAAGTTATTAGAACCAGTATATTATCCCTACTTAAGAGAAAAGGGGCTCCTATGTTTTTTTATTTGGGGGGGGGGTTATGAAGTATCTTCAAAGATAAGAGCTATATCCCATAAGAGGTAAAAGCTTTCAGGACATTTTTAATATTTAGTTAGGTCAGTGATTATCAATTCTGGTTGCACATCCAAAGTACCTGGGAACATAAAAAAAATTACTAATGTCTGGGCCTCTCCCTGGACCTATTGTATCTGAATCTCTAGGGGGAGGGAGGTTGGTGGCTACTCAGACATCATGTTAAAAGTTCCTCAGGTCATTTTTGATGCAGAGGAGGGTTGAAAGCTGTGAATTAAACCAGCATTTTTGAGTGAATTCACAGGATGACTTGCTTGAGCCAACATTTATGTTTATTCCATCTTAGAGTCCCTGGCTTCATGGGCTCCAGACCTCCACCCCCATATTAAAAAAGCAATCTTAGCTCTTCTTCATAGTCCCTCTCTTTAAGATTGCATGGGGCACCACTGTGACTAGGCAAAACTCTCAGCTGTCCTTGATCAAGGAAAAAACAAGAGATTGGTTTCTAGAAATTCTGGCCTTGCAGAGAGGGAGTAATAATTGCTGATGTTTACTGGGCACTTGCTCTGTGTGCGAAGTATGGTGCTAAGTACGTTTATGAACCATTTTATTAAACTTCATCATGACTTTCTGAGGTAGCTGCTATCACTGATCCCTGTGTTACAGGCAAGGAAACTGGGGCACAGACAAGAGTGAAGAAACTCAACTGGTGAAGGCAGGATTCGAATCCAGGCTGTCTGGCTCAGCCGTCATTGCTCTAATCACTCCTCCAGTGGTTCTCAAACTTTGCTGAACGTCAGAATCAGTGCTAATCAATACACAGAGGCCCAGGCTCCTTGAAGTAGAAAGGGCCTGGGTATTTGTGTAATTTTAACAAGAGCCCCGCTGATTGTGATAGTGGCCAAACATGAGGAACTATTGCACTACATCACACTTGCTTATAGATAAGAAAAAGATCATGGGCAGGCAGCTTTGACCTTGCTAGGGGACAGAACGGAGCTAAGGTAGGAGCATGTACAAGCTCCCTCCAGTATTTCGGGACAGGAGAGATGAGCAAACAAAGTCAGGAACCATCAGCATCAGAAGCCGGTGAAAGGGAGGGTGCCATAATCATATTCTGACATCTGAATCTTAAGTCTAGGTTAGCTCTCATCAGTTAGATATTAGAAAGACCCAGATACAGTATTGCACCGAATTCAACTGAAGAGTCACATTTTATGTACCATTACAAATCTTTTGTAAAAAATGCCACTCACTAAGCTATGATCTGCTATCAATTATGAGATACATTTGAGTTTCTAAAATCAAGAAAACAACGTGTATCTTAGGGTCGATGAAATACGGTACAAGCTGTGAACTCTAATGAACTTGGTTCTGAAACTGTGGAAATCACTCAGCACATTGGGGAGGCTCCTGCTAACAAAGGCCAAAAACATAGTTCAAACAACATGGAAAATAATCTGTGCTGCATATTTGAATATGATTTGTTTGCTATAAGGACTGAATACATATACATGAAAAGTTGAGAAATTCACAGCACTGTTTAGGTTTTAGTGTTCCATTTTCTTATCTGTGAAATGGGTTATGGTCAGGCTTATCTGACATAACATATAAATAAGTAACGCAGTACTTGGCAGCAGGAGGAGACTGAAATTCACATTTCTTTTTCTCCTTTTGTTAAATCTAACGAGATTTTCATTCTGTTTTCGTTCAATTTCAGGGAAGATGGGAGGAAAGTAGAAGTCGTAGATGTCCAAAATTAGAATGAAAGCCAGAAGGATTATATGATTTAAAACCTAAATACTTACTTGATGCAGTTCCAAAGCAAACCTACTTTATGAGGTGAGGGCAGGCTATAATCAATTTTGTATTAATGCTGTGTAAAGAGCTATATACACATCAGAGACTATTGGTTTATAATTAGAAGAAGAAATTACATTTACGTAAGATTCCATGATTAAAAATCTTGATGCTTTAGCAATCTGACCTATAGAGAAAAAATACAGAGCATATATGCGACATTTAACTCACCCTATAATAGGACTTGTGAGTTATCTTTTTAGTCAAATTATGATTTTAGTATAAAATGATGAATTGAGGGATTTCAGATATAGCTTGATTATTTCTGAAGACCATGATTAGTATTTAACCAGGCCAGATAAACTCAGACCCTCAGTGCTTCATCTCTTTCCTGGAGTTTCAGCTTCTTTCAAAGCAAACCTCACATATGGAGCCCATATTAGATAACGTGGAGCACTGCAAGCATGAGGGTAATGGTATTTGCTGGCGTCCCATGGAAACAGTCATCACTGTGGCGTGAACCTGAAGAGTTGAATAGGGCACTCGTTGGTGAGGAAATAGATAAATAACTACA
Organism: Otolemur garnettii; assembly: GCF_000181295.1. Lineage (NCBI taxonomy): Eukaryota > Metazoa > Chordata > Mammalia > Primates > Galagidae > Otolemur > Otolemur garnettii. Next base: position 9,308,726 of record NW_003852401.1, read on the forward strand.
TGTGGGAAAAATACCACAGCCTCGAACAACAATAATCACTTGAAGGTCCAAAAATGACTCCATGTGACGGGCTTTGTATTATGGGGGGGTCATAAAGCTTTCAAAAAACACAGGACTGCCCTTCTGAAATGGCCTCTATTTATTTTGAAAGGTTCACTCACTGTGAATACAGGGTCAAGTCACAACAGTTTGGCAAGCTCTTCAGAAAGGCTGGGCCTGAGTTCGTTCTTTGCTAAGTGACAGAGAGTTCTTAACGTTTTAGGATACTGAGACATTTGTTGCTCCCGGAAGGCCTTTCATGATTTGGAAAAAATAATCTCCAAAGATGAAGGTTAAAAATTGTAACAGGGCGGCCTGGAATGCAGTTATTCACTCTTTCACACCTTCACTCAGCAAGCTTGGGTTGGGCACATCCTCTGCTCCAGGCCCCCACCCTGAGCTGTGTGTTAAGCAGAGGGACCTAAAGAGCGCTCACACCCAGCTGGAGCTTTAAGGCCTCTGAGGCCTCAAGATGTAAGGCAGGGAGCCCACGGGAGGGCTTTTCTTACCGATAACTAGGTAGCCTGAGAGCTGGACTCTTGACCTTCTTTTTCATCATTGCTGCTGCTGCTTCTGTGACTTCGTAGCCTGAGAGGTTCAACGATCTTACACCTTCCACCTCCTTTGTCCAGGCCTCTGCACTCCACGTGGCCACCAGAGGGTTTGTCTTTCTAAAACCAAACTCGGCTCCTGGATGTGGACTGCAGGGCCCTGCCTGAGCTGGCTGTGTTCCGGCTACAGGGGTTTCCTCACTCTTCCTTGAGCTCACCTTCTCTGGCCCTTTGCCCACACAGGCCCCTCTGCCTGGAACGTCCCCTTCTTCCAGCTCTTGCCATGAACTTCCATGGAGCGATTCTCTGCCTAGGATGGAGCGGGGATGCTGCGGACGATGAACAGCCGCTTCCTTCCAGTTCTTTGTTTCCATCTTTGTGCTACTACGATACCTCACACCCTCTGCTCAGCCTCGGTCTGTGCTGTCTTTTGAGAACCTTGGTTAGTTGTCTGTGAGTTTTCTGACTGTGTCTTATTCTCATTTGTGTCTCAAGGAAGGTGACTGGCATAAACAGGCCAGACCCTGACACAATTTTTATGGAAGCAGAAAAAGAAAAATAGAGACAAAGGATTGTCTTCCATAAAACTAAATGTGTTTGTGTTTTTCTTTTTTTCCTTCTGAAATTATGTACCTAGAACTTCTGACTTTTTCAAAAGACCTTTAATTTCTTCCACCAGTGAAAGAACATGGGGAAACTGGGCCAAGAACGAACCTCTGCCTGGGTTCAGATTTGTACACTGATACTGCTGGCTGAGTAACTTCACACATACTATATAAACTTTCTGTGCCTCAGTTTCCTCATCTGTAAAATGGGGAATGTGATTGCTCTATCCATAGGGTTCTCATGAGAATTAGACAATGTAATAAAAGTGTTTTTACATCAAAGCAAATACTCTCTTTAGTACTAATGAATATTATATCATTGACACAACTATAGATAGTGGTAGATTTCCATGCCTCTTATCTACCTACACCACAATCCTTATTTGTTTTTTAAATTTTAATGGCCTGTGAAATCCAAGCCTGGGAATCAATTCTCTAAATTATCTAGAACTCTAACGTGGGAATACATCACTGGATAGGTTTCTTAAAATCAAGATTCTTGAGCCTATAGCCAAACAATCACACTCATAAGAGCTCCAGAACCACCAAGCTGAAGGTAGCAAACCTTCTAAGGGAAACCTTCCACATGTGATGGCAGATTGGCCTTTAAGTCACTCGAACGAGGGGCTGGTTTAAAGGTTTCACTACTTAAGCATAGCTCTAGATGGGAAAGACAGGTGTTTACGTATCAAATAAACACAGAGACAAAGCAATACACTCGTTAAGGTTAGGTTTCAGGATTACTAAAAAAGAGGATTTCAAGGGGGAAAACAGGGGCATAAGGAATAGAAATGACCTGAAATATAAATCTTTAGAGATTTAGAGTTTTTCTAACACATTCTTTCTTGAATCACTATAAATAATGAATTAATGTGTCTATTTCTTTAGGCAGAGACCTCCTTACATCAGCAATAGTTAAATATACAGTTTAAAGAAAACAGTATCATGACAGCAATTTAAAACCAATGGAAAGCACCAGACAATTAATTCCTGTCTTCCCCAACCCTGTCTTAATTTCCTTCTTAGAGCTTATGTGGAAAGACCCGTCTTTAGGACCATGTCTATTTTATTTACACAGTATACCCCCGGCCCAGCACAGTGCCTGGTATACAACAGACTCTCAGTAAACACACCATTTTGCACTACAGGACAAGGAGACCTACCACTATGTACGAGATCCTACATGAAGTTATTTTTACAACTACATCACTAAATTATTCCAATTCTTTCTTTAATTTGGAAGCAAGAGAAATGAAGCTCCTTGATCAGACACAGTTCTAGGGAAAGAGATAAGGTTTACAGATTTTAGTTCCCTATTCTTAGCCTGTTCTTGTCTGGTCATCTTGACATTTATAAACCAACCATGATCCTTAAGTTTTGACTCCAGATTATTTTCCAGATGCTTCATTGGTTCCTTCTGCACAAGACACTTCAACATTTCAATACCTCTCTACCAATACCAGCTTGATGGCTCCTCTTTAAAGGGACCACACAGGGAAATAGAAAGGGAACAAACTCAATAGGACGGTGGGCTTTTGAATGGACCCTGATTCAGGATCTGGATTCTATCTACTAGATGTTCTTAGCAAATATCACTCAAATCTCTTTGTAGACACTTATATTTTAAAGTCGATTATCTGCAGAATGAAAGGGCTGGAGTAGGCAATTAATTCACTTTTTCACAAAAAACCCCAAACTTACATTGAGTGCTTTGTGTGTATCAAACTTTTTGCCTGATGCTAGGGATGCAAAGACATTCAAGACAAAATAAACCAAACTCCTTCCTTCAAAGCAATCCTGTCAATTGGGGTCACATTCTATATATCTCAAAGATTCCTTTTATATCCAAAACATTGTGAGTCTATGACCTGAGAATTTAACTGCTAATTAAACTAACTCCATGGCAGTAATTTCAAAGTGTGTTGAAATTACTCAGACAAGCTATGAGTCCCAAAGGAAAAGTGTGTGGCACATCAGGGAGATTGTATCAGGGCTCAGGGACAAATGGTTGCAATAACTCTTATGAAAGAACAGGCTATTTCTAAAAATGTTCCCTCCAAATCTTACTTCAGCACCTGAACAGTAGGAGTTCTTATTGTTTCCATTACTCCTTTTATTTCTGGTTGTATTGATGAAGTACCGTAACCTAACAATACTCTTACAGACTTCAAATGACTGAGATTACAGCCAGAAAAGTAGGCTGCGAAATTGGACACCCTACCGTACCTTACTATGGGAACAAAGTGAGGTCTATTTATTTTATTGGACAGTTTGAATTTATGATAGGTTGCTCACAATTTCCTGTCTCATTTCTTCAATGCTCTTGGAATTTATATCAGGATGTCTTAGGTTATCACACTCCCCATCCCAACATTTATGCCAACAGACTGAACTGACTTAGAGAAAGTCCCTGGACAAAAATTGAAGGGGAAAATACCCAAAGCTTTAGTTGGAGAATGGCAGAAGCTTTGGAAAAAAATCTGAAAAAGCAATGAAGATGAAAATGGAAACTCCGTGAAAATTAATGTAGTGTAGAATTGGCAAACATACCACTTATTTCTTTAAACAAATAGAAGAAAGAACCCGCTTATGTGGTGCACCCAAATAATTCACAGGTGGTGAAACTATTAGAGGCCGGCAATTTCTTGCCTCAGAAGTGGAATAAATCTTTTGTATTGTAAGCGGCGTATGCTCACACACGTGATTTTTCTGCCATTTGCTTTCTTTTGACTATCGTGCTTTTGAGGCACAAGGTCATTTTGGTTTTACTGTAATTAATTTATTTTAATGAAGATGAGAGATGCAACCTAGTATAGTAATTGTGCTTATAGAAACACAATTCCAAATGAATTTTTTTTTTTTTTTTGCATGGATTTTGGTTGTTGAAAAGTAGGCACAATAGGGTGGGTGTGGTGGCTCATGCCTGTTAATCCTAGTACTCTGGGAGGCCCAGATAGGTAGATTGCTTGAGCTTAGGAGTTTGAAACCAGTCTAAGCAAGAGCAAGACCCTATCTCTATTAAAAATAGAAAAATGGGTGGAGTAGGACGCCAGCCCCATATCCTGGAGGTGGCAGGTTCAAACCCAACCTCAGCCAAAAACTGCAAAAAAACCAAAAAAAAACTAGCTGGACATTGTGGAGGGTGCCTATCAACCCAGGTACTTGGGAGGCTGAGGCAAGAGGATTGCCTGAGCTCAAGAGATTGATGCTACAGAGTGAGATTCTGTCTCAAAGAAAAGAAAAAAAAAAAGAAAAAGAAAAAGAAAAGCAAGCACAATAGTGTGAAAACTTATATATATAACTCTGTAGTCTGGCAATGTGATTCCCCAGTGACAGTGGGGCTGATAAACACTCTCTCGATGCTGGTCTCACAATGATAACGATTTACTTTGAGAATAGTTATTCCCTAAAGAATTAATCTTAACTAAGAAACTGTTCCAGTGAGTTCTGTGGCACAAAATGATATTCTGAACTGCAGAAATTGCAAAAATACATTGCTTCTCAACCTTTTCGTTAAGGTCAAATGAAATTATAAAAATAATTTTTAATGTTTTAAGCCAATTCATGAAAACAACACATTTATAACCGTGGGTAGCCATAATTTACCTTTCCATATGGATAAGAGGGTTAAAGAAGTAGTGTCCAAGCAGGGGCAGAAGGGTTATTTGTAAATGAATCAGCTTATGGGTCAATTGAAAATAATAATGTCCACTATGGAACTGTTGCCTGTAGAAGAGTTATCTTTTGAAAAATTTAAAAAATAACAAAATGCCCAACAAACTATCACGCTGTCAGGACTTGTGTCCTATTCTATCTTCCATGGAATCTTTGTCTATCTCCACTGGAGCCTGGCTCTGTGTCTGCTTGACAGCTGGTGCTAGATAGATGGTCTTCACATGAAGGAAAGTAGTTATTCAAACTGTTATAGTACTTTGGAGCTTACAAAGCTCTTCAACAATGAATAGTACCTTTGCGTCTGACAGTGTCCCGGAGCATTAGGTGGAAAGCGCCAAGGTGCCTGGATGGACAGATCAGAAGAGCTTTGTGACTGGCCATGATCATGGAACTACAATCAGCGCAGCAGCCCAGGTGGTTTTGCCCTAAAACTAGTGCCCTTTTATTGCATTTGGACACTTCCTAGAGAAACATGTCAGAGACGGTTTGACACTAGGTACACTGAAGAGGGGGGTTTACCTTACATGCTGCTGTGTGGAACATCTGCTTTCTTTGCCTTTGGGAGTCTGCCCCCTTCTCAGTCACTTGTTCACTCTTTTTTTTTTTTTTTTTTTTTTTTGCAGTTTTTGCCCAGGGCTGGGGCTTTAACCCGCCACCTCCAGTATATGGGGCCAGTGCCCTACTCTTTGAGCCACAGGCGCCACCCAACTGGTTCATTCTTTGATTTTCTGACATTCTGTCTTTAGAGAAGCTTCACTGCTGCCCCTTGGTTTCTGCTTTTCACTGTTTTTCTCTGTTGTCTTTATCTTCCCCGTGGATCTGTGTGGCTCCGTGTCCTTGGCTTGGTTGCCTGGTCCTGATCTGTCCCAGGAGATTCCAGCTGTCTTATCATAGCCTTTTGGTTTCTTTCCTCTTTTGGTTTCTTTCCTCATTTCTAACGGCTTCCCAATCACCCTGGGATTCTATGTTTGAAAAATGAACTGATTTTCCTATTTTTCATATAGCAGTGACACATGCCCTCAACCACTTAGCACATTCTAGCAAAGCAGTAAATTGCAGACCACAAAGATAAAACCACCATTAGGATGATGTGGCATCTTGTTATTTCTCTTTCCCCACATAATAGATGGAAAGTGGTATTAGTACTTACTTATGAGTAAGTATTACATGCATAGCATCTAAATTTGAAGCATATGTCATTTACAAAGGTTCTCAGTATAACAAATGACACCATTCCCCAAATTTCAGCATTTTTACAAAAGAAAGGTTTATTTTTTGCTCATGGTTAAATAAATATTTGCAGTGTAAGCCTGTGAGGGTGGCGGTGAGGAGCTGTGCTCCACGTAGACATTCACTGACCTAGGTCTTCCTCGTGGTGGCTTTGCCATTCCTTAGAGTCCTGAATTTTCCACCAGATTCTCTGCATCCAGCAGGTAGGTAGAGAGAGAGTGCTTGATGCTTAGAAGGGGTGGGAGGTCAGACTAGAAGTGCCCAATATCACTTCAACTGTATTCTACTGATGAGGATTCAATCACTTAGCACCATCCAAACACAGGGAAGGCTGAGAAAGATAGTTAGTCTTTGTGCCCAGCAAGAAGAAGAAATAGGTTTTGATGAATCCATAGCATCGCCTCTCTTTAAACAAAAGTTTATAAGTACTTCCAAGTTTTATAAAACTGTGGCTAATGTAAATATCATTTTGTTCCTGAAGATAAGCTTTATAAAGGCAAAAATACTTCAGAACTAAATGGATAAAAATATATGAAACATGCAAAATGACTTATTCTAATTAGCAACAGCAAAAGAGATTGTGGTTCAATTGTGGTTCACCGTGTGGCCGTGTATGTTTAAGAGAGACAGAGAGAAACCCAAAATATACGTCTTGTCTTGTGAGGACACAGGGTGCCTGACTTGGTTTTATCAAACCCAGAAATAATGGAATGCTTCATATGGGAAATTAATGCTCACATTTTCCCTTCCTACTTATACTTCACGGTCTTTTCAGCTTTTCTTGACAAGTCATCCTTATTTCTCCATTTATTCATTCATTTGACCACATTTACTGAGATCTAATTACCAGGTGTTCTGAGAGAGGTCAGGGGAACAGGTCACTCCTCTGCTGTTCCCCACAGCTTTGGGGGGCAGAGGGAAGTGGAAGTGAAGGATGAGAAGCACAGTGGCAGACATAAACACCAGGTGGCACAGGGACTATGGAACAGCACGCTTAAAAACAGGTCAGAGATGATGGTTAATTATTTATGCCTCCTGACAAGCACTAAGAGCTGACTACACATGTAGCTATCTATTGGTGGAATTTGGGGTAGGATCATTTGAACCCAGAAACTATGATATTTCTCCTAACACCACATAGAGGTTACAATTAGTGATTGAGATGAAATATATTTTTATGACCAAAATAGAAAATGTTTGTGAATAGAGGAAAACATCCAAACTGATTTATAAAGCCTGAGCTTCCAGAGATAGACAATCAATAAAAGGCCAGAGGTCACTGTCAGCTGTAGACCTCAGCCACTGGGGCATTTTCTTGACATGGCAAGAAGAACACTTTTAACTAACAAACCACCCTCTAGGCTGGGGGCTCCGGGTAGCACAGTCCCTGGGAGGAGAAACAGAACAGTTAAGCTTTATTCAATGTAGGTTTTAATCTTGAAGTTCGGGAATTGGGGAGATTTAGTCATTTATTTTTGAGCTCATGGAAAGAAGGGGTTGATAGCAACAGCTTCCCCCAGTTAGCAGGCAGGCTCCCCACACAGCTGTGCTGGCCTATTTCAATTAGGATCTTTTCGGACTTACATCACCTCTGGTATGCCAGTCCTAAGCCGCTCATGAACCAGTACTGCCAATCAAGCCAAAATTCAACCACATGGTATGGTTTTTATGATGTAGACAGAAAATGACATGCACTTGTCTCATTCTTTGGAAAGCACAAAGTTTGAAGCCAGCTCTCTAGAAGAAGAAAATTAGTAACAAGGACAAGCCTGTAAAACTGGATTTAGATACATTTTCCTGTGATTATATCAACATACTTAACCAGTAGGTTATTCATGGTGATTCAAGGAATGCTCTCACTCAAGAAAAGACTCTGGTCCTCATGCTATGAAGAGGTCACTTCTAGGTCATTCTACTCCTGAGACCACAGAAATAGTAGAAATATGCTTACTGAGGGAAGGGCAGAATGAAACTTAAAGCATTGGACCTGAGAACATGTCATTCCTGGAACCTGAAAGATACACTAATTAAAAGCAGAGCTGTCACTTGACCAAAGGAACTGGACTATGTCTACGAAGTTAGGAAACATCAAAAAATGGGAAGAATCAGAGAACCATTTGATAGTCTCTATAAGTCTTTTTCTCACTTAATCTAGTTCAGACAGTTAAGTAGGTTGTTTGTCTATACAATGCACTCTACCAGATGCTCCAGGAAATGCAGAAATTTATAGAACACTGTATTTTTTCCTGAGAGAGTTTAAAATTATATTTTAATGAAGCCATAGGAAAGGGCAGAACCAAAACACCAGACTGTGTCTCATCCTAAGGTAATTCCTGTGCAAAAAGGATCCAAAATAAACCGAGATGAAAAAAAAATGAGTTACTGGTACAGGGGCTAACCACATTGTACTGATAAAAACTGTACAGTTGGCTTTAATTTTGTTACTAGGATATAAGAATGAACTTTGTGCAGCTCCTAGGTTTGAGTGATAGTCTGGCTCATGAAGTGTTAGATGACTACTTTCCCCTTTATTCATAAATAATGGTAAAGGGACATTGACATGCCTTCACACTCACAGAAATGTGCACACCCATGCACACATATTCATTTATTCATTTTCTCAAAAGCAGTCAGTATCTACCTAATCTCCCAAGGAAAAACTTCTCTGGTGTAACAGAATTCTTCTGTAGTTCACTAGTGACCACTATTGGACATTCTTTCTTCAACTTTATGCAAAGCAATAGAACTTGTGCACATGAAAATAATAATGAGGGCCAGAAAGTGGTCCTGCATAGACTGAAACCTATAAACAGGAGCTCAAGAAAACAAAAATGTAGCTGATTGTCTAGATAGGAAATGTCCTAAAAAGATGAGAAAAACACTGTTTAAATATAGTCCTTACTATGTTCTGCAGATTTACATGAGAAGCCCTCCAACTTGATTTAAAGGCAATCCAGGTACGAGAATAAGCAATAGATGTAGAGTGATCACTTCGAGGAAGGTGCTTGTGCATAGACACAGACACGTGCACTGCTGGAACACGCCACAGTCTGCCATAAATAAGGGATTTAACGTTCATTCCACAAGCTAATGGTGCTTCTCCCCATCCAAGATAGATCCACTTAGATAATAGTGGAAAACAGTGCCAGAGGGACTGAAGGGAATAGGCTATTGTGTTTGACTAGTTGCCATGTATAAATTAGTGCAGAAAAGAAAAAGAAATTCAACAGAATAACACATGTACTTTATTATAATTCCTAGTGTTACTATTGCAACTCTCACAATAGCAGGCAAAAGAGCTTAAAACCACTTAAAAGAAACAAAAAGCAAATGCAAATTTGATTGCATGCCTTTCTGACAAGGAGTGATTTGACTTCAAGTGTAGATGGGCACGTATGTCAATGGCCGGTCATGGTTTTTGCCACATTCCTTTTGAGCTAAAGAACTGGGACAAAGGAGGGGAAATTTAAAAGGGGAGCAGGATGGGAAATTGGGAAAGAGGTGCTACAGGGCTCACTTTGACCTGAATATCAAGATGAAATCTCTTGATCAGGACTACTGTCCTATTGTGTCCAGAGTAAAGGAGACGTCTGTGATAGATGCTTTGTGCATGAAAATATGGGGGTGACTAAAGTAGATACACAAGACACAGGGAGCCCATTCTCCCAGGAATAATGTTCTAAGGGGAAAGCAGTTTGATAACACGGAGGCTGAACAACATTAGATGTTTGTATATACTCAAGAGCCAAGTCTTAATGCAGATGATTCAGCTGTCAAGGAAATGAAGGCTATTTTGATGAGGTAGAAATGGGGCTTGCCACTAAACAGAATGTTTGTCAATGAAGTTAAAGAGACCTTTAGAAATCGCTTTAATTCTAACAGTAGACAGATTCCTGTAATGTATGAAAGAATTATAGGAAAAAACAAGCCCCCACTTCAGTTTATCAGGTCCTGAGATTGAGCTGATGATGATGCCACATTCTAGTTCTAAGTCTACTACAGATCAGGCCAAAGGTCACCTTCTTTTAAGCCAATAATTTAATTTTGGCCACAAAGTTAAAGGTGGAAGTTAACAAGCAAGTGTAACAAACGCACATTACATTGTACAAATCTTTACTTCTAAGATACAACAAAAGGCCTAAGTATCTCCAACAAAGTACAGACCAACCCACCCCACTGCTTCCAATATTGCTAAATATTTGTAACCATATTCTTAGTACAAACCAAGCAAGTTCTGTTCTCTCCATTACTTGATCTTTGGGTTCAAATATAAGTTTGTTTCATTATCTGTAAAATGGGTTTTGAAATGTCTTATTTGCAGGATTATTGTAGAGATTCACTGCAACACTTCTCAAACAATTAACCTAGTGTTTGGCATGTTCAGACATAAAATATATGACAGTTATTACTAAGCCTGTTATCATTCTGCACAGGGATATACGTAGATACTCAACAGTCCTTTTTTTTTTTAATAGCATAACTCTCAGATTTCAAATTCATAAATGCAGGCATAAGATGAACCTAGGTGTGACGTCCTATTCTCTTCCTAATGCAATTACTGCAACTTAAACATAACATGTTTTAAGTTCTTCTGAAATAAGCATTCCCCCCCACCCCACTGAAGTCTAGTCACGTGCTCAGATGCATATATGAAAATTCGAGATATCAAAGAGTGATAGAACGCACTTCCCAAATGAGAAGCAAAACAATCTATTCCCGAATGGGAAAGTTTTACTGACGCATAATGAGATCATAGTTCCATATGAAAATATCAAAGAAAGTAAAGTGTACCGGTAACTTGCTGTATGATGCAATTTGATGGGAATATGGCACACACTTTCTAAAAAATCACAAAGAAGGAAGGAAGAGACAAACTAATGATGTATACAAGTAACACATCCTTTATGGAAAAAATGAGACACCTTTCATAAATTGGGAGCTCCACAACTCATAAAGTACACCTCCACATTCTGTTCTTTATATTCTTCCGAGTAGCTAAAATGCACAATCCATTCAGGCTTCAAATTTAGTTTTCCTTTAAATTGCCATGAAAATAAGAATGTATTTTTATATTTATAGCACTTGCAAGGCAGCATTACAATTTCTAAGCTACCATGATGCAAACTATTAAGAAGTGGGAATGCATAAAACATTTAATCACTGCCTGAATTACTCTATCCATTGAATCTTCCTGGAGTTTTTCAATTTGTGCTAAATGGATTGCTTTCCCCTTTCAAAATTATTGGGCAGATCAAATTCATCAGAATCTAATCAGAACAAAGCATTACTTCTCCATCATCGAATCGATGCAGTCTACACACTGGCTGCACTTTACCATGCTCCTTTATTGCCTTGTTACTTTCTGAGGAAGTGCTGGCATGTCAGAAATGTGACAAGGAGAGCTATAATCACGTTTGTTTGGATCAGTGTGTGTAAATTTTGGAACCGAACCTTCGGATGAGGTTTACTGAGCTGCCTGCCCAGAACACTCTGGTTTAAAAAAAAATGCGCATTGCTATTAATATTTTGAGTGTAGATTCTTTTTTGGACAGTAAATGTTCATTTTCTGCCCATAAAACCAAGCATGAGTCACAACGGAACATTTACTTTGAGTCAAAAATGCAGCGTGTACCGATCTCCAAGAGCAGAGCATCTTATCACTATGACCGTGGAAATCAGCCGTACAAAAAGTCAACAATTTTTCCCCTTCTTCAAAAGTAAATTTGAGATCAAAGACTGTAATACTCAATTCATAAATACTGGTATTAACTTGTATCCATAAATGACTTGCAGTCATTATGAGCTAAACTCTGGGTTGGCTGTAATGAGGCTCTCATTCCCCCTTTTACCTGGACCCCTAGCACATGTGCATCCAGGGGAAATAATTCATTAAAGGCAGTCCCAGAAAGCCCCTCATAGCCTAGCTTTCAAAAACTTCCAGGAACACCACAGTGAGTGAGTTTGATTTCAGGATGTCTGTTATCCAAATTCCAAGCATACACAGCACCATTTATACCACGCTCACAAGCTCTATGCAGCATATCACCAAGTTCATGGCTCAGTATTAGTATTATTATATAGCTGTAACTAATTCCAGAAAGTCTTGCAGACTTTATTTTGCTTGGGAAGTTGGGGTTAAAATTCTGGAAGGAGTTTTTTTTCCCTTTTTTAAGTCGTGTAAATTATCCTACCTGAAGTTTTAAGATAAAGATACACACATACACAACACCCCAACGGCACCCAGACTCAGTGGCAATCGCAATGTATTGAAACGAAAAGGCATTTACCAGCAGCAGGAAAGCCAGAAAGAGGAGCGGTGTGCCAGGAGTTGCCCGACGGCAGCATTCCATGCCTGGATCCTTGCCGGAATCCGAATCGGACACTGAATAAGCTGCTAAGTGCTCCTCTGCCTGCTGTCACATCCAGTACTGGTGCTAACACTCCAGCCCTGCCTATCAGCTTCCATCAGCCCCGCTCACATTTCCTGACCGAGGGGTGGGTGGGTGGATGGGTGGGGGGTAAGCTGAATGGAATCTCTCTCGGAGCAGGCAGCCAGCCAATCAGGCTCCTGCTAATCAGACATGCTGAATAACAAAGCCAGGGGGACAGAGAAAGTGTAACAGTGTGAGCAAAAGAGGGGGAGAAGGAGGAAAAAGAAAGGCGAGCGGGCAGCAGAGCTGAGAAGAGAAAAGCAAAAGATGCAGAATTGCAAACGAGGAAGCAGACCCCTGTGCTCCTGAGGAACCTGGTTAGTTCTTTGTGAGATGCGTTTCTATTTGCCATTTGCTTGCGCCGATGTCTGTTGCTTTGTACAGTAGCTCCCTGTGACTGCGTATTGTTCCATTCAGGAGAGAAACTTAATCCCCGTCAATATATAACATATGCCATAAAGGGAAAGAACCATAGACAAAAACTGACTTCATGTGCCCTTTAAACGTGTTCTGGACAACTGCTTTATGCCTCCTCCATAAAGTTCCTCTTTACTTTCCCTCTTGACTTGGAAAAAGGGATACTATCTGAGTTTTTAAAAGTTCCTCACCAAAGTCAAACAGTGACAGAAGTTAATTAGTGCATCAAGAACTTCATTTAAAAGAAAATAACAAAGCAAGTTGCTTCTTTGTGAAGTGACAATTTAAAACACTCACAGTTTACTAATTCTAAAGGCACAATTAGAAATGTAGATCCCCTAGTTTAAAAAGAAGCCCTTAACAAAGACTTCAGGATGAGTGGGGATGAAATTTGGGGGTGAGGAACAGCCTGGTTTTGACATACTGCCAACTCTCAACTATCTGCTTGAGCAGCAGGAGGGAAAGAAAGGATGAATTAAATCCTCGGTTAATCCCCAAACCTTTTAACCAACAGTTTCAGCCGCCTCCGCACTTCACCCACCTCCTTTATCAGAGCTGCTACAATGCAGAAAGGCTGAACTGAAATTTACCTCTTCTTCTTTTTTCTTTTTTCCTGTCCACTATTGCAAGAGGGTTGGACAGGGTGATCTTCCAGCCCAGCCCAGCCCTGGAGAAGTGCTAATGAGCAGTGAAAGGACCACAGGACAGGGCCAGGAACAGCAAGGAGAAGGTCATGAAGCTTCTGAAATGGCTTAATCCACCAGGGAGCAAGATTTGACTCCACCAGAGGAAGATTTTATTACAGTCTTAGAAAAGTATCAAGTGCCAAACAAGAATGTATTTCCTCTTATCTGCAAAGGAAATCATTGAGTTTTGAAAGAATGAAATAGCAAATGTGGCCTCACATTTCCATGGGTGTGTCACCAGGAAGTTTTCCCTTTAGAGATCCACTGATAGCCCAGAAATACATGGGGTGGAGGTGGAAGGCATGTAGAACTCATGTTCTTTCCTTTCATTATTAAAAAATACTGACAAGAGGCATGAAACACACAAATAAGGAGAACCTGCGCAAGCCATGGTGGGCATGTGAATACAGGCAGGTCCGCCTATATACATACCTGCACTCTTGCTTTTCAAAAAGGTGAAGAAAAGCAGGTTGTTCAAGTTACTTACTTCATATAGTACATCCACTAGAGAGGCAGGAACTTTTAAAACCCTGGGTTCAACCTTTTAGGAAAGTCAGTGGCATAGAAGGATTCTTCTCAGTATTAAATATGTGGACCTAGAAAAATACGTAGAACAAATCCATGATGAAGAGGTTCTACTCTTGAAATATGCATTTCCCTCTCAGAAAGATTAGTTTTACAAACTTCTCAAACACTAGATAATGCTCAGAAGCTAGTCAGTATTCACAGGTGGATGTAAAAAGGCTTGGCTGCTGTTATCTGAAATCCCCGTCACATTAAAAAAATGCTGATTGACTGAAATAAACTGTTATTCAAAAAGCTGTGTTATAGATGTTTCTCTTGTATGCATTGGAGCTTTCTGCTAAAGGTTTTTTTTCTTCCTATCAAAGTCATTAGCTACAAAGTTTCAACTAGTTCTAGCACCACCTCCTCCCTCCTTATACATAAGCTTCACTCATTAGGCAGATCCAAAGGAAGAACAGGTGGTGGTAAAGGCACAGCAGAAGCCACGCTAGGAATGGGATAGCGTTTGTAGAGAAATAGAAAAAACAAATAGGCATTGTTAGAAAATAGCTGGTAGCCACTTGTATGCTAGGCCAGCTTCTTTTTGGATTTAAAAATAAATAGTGCCGAGTTATATTAGGTCACAAATTCTGCCTTGGAGTTTTAATGGGTATGCCAGTGGATATAGTTAGATGGTCCCCTCAGTGATGTCACTGAATAGTACACTACTTCAAGTCAAGGCCTCAGTCATCTGTTGAATGCCCGGAGGATGCTCACCACAGTGTCTCATGCTTCTGGTCCCTCACAGTGTTTCCTTTTCTGTTGGGAATGCCCAGAGAAACTAGGAAAAGCAAGTGCATGGTGCACAGTTACGCCGTGCAGGGCAAATGCCAAATTTGCTGTAACTTTCGAGAAAGGAGAGCAAAATCAAATTGAATGAGAGTGACCGGGAAAAGTTTTTAGAATTGAACTAATTTTGATAATTACCAAGGTTTACATAATTAGCTTTCAGGGCCACAAAACCATTTTAAGTCTGTAATCTCATCTGACCTTTACGGCTTCTTGGTGGGATGGGTTAGTCCTCACCCATCCTTCTTACGTGGAAACCGAGGCTCTGAGAAGTGAATTGATCTGATTGAGGCCCCGTTGGCTAGAAGTGGCCCTTGAACCAGGGTTTTCTGACTTTGAAGGCAACTCATTTCATACTTATGATGTCCATTTCTCTTTCTCTGTTCCTACCCACACACGTTCAGATGTTGGCAGTGACGTGGGCAAGGGAGGTGTTTCTAGCATACGCGAAGGAGCAGAAGGTGGGCCCCCAGCGTCTACCGTGGGTGTGTGTTACCTGAGGACAGAAAGTGTCTTATTTTAGCCTACAGCGTCTCAGGCTCCCAACTTTCTCATTTCTAAAGTCCTCTTTAGCATTGAAGAGAAAAATAACATAAAACCGTAGGTAATCCACAGCCCTACAGACGGCAGCCGGGAACAGCCCCTCATGGCATCTGAGCAGGGCGTTGGCCCGGTTCCTTTTTCCTCTTCAGGTATCTAAATTAAAGCCGTCTGCCTGTGTCTGAGCGGCAGCCCCAGCAGAAGCCGCGGCAGCCGGAACACCGGTGACTGGCTCCACGCACAATATATTAGGTGAAATGAAAGCAGAAGCAAGAGAGAGTGTCAGGGCTGTCTGAAGCATCATTCCAAATGGTATGGATTTAACAATACTTAATTTAAAAAACACCAGCTTGGACAGAAGCAAGCTGTTAACATTCAGTGTGCTTTATGGCAGGAAAGAGTGAGCTAAACTCTCGGAATTTCTCTCCCCGGGGAGAATGGCTTACAGTTTTCTCTCTGGAGCCACCTGCCTCTTCCTTGAGATCGAGCCTCTCTGCTTGGCCCTTCAGTTACAGGAACTGGTGTGCAGAGGACACCACCTGGGGGGCTTTGAAGAGCTTGGTAGGGCCTGACTCCCCTCTTTAAAGAGGTGGTTATGGCAGCGTCTGAGCCTTGTTTTCCTCATGGGGATGTGGTGAAGTTGTTTGATTTCCCTGCCTAATTCTGAAAATTAAAAGGGGGAAATGGGGAAAATGAATAAGATAAAACTGCAGGAAGCAGACTGCTGTTCTCAGGGAAAGAACTGGAATCCAAGCACAACTCCGTAATTTTCCAATTCACCTAGTATCCATTGAGCACCACAGTCATGAGAACACTCATTAGAATTTTCAAATCATCCTTCACACATGATCTAGTGGGACAGGAGCAGTCACTCTGTGAGGTAGAAAGTGATTATTATCCCCCAGTTGCAGGTGAGGAAACTGATCCTCCTATAGAACAAGTGGGTTCATCAAAGTTACTAGTAGGTGGGAAGTTTGGGGCTCTATCAGAGGCCATTTGACTTTTCCCAGGATCACTATCTGAGAAGTTGACTCAGATAAAAGTAAGTACATGTACTGAGAGTCTTCTATGTGTCAGGCACTGTTCTGAGGATTTTATTATTTTATGTAATCCTTACAACAACCCTATTGGGTAAGTATATTTATTTACCTCATATGGATATTAATTATGGTGGAATAGCCATCAACATTCATCCCAGCCACTGTCTTTTTGAAATTCAGAAGCCAGCAACCCAGAAATTGTATTTTTTCAGACTCCCTTGCAGCTAAGACTGGCTGTAATTTGAATTTGGTCACTTGGAACTACTGCCCTAAAATTTAGAAGGAAGAAATGAGGCAGAGGCCACACTTGGCAATCACTATTTATAAAAATAGCTATAGAGAAATGTGGTTTGTCTGTAACCATGCTAACCAGTAGCTATTTTTGTGGCTATCAAGAGGCAGGCATGTGACATACGATTTATTTGCTGAAGGAGAGATGGTGAGCATGGCTTTTGCAGCTCTTACATTTTTATTCAATTTTTCCATTCCACAGACAACTTCTGGGTTGTGAAAGCAGCAGTAACTCCTGTGGTCATCCATTTCTGCAAAGTAGCATGGGGACATTCAGAAAGCTCAAAGGAGAGTCTTTTTGTTTGGCAACTTAAATGTTCTGTGTGTTAGTTAATGCCCTATAATATACCACTTTCAGCTTTAATAAGCAAGAACCAATGCTGTTCTCTGCAACAGAATCTTGACTGTTACATCCTTTTTAACAGAGGAGAACACTGAGGCATAGAGATTTAAATAACTTGCCCAAATCATATACCCAGAGAAGGGAAAGGCCAAGATCTGAACCTAGGCTACCTGTGTTCATAACCACTAAGCCAGGGGTTATGGGTCCTCAAACTTTTTAAACAGTGGGCCAGTTCACTGTCTCTCAGACCATTGGAGGGCCAGACTGCGGGCTGTGGGATGAGTCAGCTGCTAAGCAGGACAGGGAGCGGCGGCAAAAACACCCAGCGGGCTGGATAAATGTCCTAGGTAGGCTGCATGTGGCCTGCGGGCCATAGTTTGAGGACACCTGCATAAGCTACACTGCCTCTTAATAGAGCAAAAGGCCACAGGAGTTCAGAGAAGGGAAAGGTCATTGCTGATTGGAGGACTGGTGAGGAGGAAATGGAAATTGAAAAAAACCTGGAGAGATGCAGAGATTTGGGGAGTTGAAAAAAAAAAAAACTGAAGAAAGGCTTTATAGGTAAGGAGAATCGAGTAAGCAGAGAAAACAGGGACAGGTGACACCCATGTGTTTACTCAATCTCATTCACTACTGCAGGTTGTTTAATGGGCTAAACATCTTTTGATTCTTTGTCTCATGGTCTTCCTGTCCCCCCAGGAACACTGCATGTTACTTATGGGAGGAACCCAACACTTTCAAAACTTGATTTGACTCTTTTCTAGCTGCCTAAACACCAAGGGCTTCAGCTTACACTTCTTCCTTCGTCTACAATGCTTAAGTCAGGGCTTCTCATTCTGTAGGTCTTCAGTTAAAATCTGTGATCCAGCCAGTAGCAGAAAGAAATTCTGGAGGCTACGAGGTGTAGTGGAAAGAACTCAGATGTGGGAGCCAGACAGCTCAAATCCTAGCTGTTCCATTTATTACAGAAGAGCGCTAAGGAAATTAAGTACTGAAACTTTCTGAGCCAGGTTTTATTTGTTTGTTTGTTCTGTTTTAAGCATTTGCACAATCCTTCCCCACCACCCCCGGCCCACAGGGCAGGTGTGGGCAGGGAGTGAGCGATCTGCAGAGGTGTCTAACTCAGAGCCTGGTGTGGAGGAGACCATATGTCAGTACCATTCTAGGTAGTGAGTATGAGTGGCTACTGTATACAGCTCTGGACCCTTCTGGGCGTTTGAAACCTAATCAAATCCTGGAAAAATATTATCATAATTTAGTTTCTAATTCTAGACCACCACCCCCCACCCATAAAAATAAAACTCATAGCAGACCAGAGCACTGACCTCCATTGAGAGGACAGAACTGTTCACCACCCTCAAATTGGTGCTCTTTTTTCTTCCTTTTCCTCCGAGATTTGTTACTGAATTAGATTTAACATACACATACTGAGCACCTACTGTATGCAAGGCATGATACTGTAGAGTATTCTGGCAACAAATAAACTCTCTGCCTTTTTGACATAGAGAGACATCATTTTAATTGTTGAGGTTTGAATTATGGTTGTAATATTCATATATTAAACCCAAGTGTAATACATAAATCCAAGGCCCTTGATTTCTAGTACAGTACTATTTCCATGACATCATCCTCCACAGATAAAATAATTATACCAGAGCCAGACAATAGGGTGAAGAGCTGTTAACAGATTTATAGACAATTTAGAGAGGGTGGAAGTGAAATACAAAAGCCAAATTCCTCAGTTTGGCACTCAAGGACCTCCCTGATCTGCTTGCAGTTCTAGGGGAATAGAAAGCTGTGCTCCAGCCCAGTTGAATACCTGATATGACCCAAATACTCCAGTCCTTAGACTCCTACGGATTTGTTCATTCTGTCCCGCCTGCCTAAAAAGCCCTGTCTTCTACTTTTGCCTTGCTAAAACCTATGTTTTTTTACTGTTGAAGACATAGCTCAAATGTCAGCTTCTCCATAAAGCCTTCCTCTCACTGCTAAATTT
>NW_003852401.1:9329221-9352447 GCF_000181295.1 Otolemur garnettii
GGGGGGGGTGAATTTATTTTTTAAGTCTCCAGGAAGGACCTGGAATCTGTAGGTAAAACTGGATATTTCATCTTTTCTGCTTGAAAATGGGGTGAGCCTTTCTTTTGAAAAGACGTTTATGAAGGAACTTGGAACTTGGTAAGTATGGCAAAAATAATAAGGTAACAACCCAGAGAACTGAACGCAAGCCAACAACAGCAAAACCCTTACCATCTAAGCAGGTGTCCTGAGGGAAAAATATGGGGTGCAGCGAAGAGAAACAGCTAACGGAATCCAGAGATTTATCTTTTTTACATGTTCATTTCCTGGAAGTTAAAATCCTTAACTGGTTTCCCAGCTCACAAAATAGCAGTTATGGGAAGTTCCAGAGATCAAGCGAGGAGCCCTTAACCCTAGATAAGATTAAAGGATGGCAGCTAATCCCAGCAGATTTGGGGAAGCGGCTTGCAGGGACACAAGTCTCAGCTTTGAGGTTTCTTGCATCGAAGGCAAGTAAGTGACAGGAGGACGTCTGCAGCCTGCCACTTGAGCATTCCTAGGAGGACCACCAGTGGGGGCCTGTCTGCGATATACAAAATAAAGGAACAGCAAGGTCCCAGGCACAGCCATGGCTATAATGGTTTTGTTGTGATCTGTTTTAAAGAGGGAAGTGCGTCCTTGTCCAAATGGTCGTATAAGATTAGCTTTGGCTTTTGGTGTTTGGTTATAGGTCTTCCCTTTTTTCTTCTCTCCCTCGCAACTTTTCTATCACTCGCCCTGGGGGATAGAAATGCTCTTGTCTGAATTATGATGATCTCCTAAGTACAATGTCTATTGTAACCTTAATAAGATATGTGTGGCAGACATGTTAGCTATTTCCTACTAGGTATTCTTTTTTCTGGCTTTGGTGACAAACATACATGGCCACCCAGAATGGAGACATTTCCTAGCCTCTCTTGGCAGCTGTACGTGACCATGAGACAAAGTTCTTGCTAAGGAGTTGTTGCGCAGAAAGTGTGTGCAATTCCTTCTAAGATCCAGAAACAAAGGGGCATACCTTGCTTCGCTCTTTCCTCCTTCTTGTGGCTGGAATGATGATGTGAAGGCTGGAGCAGCCATAAGGTAGCTGTGAAATAGGTGCTATGTACCAAAAAAAGAGCTCTGGTTTCCTGACACCCTGGAGTATCAAAATGCTCCTGGGCTCTCTACCTCCAGCTTTTTATGAGACACAGAAATGTGTTTAATTTAACATGTATGCTTGAGAGTAATATATAGGTGGCAAGACTATGCAAAACTATTATATTAAATAAACAAAATAAACAGATCAAGCTATATATCATTCTGTCAGCTGAGAACATTAGGAAACTGTAAGTCTGAGCCATTTCATACTGACCTCCTGCAGAATTGCCTTAGAAGATCAATAAATGAACATTGTCCTGGCCTTGATTAATAGCCAATGTAAAAACACACACATAGGGAATACTCCTAAAATTTTGTAAATTTTTCTAGTATAATTTTGCTTACATAACTCAAAACATAATGGTCAAATACAAAAAGTATGTCTTTGGGTGGAATATTTTATATTTTAGATAATGAGAGCTATACTCCTTGAGTAGCCATCTTTCTTTTGGCTGGTAGGAGGCTCAGAACAAAAATTGGTGCTTAATGGCTGAATAGCCTACAGCTAAAAAACATCTCCTCACACTTTTTTATTTTCACATTTTGTTATTTCATGTAAATTGTTCCTTCTTTTCTCTACTATAACTTTACTATAAACACACTTTCAATTTGTTTAGAACAAGCGAGTATGAACATAGAAAATGAAACATTGTGAGTATGAAAAGGAAGCTGGCTTTGCAGCACTCTTGAGATGGAACAAGATAACTGGAGTCAGAGAGTGATTTCATGGTCATGAAAGCATTGTTTTCCTTTAACCTTGTAGCTATCATGAGGATATAAGTAATTTTTATCACCTATCATTATTTATTAAACTTTCCAAGTCTATTCTACACATTTTGCTAAGAAATCTAGTTCAAAGTATATTATTCTTTCCTCCATGTTGCTTCTATTGAAATAATGTCATTCAAATGGAAAAAGTAGTTTCCTCATAATCAAATTTATTATCATGGTAAAATTCATATCACATTATTATACTGAACAATAGTAGAATTCACTAAATAATACTCCCATACTACAGTTTCATTTGTACAGTTCTCACCAATCAAATCTCTGATTTAGCTGAAATCATTTTCTCTTCAAGTTTCTATTAGAGAGGACGCCGATGGAAGAGGGGTTGACCATATCCTGAGTCAGGATGTGACAATGAACTATTTGGATCTAGTTCTAATTGGCACAGTTGCTCAGAGCCTCAAGTTAATGAAGCTTGAAGTGTTGGGGGGATTCTTATCATATACTGTGCAAATTATTAGTCTAAAGAAGTCTTGGAAAAAGTTAATGAGTCAATTGCAAATTATTACGACCATCAAAAGAAAACAGAAGAAAAGAAAAACAACCAGGCAAACATTAAGAGTAAGCCTTGCAGGTGATATGTTTTGTTTGTTCATTCCTCCATCCTTTAGTATAGCTGCCTGGCTCACAAGAGTCTAAGAAACATTTGCTGAATGTATGGATTTAAAAAGCACAAGCTTGATTCCATGCCATACGGTCCTGCAATTAAATTTCTGGGTTTAGACCTCAAGGAAATGAAAGCAGAGACTCAAATGGATTACCCATGTTCACAGTAATGTTATTTATAATAGCTAAAGATGGGCTATGCAAGCGTCTATTGCCAAATGAATGGATAAACAAAATCTTACAAATGCACCCAATGGGATATTGCTCAGCCTTAAAAAGGAAGAAAATGCTGGCACACATTACAACATGGATAATCCTTGAAGATATGTCTGATTCTACTTATTTGTGGTATCTAGAGTAGTGAGATTCATAGAGAAGAAGCAAAATGGTAGTTTGTTAGAAGACAGGGAAGGAGGAATAAATGTTTAATGGGTACAGAGTTTTATCTTCAATTGGGGAAGATGGATAGTGGTGATGGTTGCACAATATTGTAATGGACTTCATGTCACAGAGCTAAACACCTGAAAATGGTTAAAATGGTAAATTTTATGTCACATATATTGAACTGAAATAAGAATATTCTTTTAAAAGAAGAGAAAAATCTGAAAGAAAAAAATCTAAAAACTTATCTGTGTTAAGGCAATCTCAAATCCCCGTTGTGAACTTCTAAATCTTGTGCCAAATAACTGTGGAACTCAGTGTGATAACGGGTATGATGAACCACATCTAATTTACCAAATTTCTTCTAAGTTAAAAAAGAAAAAGATTTACCAATGCTACAGCAACAATGTCACCTCACTTGAAAGAAAAGCAAGTATGAAGTGTTTCTCTGGACTGTTTGCATGTAGGTAGCCTGGATTTGGTTCTCTCGACCTTAAATAAGCATGAGGCTTTGCTGCCAGGGCCCTTGCATGCACTCTTCCTGCTGCCTGGAATGCACCCTCTCTGATCCGTCTACTGACTAAATCCGTGTGGGTCTTCATGTCGCATCTTAAAAATGCCTTCTTTAGAGAGGCCTTTTAGATTTGTAAATCTAAACTGAACTTTCATGTCATTTGCTTTCTTGCACAAGACTTACTGGAGTGCACAGTATACATGAATTTGTATTTTTATTTATTTGTGTGAGGACATATGAGGTCAGACAATTAAGTTGGTGAATTTATCCCGGAAAAAAAATGCTACATTACCTCATTACTGAATATCACTATGGTCATCTTCGAAGGACTCTCCTCGAGAAGCTATGCACCTATGCTAGCACCTCGTCTACCCTTCAAGGCACTTTTTGTAGGGTAAGTTGGCAAACTTTGTAAGATGACAGCTTTGATGGCCATTCCAGAAAAAGAGTTCTAAGATTGCTTCAAAAGATACTGCTTTATAAGTGAACGTAATTTCATTTCTTCCTTAAATTTTATTCTGAGACACCAGTTTAATAATGAAAGAGATTGGGTGTATTAAGTAAGAAGGCAAGAGAAATTAACCTACACTAACCTTACGTATGAATATAAGTGATGTATTGACCTGTCTATTAGTAATGCTATAAGAACCAGATGATGTATGTGAGGTACTATTAACATGTATGTTACTTAGCTCAATTTGGCCATTCCACAATGTATATATATTTCAAAAAACATGTTGTATACCACATATATATATATAATTTTTTATTTTTCAATTTAAATAAATGTTTCAAAAAGTAAATAAAATTCTAGAAAAAGAACCATAATGGTATAAACACTTTGCTCACCAAATTAAAGAACAAAAATGATGCATATGAAATATGATCAACAATAACATATTTAAATTTCATCATATGTTAAAATATATAATAAAATCTGACACTGTAATTTACTAAAATCTGTAAAACCTACTATTTACTAAAACCGTTCTCAATGAGATAAGGTTTATTTTGCTTAATCTTTGATTTTGCAACTTTCTTGGATTTGTAGTATTCCCTTTAAAGACGGGGGATAGAAAAATAATCAAGATTTCCTTTCAAAGTTATATTATTAAAAATCAGATTGGACATGTGTTTGACTTTCTTTGTTTTGGTATCTTTAAGTGGCCAATGTTGTCCCTCACATGTTAACATCATGCTTTTATGAAGAGTTAGTAAAGCCATTTGATAAGTCAGTCGCTTTAGGATTCTATCATTATCCCCCCTCCTTTTGTAGGAATGATTTTCATGGAAATGTGAGTTTGTTCATGTTGCTGTATCGTAAATAGAACTTTCACTCACGTGTGTGTTACCGGAAAAAGATCTGCTCTGTGGCCTTCAAGTGCTGTCTTAGAGATTTCTTGGGATGATACAATGCAGTATTTTCACAGGTTTGTTCAAGAAAGAACTTACTTTTGCAAAGTATGAAAGCAATGAAAAGAAGCTGGGGGTAGCAATAGTGCCCTCGTGTAAAACCTGCATGTACACCTAGTAAAATTTGGAAATTGAATTCACTCTGCTTCAGATTTCATTTTCCCCCTATTAAATCAGAGTATAACACAGGCATCACAAAATCTGCCATAAATAATTCTTCACAACCGTCTGCTTCACTTTTGAGTGCCCTGGACTCTCTCCAGCCATAAAACCTGGATCTACTTTTACCACTAAAAAGGATAGTCCCCGCTGGTTAGGGCTGAAGAAGTTGAAATTGAAAAGGAACTTGCTGTTGAGACAGATCTGCAAACTGCATCTTCCCCAGCAAACAAACAGGGCTTTAGCCATGGAGCTGGGCAAGTCCTTGGAAATCTTGACAAGATTTATAAATAAGATATGGTGTTTATTTATTATTTAAAAAAAAACTTTCCATTGTGTTCTCTTTGGTAATGTAA
Organism: Otolemur garnettii; assembly: GCF_000181295.1. Classification (NCBI taxonomy): domain Eukaryota; kingdom Metazoa; phylum Chordata; class Mammalia; order Primates; family Galagidae; genus Otolemur; species Otolemur garnettii. The sequence goes on from NW_003852401.1 coordinate 9,334,598, forward strand.
TATGATATATATTTTTGCCAAGAATAGGGTGTGGTTGCTTAGAGGCTTAGCTGATCGTGAAATGTCATGCTTAAGACTTGAGTCAGAACATCAAAACAATGCAATTCTGGAATGAGAGTGCCAACAGTTTTCCCACTTCTGTGAGATTCCACTCTATTCAAGTTGGGAGCATTAGTAGGTTTGCTTGTTACTATGTCTGTCTGTGACGCAGACAGGAACCTCAGCAAATCTTAATTTCATACTTGCTTCTTCATTCTGAGGATGTTGTCTTCCCCTGTAGCCTGCCTTCCTCCCACATGCCTTTTATCCCTCTCTTCCCTCCCAGGTTCATTGTCAATTGTTGATTAGTAATATCATTATTCCTGAGAGGGGTTAAAACCAAATGGGTAGAACCTTATTTAGGGATTGCTCTCCAAAACACTCAGCAGTGTGAGCTAATAATCTCTCAATTTTAAAAATTACCTCATAGATCCAACTTCTTGTTTTTTGTTTTTTGTTTTGTGCAGTTTTTGGCCAGGGCTGGGTTTGAACCTGCCCCCTCTGGTATAGGGCCAGCGCCCTACTCCTTGAGCCACAGGTGCCACTCGAGATCCAACTTCTTGAACACTAGTCTCCTTAATTCTGTTGGAGATTTGGGAATCAACTTCTGTAAAATTTGACATAGTTCAATACTTTCCCAAAGAAGCTGATAAACTGAGCCAGATGAACTTAGCTAACTAGCCTGCTTAATTAACTCATGATGGGCTGTTTTGAAAGTAAGCTCCCTGAGTGCAGAGACTTAGTTCTTTCTTGGTCTGGTCTATAACTCCACTGCCTTCAACAGCACTTGACTGTCCTGAAATACTCAACAAATAGTTACTGAATTAATGAGTAAAATAACTAATGAGGTAAGTGCAATAGAGAACTTGACATCAAAAGGTTAAACTAGAATATGTCCAATAAAACACCAATAACGTCTGACCAATGAAATACAAAGAATGTATTGTTCATGGTGCATTCTTTCCTGGATAAAATAATTTGTAATATATAAAAAAATTCCATATTTCGCCACAGAGGCTGCTTGAGAGCAGATATTAGATTCTCAAGTAATATTTGTCAAATGTCTAAATAATGTTAAATCCATGCATGTAGGACTATCTCAAGCAGACATGGGGATTATAAGTAAAGGGCTTCTATAATTCAGTTATCATGGCAACTTTTAAAAACAGAGATAAGATACCAACTTTCCCTCCTTTTAAACTATGATACTAGAAAACATTTATTCTATGTTGCTTCTTCAACATAAAGTTTCTATTTGTTTAAAGTCTGTCAGCTCATGGCAGCAAATACTTTTTTAAAAACTATTGTTGATAAGAGCAGAAGACTTTGGCTCTGCACTGCTCAGAATGTGCACAGGAATATTTTTGGCATAAAAAAATCAAAGGACTGACTAGATTTGCTAAAGTCCCTTCGAGTTGTAAAAGTTTATGACTCTGGCCTTTTTAAAAAAATTACTCTGGGAGAAATAGTGCCTTTAAAGCCACTCAGAATTTTCATTGTCATTGGAGACAGAATCATCACGGAATGAGCATCTTATGGCCCAAATCTTGCTCATTGTACATGAAGCCTTCATAAAGCCTTTTTGTTCTAAGAATTCTCTGGAAACTTGATGAAAATAAGCCAAGGGGAACCTATCATGAACCATAACTGAGTCTCAGAATGCAAGGGCCAAATGAGGGAAGACACCGAAGGTCATGGCAAGTTGGGGCAAAACGAGGTAAAGTGTTCAGATGGACATTAGCTCTTCTGCAGAAGGCTTAAATCGTGATTTTTTAAAGAAATGTGGGCAGTGATCCACTAATGGGCCATGAAATCAATTTGGTGTGTAACAACCAGCATTAAAAAAAGAGAAAAAATAGTTCAGAGCAGAGTAGAAAATATTGAGTGTACCTCACATAGTAAGACATTGTAAGAAATGCATAGTTTGGTGGGACTAGTTTCAGGGGTGTGTGTGTGTGTGTGTGTGTGTGTTTCAGTGTAGGTGTATACTTAACCAGGGCACCACATAAAATTTATTTCTTCCTGTGGGATACTCTCAAAAAAGTTTGAAAACTCTTGGTTTAAATGAAACCAGCCTTTTAAAGTCCCGTCAAACTCTATAATTACTTCTATGAAATCCTGAAGATCCCATGGGCATCCGATGCAATTGCAGGAAAGGGCTAACATAGGAACAGAAGAGTTTCTTTCCTCAAGGGAAGAAGCATCAAATGGACCCATTGATTCCGAATGCCAGAAGCCGAGATCCCTGACCCCAAATCTTCCATCTAACGGATCTGGTCGGAGATACAGGCATATCCTCTATTCCGTCCCTGGTGCAGGGTGGATGTCACTATGCCTAAGGGTGATTGCGCATGAGCTAAGACAGAACACAGGCCAACCAAGGGATTTTTTAGCAAAACATTAACTGAAGTATAATACACATAGAGAAAGTAAACCTGGGAATTTCTATCCCATCCTGAGGGGAGAGGAAAAGCACTGCTGGGTTCTCTAGCTAAACCTCTGTCTAAAGGCCTTTTCAGAACCCATGTTGGCTTCTTGAGGACAGGGAGGGATGTTTTAAAAATGGGAACACTTCATACAGAAATTCTTCTCTTCCTATTGCATGTCTATAAAACTCGGTTTCTGTAATTTGATTTCACTTTAACTGATGTGCCAGTGTTTCCCTATCCTTTATTTATCAAAACGATTTGTGCTGCTCTTTAAAGTCAAACCTCCGTATTAGCTCAATAACCATGAAGTACACAGCACTCTCATATAATGAATAATTATAGACAGAGAACATACAATGCATGGAAAAGAAGTTTTTCATAAGGATGTGAAGTTTAAAGATTCTCAAATGTGGGTGACAAAGTGATGAACTAGATTAAAGTCTCTCTCAAGACACAAAAAGCTGCATGCTTTTACTAAAGGGCTTTGTACATATCAGAGACTGTCACAGATGCTCCAGGAATGAATGAGACCCCTAGATAGATCCCTGATTTTGTGGTGCTTACCTTCGAGTCAGGGAATTAAAAATGTGAAAAATAGTTTAACAGATAATTGACCAGAGCAGTTTCAGGTAGTGGTGAGTACTATGACAAAATAAAAAGCAGTAATAAGCTCGTGAGGAAGCTGGGATACTCATGAAATTGAGGTGATTGCCAAAGGGATGACCTTTGAACCAAGATCTCAGGGGACAGAAAGGAGGTGGCCAGAGTTTCAATTAAAGAAAGTAGCTGTGAGCCCGAGCATTGAATTAAGTCCTTATTTTAAAATCTCCTCCCTTGAAAATAAAATAAAATAGAAATATAGTCACTGAAAAAAAAAATCCAAGCAGTCAAAATTTTCATAGACATTTATTTTAAAGGGTCCCACTAGATACAAACTCTTGGTCAGCCTGCAAATTCTGCCCCTGGATAGCATAGCTCAACTCTGGCAGCCTGGTGAAGAGGTTTTAGGTATTCTAAAAGGCAAATCTAGGAGCCCAAGGACTTTGGGAAAATATTTTCAGCAACATGTTAGGTTGGGGTTTCCAATGTGACAGGAGAAGAGCCGTGCTCAGCAGATTGGCTGTGCCAGGCTTGTTAAACACCAAGGCCATTTGCGTAGACCTTTGCTCAAGTCTGAGGAATCATTGTAGCCTCAATAACCTCAGAGGAATATGAAAAACTTGAAGGCTATTCAGAGGAAGTCAACAAAAATAATTAAGAATTGAATAATGGGGCCTCTGAGAAAAGGTATAGCCAAACTGGAATTGCTTAGCTCAGATTATTTATCTTGGTGAGGACACATCCAAGGTGTGGCTTAATACGCCTGCAAAAATATGAAAGGTAATGTTGCCTAACTGTTCTTTATGACTTCTGTGAAGACGACAGGTTGAAATAGGAGGGCTTTTAGTTACAGATAAGATTTTTAGGAATATAAAACATCCAAAACATAGTCAATTACCTAGCGAGCAGTTAGGGGCTCCTTTTATAAACTGCAAAACAGGGGCTATTAACCCAGGATCCTTGAACTCTTTCCACATAGATGGGACTGACGATTCTTGCCAACTTCAATGCAAAATTTTGTGGGCATATGTGTGCACATGTACATTTTTTTTTCTTTTGAGGAGAATTGGCAATGTTTATGAGATTGAGTCCAGGCCTAAAATGTTTAAAATTCACTGCTTAAAAAAAAACAAAAAAACAACAGATTATATCCTCATCTGTCTGAATCAGTTGAGGAGCATTTTGGTCTGCAGGAGGAAAGTAGACCAGGTGAATTTTCAAGTTTGCCCAGCATCTTAGAAGTTACTTAGGAGACTTTGAGACCTGCACGGATGGCTGCTCTAAGGACTTTTTTTTTTTTTTTCCAAGAAAGGAGTTTAATGTTGGGTTTAAAAATTTACATTTTAGTAAAAATGCATTTATGAATATATGGAGGAATACTTGTCATAAAACCGGGGGGTAAGTGGTACTCCTCTGGAATAGTACCAGCTTAAAAAACGTTTTCAACATGCGAGCAAATGGGAGAAAGGTATTCTGTGGAATATTTAAAACATATGGGTTTTGTTTGTATTTCTTCTAAACGTTTGAGAAACGTGAACAACTTGTACCTGTATACAATCGTGCCTATGAATGCACTATTCTATTTTAACAAAAAATGTATTTATAAGCAAGCAGTAAAACACTGAAAGAAATCATAATGTTAATAAGTAGGAGGCTATCAAGTTCCATATTAAATTTCTCATACCTAAAGCTTACTTTGCAATGAACAGTAATTTTAACTTGATGGATTAAACAGTTTTCAATAAATATAAATTTCAGAGATCCTCAGGAACTAATGTAATAAAAATCCTAATCAAGTGGACAGATAGATAATATCTACACCCACCCGTTCCCCATAAATTGTGCAAAGGGCGGGGGTGGCCAGAATTGCAGTATTTGTGAAACAGGTGAAATGTAAAATTCTATTTTGTTCTTACCTGTATACTTGAAACAATAACAGAAGATGCAAAGTTTATGAGATCTAAAAAGCTCACGCATAGCTTTAACATAAACAGGACTGGTTTCACACACGGTTGCCATCATTTTTATTATTTTCTCATCAGTATTACTTTAGGTTCTTACATAAAATAATTCTTTTATAAAACACAATGAAATTTCAAATTCTCATTATCTGGCTCCATTATTAAAAAGAAAGAAGAATAACACAAAGTAGTAGAAAAGTTGAAGGCCGGAAATAGTAAGAGGTAGAGTGGGATTAAAACTTCCTTTTCTGGAATCCTGGTCTAGTAGCTGATATGCAAACCTGAACCGTCAAACTAATAACTGAGAGGAACGGGTGTGTACTCCTGTTACATATCTGAGACATTTGCACCAAGTTATTGGTCTCTGTGATGGTTAATTTGGGGTATAAATCTGACTGGATTACGGCTACCTAGGTACCTGGTGAAGCATTACTTCAGGCTGTGTCTATGAGGGCGTCTCCAGAGGAAACTAGTGTGTGATTCAGTGGACTGAGTGGGGAGGACCTGTCCCCAATGTGGGCAGGCTCCATCCCATCATTTGGGAGGCTGGATAGCAGAAAAAAGAACAGGAAAAAAATTCTCTCTTTCTCCTAGAGCTGGGGCATTGTCTTCTTCCTGCCCTGGAGCATCAGAACTCCAAGCTCTCTAGCCTTAGAACTCCATGACTTAAACCAGTGGCCCTGGGTTCTCAGGCTTTTAGCCTCAGACTGAGATTTATACCATTATTTTTCCTGATTCTGAGGCTTTCAAACTTGGGCAGAACCATGCTGTCCACATCCAGGATCTTCAGCTTTAAGATGGGCTGTCATGGAACTCCTCAGCCTCTATAACTGTGAGATCCAATTTCCCTAATAAGTCTTCTCTCATATATCTATGCCCATATCTACATCTATTTATCTATATTATCTACGCCTATATCTAGATGGATAGATACTTATTGGTTCTGTTTAGAGAAAATTAATACAAATTTTAGCACCAGGAATGGTTCTAGAGGAAAAGAATTAAAGAATGAGTTTCCTTAATTGGTTGGGGTTTCTAGAATTTGCTCTCTACCCTGACTAGACCAAAATGTGTTAAAGATTCCACTTCTAATAATACAAAGAGCACTGACGGGTCATGGCGTGTTATACAGATATACAAAAGTGTATTTTAGACTCTTAATTGATCACTTACAAGTGTCAAAGAATTTGGTTGGATTATGTCCATGTCTTAGGGCCTTAGGAAATATGGAATTTAAAAGCAATGAACTAAGATAACTGGAGAAAGAAATTTCAAAGCAAAATATGAGGGAGCTGGATGGTTACTTGTGTTTGCATACAGTAAATCGCAAGAGGAAAGAAATGGCTTAAAGAACAAATTTAGAATTAAAAGAGAAGGAGGACAGAAAGACTTAAAATTTTTTCGGTCTGGCTATGTAACAAATGAGAAAGCTTATTTGGGAATCAAACCAGGGGTGTGTCCAGATGACCACTTGCTAAGGATACTAGAAGAGACAGAGGGGATCAAGAGGAGAAACCGATGCTGAAGGCATCTCAGACATCCTCCAGGCTGCTCCTCACACCACAGGGCATGAGCTCTAGGAGGGCAGTATGATTTCGGGGGACCAGCTGAGAGCACCCTCTGTAGGCTCACTGCCCAAGGCCACCTCAGGTCTCTGCTACACACATTTGGACATAGTATTTCTCAGCCACCCAGCTGTGGCTTGACCTGCTGCTCTACAAGGTATAAGCTGTAAAGCTTGGTGCCATCCGTATGGTACATAGAACTCATGAGCTGGGATGGTGGTGGGGGCAGGGCTTTCTCTACCTAGATGGCAAAGGATGTTATGGATAGCTCGGTAGCCCAGGCAGGGACTTATCATAAGGCATAGGTACTGTAGAGAGCCCTTTCTAGGGCAATGCCAAGTGGAAATGTTGGCTTAGAGTCCTGAGATAGAGGCCCCACGAGGATAATTCCTACCAGAGTCATGGGAATGGGACTAAAAACTATGAAGCTACCAGCTTGCAGTATCAGCCTGGGTGACCAGCAGGTATAAGACTCATGAGAGGTGCTGGGTGGACTGAGCCCAGCAAAGTAACATGAACAGGAACGCCTGGGGCCTTGGAGGCTCAACACGCACTCTAGTGTGCCCAGGATGCCGGACATGACTCATAGAACATTATCCTCCAGCTTTAAGACTTAATGTTTTCTGCGGTGAGTTTTAGATTTACTGGGCACCTGTTACTCCCTTCTTTCTGCCTATTTCTTTCTTTCGGAATGCAATGTTTATCCTATGCCTGTCCCACCATTGTGTTTTGGAAGTAGAGAGCTTCTTTAACTTCACAGGCTGACAGGTGGAGAAGAATTTGCCTCAGGATGGATCATGCCTTGAGTATTAACCATATCTAGATGAGACTCGGACTTTTGAGTTGATGCTGGGAAGAGTTAAGACTTTTGGGGCAATTGGAATGGAATGAATGTATTTGCATGTGAAAAGGACATGTGTTTTGAGGGCCAGTGGCAGAATGCTATGGTTTGAGTGTGTACCCCAAAGTTCATGTGTTGGGAACATAATCCTCAATACAGCAGTGTTGAGAGGTGGAACCTTTAAGAGGTGAGTAGGTCATGAGAACCCCATCCTCATGAATGGACTGATGCTGTTATCGTGGGGTAGGTTCTGACAGTGAGCATGAATGAAATTGAGCTCAGCCCTCCCTTAATCTTGCCCTTCACCTTCTGCCATGGGACGACACAGCAAGCAGGCCCTTGCCAGATGTGGGCCCCTCGATCTTAGATTTCCTAGCCTCCGGACCTGTGAAAAGTAAGGCTGCTCTTTATAAATTACTTAGTGGTATTCTATTGCAGTAGTGCAAAATGAACTAAGAGCCTCCATTCTTTCAGACTTGCAGAAGAACTGCATACAACAAAACAATGGGTTCAGATATAGTAAATTAGTAACACATGGAGCTGAAATGTTTAAGGCTTCTTTTCTGGGGTAGCCAGATAAACAAAGATATTTACATAAGAGCTGTTTGAGTCATACAAATTTTAAGCTAATACTTATGTAAGTGGCAATAGCTTTTCTGAAAGTTGCTCAAATGGTGGTGTCGGTAACATGATTCCTCTTCTCTGTCCGGCCAGATGGCCACACTGTAGGTACATACACATAAAGACCTCTGCTTAGATATGTAACACTGTACATTTTACAGTTATAACATCAAGTGGAAACTGTAGACATAAAACCATCTCTAAACTAATGAACATCTAGGTTAGAAAAAATGACAGCAGGTTATCTTCTGTGACTCTCTTACCATAAAAATCAATGCACTTATGTGGTCACTGCTTTGAGACCTACATGAGGGTACCCAATGCTTTTCAAAGGAATGTGCAAACATGATTGCTTTAAGGGAAGAATGTTCATGTTCTTAACTTCCATATATATACTTTTTCCTAAAACTGAACAGCAAGGGTGTGCATATGCAGTTGTGGCATTCTGATGGTCTTCTCTCTCGGTTCCCCCCATTTAAAGCATGTTTCTTTGACTTTTCACAAGTACCTGAACCTTACATTGGTACATTACCCATGGGCATACAAATCAGGACACAAATAAGAAAATTATGTGAAGTAGTTGTTTCAGTGAAGCCTCCTTTAATTAAGGATCATAAGCCCACACTGGAGTTCTTGTCTTTCCCTGTTTATACAATTTTCTGTAAAGACAAATCATGACTTTAAAAACAGGATGATTTTGCTCTATGCAACAGTATTCTGAATCCAGATGTACTGTGGAGTAGGCCATGGAAATGATGACAATTGTCATATAATATATTGTCTCTTCTACTCTCCCAACTACTGTTAAAGAATGGATTACTCCAGAGGGCATCCAGTGAGAACAAAGCCAAGAGAGTTTGGTAAGTTTGGAAAACGGCAGAATTTTTTTTTTAACATAGATCACAGGCAGGTTATTTGTGGTATGTATGAATCTGTCTTCCTAGAATAAAAAAAAAGGATATGGTTTTCATGTAGCTAGATATTAACACTTCTGTTTCGATCAAAAAATAAAATTAGCCTTTCCCTGACTGGTTTTGCTTATTAAGTTACATGGCAAATACTTTTTCATTGATTGAGTGAGATAAATCTGTGGCTAGAAAGTGATTTTTTTAAACATCAGGTTTAAGAAGCTATTATTTGAATACAATAAAATCCACCTATTTTAGGCATACAATTCGGTGAGTTTGCAAATATATACATATGTAATGACCACAACAATCAAGAACAGAATATTCTTGGGCAGTGCCTGTGGCTCAAAGGGGTAGGGTGCCGGCCCATATACTTGGAGGTGATGGGTTCAAATCTGTCCCCAGCCAAAAAAAAAAAAAAAAAAAAATATATATATATAGAGAGAATATTCCCATCATACTACAAAATTCCCTGGGGTCTCTTTGTAATTAATTCTCTCTGCATTTTATCACTGAATTGACATCCACTGTAGGTACATACCATAATTCGTTTATCCATTTACTGGATAATGGACATTTAGGCTATTTCTAGTTTTTGGTGATTGTGAATGAAGATGTTATATACATTCTTGGATGTATGGGAATATTCTTGCCCAGAGAAATAGTTTACTCTCTCTTGTATAAATACCTAGGAAGAGGATTACTGGGTTTTATAGAAATGCGGATCTAACTTAACATAAGCAAATGTTCTCCTATGTTGTATTCTCACCACAATGTGAGAATTCCAGTTGTCACTTCCTTGGCAGGAGTTGGTACTGTCAGTTTTTAAAATATCAGCCATTATACTAGGCACGTGACATATATAATACTATATTATACTATTGTGGTTTTAATGTGTATTTCCCTAGTGACTAATGATATTGAAAATGTTTTCATGTGCTATTCACTACTTATATCTACTCTCTGTTCAGATCTTTCCTTACTACTGAGTTGTTACATATTTTGGACAGAGTTCTTTATCAGATATGTGCTTTTGCAATTATAAGTTTTGACAACAATATATTTAAAATGGAATGTGATAATGCCATTTTGCCAAAAGGCACTGTATTGGCAAAGTTATAGTACATTAACTATATTTTGATTTTCCTAACTAGTCCTTATTATATTGAAGTTAAACAAAGTGCCTCTAAGAGAAAAAGCAATGTATATAATTAATAATTATTTGATAAGTCTTAGTATACAGATATAACTAATAATCATTTGATAAGTCTTTGGTATACATTTCAGGAACTAAGGTAAATGACTCTAATAACTATGCCAAAACTCATTTTGCAGGTCAAGTTATTTATAATTCTTTACTTTAAAATTATATAATTTAGCTGTCACCAGATAAATTATTAAATATAATTTTTGATGCCTAATCGTGGAGTCATCTTTTGCTTATAACTCAGAAGAAGTTCAAAGAACTGACTTACACTGTTACAAAATTCCTACCTATAACCCTCTCAAACTTATCTCTTTTATATAATCAATGTTCTTTAGGACTTACGTGAATAAATATGAAAGTTAAAAAGTTAGATTTATGAGCAATCATGTCTTTTTCTGGCAATGAATAATGTTTATAGAGGGGCTACTTGGGAAAAAAGAAAAACCCTATATATTTTATTTAGAGAAGCATTCTCAATAAAGCATATTACTTATCAAAATTTATATTATTTGTGTTATTTGATACTCATAATTGAAATATCACTTAAAAATTTTTTTAACCTTAGAGACTTGTTACCATAGAAAACTTATTAAATTTTGTTTTGTATACATATTTGTCTTATGCAGCAGGTATGACGGGTGATCATACTTTTGGTCTTTTTTACTCTGTAGAAACAGCAAAGCTTCCAATCACAAAATATATTACATTGGGATAATCTGAGTATACACACTACACACACACACATACATGTGTGAACGTGTATGTATGTGTATACACATATGAAGTTGGACAATTAAGATATATAGATATAGATATATATGAAGTTGGACAATTAAGTTCACAAACTCATCCTGGCAAAAGCGCTAGTAACTTATTGCTGAATATCACTATGGTCACCTTTGAAGCTCTCCCTTTGGCCATCTGGTCGTTATAGTGATATTCACCAATGAGGTATGCAGCACTTTTTCTAGGATGAGCTTGTAGATCTTAATCGTCTGATTTTGTATACAGATATAGGATAATTAGTATATTTAGATTCCAGCAAAAATACCTAAAAGCTTATAATTTATAACATAAATTATATAATTCTCCAGATATTACTCCCTTTGCAACCATTTTAACTTATGATAATAAATTTTAAATAGCAACTTAAAAACATGCCTGTCACAGACAGTTGTTCCAAATTCTTTTAGGGGATTGAAAGTAAAAGTTTTGAAAGGTAGCTCATGACCTTAACTTTCTTTCCCTTTTCTCCCTGGCAGTTGTGACATTTGGCCCTGATCTCATTGTTCTAGTTTTCAACCTTCTCGGTTTGCAATTACAATGGCAATAATTTTCCCCTGACACCAAGTGGATGACTAGCTCCTCCGTGTCCTGTGTCCTTCCCACGTCAGCTGGCTGGCAGCAGACCCGTGGCTGTTCACGCCAAACTTCTTTCTCCAAGGCTCCTTTCTTACACTTTTCCAGAGCAGCTCAAAAAAGCACCATAAAGGCACAGAACACAGGGAGCAGCTCTTAACTGGGTATTCAGACATTTATAAAGAATTTATTATAGAGGCTTAGGATTTGCTTTATTAATTCATTTTTGTTCTTTTGTGTTTTCTGCTCAAACACTTATGGGTGTGTGAGTGCGTGCGTGAACACACGTGTATGTGTAGCTAAGAGTGTTAGAGTGTGTGTGTTTAGAGGGGGCACAGATCTCTTATTTTGGTGGAGGCCTGAAAAGTGTTTTCCAACATTTTCAAAGCCTTGGACTGAAACCTATAAACCAAACTGAACTGCTCATATCCCACAAGTGCACAACCATGTGTATTCAACACCTGCAATTTTTTATACATCAAAGTTTGGGCTCTTCTGCATTCAAAGAACTCCTGTCATCAAGCCCCTGAGGGGCAAGCATATAGAGAGAGGAAGCGAGCTCATTTGGCAGAGAGGTGTATCAGACTCTCCGGAGGAAGGTACTCTATTTCAAGAAAGTATGAACAGAAATAGACATTCAGAAAGGGTCTAGCAAAGAGCTCCCAGAGGGCAAATCTACCCTGTGTCCTGCTAAGCCTCCAAACACACACTTATAATTGTAAGACTTTGTTTTTCATCAGGGGAATCAAAGAGCCAGATTCCCTTATTTATAATCCTCAGGACAATGCTTCGCTTTTCTTTCTCCTGATGGTTCTCTTTTACCCCTTTTCTTCTACATACTGAACTGAGGTCTTTGTGGCCTCTCCCACCCTCCCCTTCCCATAGATTTGGCACTCATTTTCCCCATTATTTCACTGAGTAATGACACCAACGGCATGAAGCCAATTCTACCAGTGCTGTGCACGTTCCTATCTACAAAATAAGAAAGAACTGAACCAAACACGGCTGCAGGGATTGTGATAATTTCCAAGCTCTCTTCACTTTGTAGTAGAATTCTGGCTGTTATGAGGCAATTTGCTTTTTTTCACGAGCCCTTGAGCAAACTTTATTTACAGCACACATTGACTTTCATTACTACATAATACAGAAAATATTTGCTTCATTATGAAGCCAACTGAATATTTATTTTGATTTTTGTTACTTGTGGTAAACAGAGTTCAAAACACTCTCTCCTACCATTGTTCCAAACTAGTTAAAGACTATGTAAGCAATCAGCATAGTGATTGTGTGGCCCAGCTCTTGTGATTGCCTCATCACCCCTTCCAGCACAAGGAAAGTTTCATTAAAAAAAAAAATAAATAAAAGGAAGGATTCATGTCAGTTTGAACATTGAAAGTAATTTTTACCCCTCAAGACCGTCCCTTAGGACTGTCTCCAGACATTACTGGTGACTACCTTTGTAGGAAGTCATGTCACAATGAAGTCCTTCCAAGGTACTCTTCAAACTAAACCATGTCTTTGGATAAGGTCAAAGGTAGGCCTAATTCTAAGATGAGCGGTATTACCACAAAGTTCAATAGTACTACAGGTATTTTTTAGATGATGTAGGTAAGAGCATGTGTTGAGGAGAACATGTTTTTACCCAGATACATTTTATACATGTTAGGGTATAAGTCATTGCCTTTGCTGACTCCATTTAGTTCTAGAATCAGTCTGCCTTGTGTAGTACCTTGATAGCCCAGAGTTGGAATGGAGCAATTCAGCCCTCAGTAATGGCCCAGTTTCTCCATATTCCCATTACAATAAACATGCCAATCCAAATTGCCTACACAAACATCCTTACTGGGTTTTTTTGTGTGTGTTTGTGATGAATAACTTTTGTAATGTGGTAGACTTATGACTGATTTTGCATTCTACCTATAAAGCTCATATCTGTTTATTTTTGGATTTAAGAAGAAGAAAAAGAAATCTGGAGTAGCAGAACATTTTGAGTTCACATCTTTAAATGTTTTCAGAAAATCATGTATCCTGGCACAAATCTAGACTAGTTGTAACCATATTCCCCACCTCCCCCCAGTATAGCTTCCTATAGAGAATTGTGGAGTAAGATTCAGTTTTTGCTTTAGATTTAATCCCATATTAGAGCTTTTGAAACTTACATCCTAAAAGATCACTGTGGAGTTGCTTATGGATGTTCTCTACAGGACATTCGTAAAACTTCTCCCTTCCTATCAGAGGTAATCATACAATTGAGCAAATGTGGGTATTATAAAACAGAGGAAGAAATCTTGGGTGCTACGATCAGATAAAGAATTAAACCCTAGCTCCATCACTTCCTGGTTGTTATGACCTTGAGCAAGTGACTAGTCTTACTGAACCATGATTTCTTCTATAGGGTATAGAAAAAAAATACTTATAATAAGGTTACTGTATTAAATATATGTAAAGATCACATTATTAAATGTAATAGTGTGTACAAGTATTTGATATTGTATTGTGCGTATGTAAGTATTGGTTTCTTCTTCCTGTTATATTGTTTTCAATATTCTAATAAGTGCAACTCTTTCACATTATAAGAATTAAATGCAAGTTTTAAAAAATACTGGATTTTCTACATTTATACAAATAAAAGTCAATTAAATATATTTTATAAGAATCTAATTGATGCAAAATTTTTAAGGTGCCCTCAATCAAGTACAGAACAAAATATATTCAATATTTTGTATATGAGTCTTGGTTAATATTTTCTTATTTGCTATCCATTTACTAAATTCTTTTTTATATAACAAATATCTTTAAGTCTTTAGTTTCTCCATCAATAAAATGGAAGGACAACACTTTCAAAGTTTAGAATAAAGTAAATACTAGATATTAGCATAGTATTTGTTGCCCATTTTGTAAATAATAGGAGGGAGAAGAACTCTTTTAAATATACTGTGATTAAAGGATGTACCAGAGGCTACAATTTTTATGTTTAGGAATGTAGGTGAACGATGAAGATTTCCCTCTTATTAAGTCCAGTGTTCAATTTATTTTTATATATTAAACAAGCAATTTCAATGAATTTTCTATCAATGATCTTAATCTTTCCCCCCGGGGATAAAACATATATTTAATGCTTTATCATAGTGACAGATTGGTCAGCTCCGGAACCAAAGTTTGTGCTTTGAGGTATCACCAAGCTAAGCCAATGAGGAGAGAATCTGGTCTTCACTGACAGAACAATCTGAAATAATAATACAATCTTCTTGAGAAGGAATCATCCCCACAATGAAAAATGAGTACACACACAAATTTTATTAAGACCATCACAGTCGTTTAGGTCTTAAGAACTTGAGCTTTGCAGTTCACCTGATTGGGTTGGGATCCTGAATCTACAACATTTAATTTGACCTCAGGCAAGTAACCTAAACTCTGAATTTCAATTTCCATACCCATGAAATGAGGGTAATCTTAGCACCTACTATACTAGATTATTAGAAGAAAATTAAACAAGACACGTAGAGAACTATCTGGTACAACATAAGTAACCAAAAAGTGTTAGCTGTCAATGACATCATTCACCAAGGTAAAATTTATAGACTTTTTGCTTTTCTATTGATAGAAGGAAAAGACATTAAATATACCATTTTTTCCTATTCTCATACCTACAATGTACCATCCATTTGGCCTTTATGCATTCTACTATTATTATCTGAATCTGTGTTCTTTTTTATCAATTAGTCATGGGAACTCTGTGCTCAAGGAATAGATATTCTTACAACAACAAAATGGCATACACAGGTAAGAGATACTGAGGATACGCTTGAGGCCAGTCCTCAAGGCTTATGATTTTATCCTTTACCATTCAATAGTAATGACTGATAGAATTTTACATATACACAATACACATTTTTTTTCTTTTGTTCACATGTAAGTCAATATTAAAAGTGCACATATTTTGGAATGCAAAAGACCTAAATTCAAGTACTGTCTCCACCATTTAGTAACTGCCTGAATTTGAGCAAGTTCATTAGTCTCTCCTAGGTCTAATTACCTCACCCACAAAATGGAAATATTACCCCATTAGGTCAAAAGATCAATGTAGGGACTACATAAAATGGCATCTGTAAAGTACCCAGCATGTTGTCTGCCCTTTAGCAGATTCTTAATAATTTTCCTTCTCTCATTCACTGCATAAACTAAGAGGATAAAGATTCTAAGAAGTCTCTAAAGTCATGAAGCCATTCTCATTATTCTTGATACCGTGATAAACCCCTGCGAGCTTTATATAGTCTATTTTATTGTCCAAGTAAAATGGCTTCTGGACAAGTGCCATATCATTTCTACAGTAGATACTAATAACACAATTGTTCTTCTTACCTAAACTTGAAAATAATCTATATCTCTGTCAATAGAATACAAAATGAACTCCCTTTTACAAATATTATTTATATTCCACCATTTTATCAATTCATGAAAAAAGGGTTTGCTACTTTACACTTTAGATGCATTTACGTCTATGGCATATATAATCTATTAAATGCATGCTGGCAATATGTTATTACCTTTGTACAGAGAAAGTCTTAGCTTTTCTCCTTTAAGATAGTAGTTTCTCCTCTCTGACAATACAAACTTGTAAGCCATGCACACTGAATTCATGAGTTGAGCTACAAGTATACAGGAGATTTCCCTGTATTCTGATAGAGAAACCAAAAATCAGTATGCACTGAGGCTGAAGAAGGACTGCAAACTAACCAGACCTTGGATCCACCCCAGACTGATTTATGAAGTCATTTTCTTTCCTATAATCTCCAGTCTTCATCTTCTTACAAATACTCCCTCCATGCTACCTTCCAACTTTGAATGACTTCTATACCATATCCCCCCTTGCTTATTAAGGAGCAAAAGATAAAACCTTGGGAAGAATACCTCACTGGCTTTGTCTTTCCATCTACTTCTGGCTAACTGAGAAGGTTCAGTTTTCTCTTGCAGATAATTCCTTAACATTTATATAAGCACTGGTATTCATTACACGTTGAAAAAGAAAGACAAAAAGTAATGTATCCTCCGCTAGATCATAAAAGGCTGTCAGCTCATCAGTGACTTCCTATGATGTCATCAGCAACAGGAAAGCTAGAACAGTTAAGCTCCTCAAAACTGAAGATGGAATTACAACTTTAGTACTGACCCAGTTACGTGGCCTAGTGTGTGGAGCAGAGCTTACTTTAATATATGGTTCCTTATCCCTATAAAATACATCAAAGGCCAGATTTTCAAAGCCCTGCATGACTGGCCATTTGGAAAGAGGTATATCCAGGCCCCCAGAGCCCTTATTTCAAGCAGATGGCAGTGGCAATGGCAAAGCTAGAAATTGCAAGCACAGTCTTGTAAAGACACAGTTTAACATCAGCCCTGACTAGGGAGGGGCTGCATGGAGAGAGCCGGAACCATCATTCCCTTCTATAAAACCTGGGACTGTTCTGATTTGCCATAGACTGAGTAGAAGAAAATTTCTATTGCCTTTACAGTAGCCCTGCTCTCCCCTGGCAGCACGGACTTGCATGCCGCTAGGTGGCGCTTTCTTTTACTACCCTGTTGATTCGTGATGGCAAAGCCACCTGTCAGGAGCTCCATCTTAAATCTTGAAAGTGACATAAAGACTATGTTGACCAGTTTGATGGAAAGTATTTCAGATTGTCTATAGAACCAGCACACTGTACCCCATGACAGAATTAATGTACACAGCTATAATTTAATAAAAAAAGAAAGAATACACTGTCTGGTTCATCTCCTTTGCACAGCAGCTAAAAGTAAATTACTAAAAAGCTTTGAAATCTTGTAGTTAAGCTCCTCATCACAGACTGTAAAAACAAATATCTAGCACGTCTGAGAGATTCAATAAATATTAAGTAAATATACAACTAAATTGAGAACTTGAGAGTGTTTTCTTCTTGGGGAGAGAGAGAGCAAAACATACTTTCAGCTGAGCTAATAATTTCTGGAGTCATTTGAAAAGACAGTGCTTCCCAACTTTGAACCTTCCTTAATAACTTCTTTCACAGTTTGCATAGAAGATATGCATTCGCCGTTAGAAGTCCATGTTAATCTCCTAAATAAACACTGGGCAAAATTTCAGAGAATGGCAAATTATTTTTTTTCTCTTTCTCTGATATTTTTCTCAAACTTTGTAAATCTTGATACAGGAATATAGAAGATTGGAGTCTGCTATGCAGGTAAAAATACACATTTATTACATATCCTAAGCTACTTTGAGTTATATGTAACTTCTTTTTAAACATTTAAACCAAATTTGTTGATATAATGGCTCTTTCAGAATA
>NW_003852401.1:9352467-9353869 GCF_000181295.1 Otolemur garnettii
ACATTTATTACATATCCTAAGCTACTTTGAGTTATATGTAACTTCTTTTTAAACATTTAAACCAAATTTGTTGATATAATGGCTCTTTCAGAATAAGGCTTTAGCTTGTCTTCAGAAGATATTTAGATTCTCACCAGCGAAGGATGCTAGAGGAAAAACTTTTAATATGTAAGTTGCAGTGAAAAACCAGCAGCTCTTCTCCTATAGCCAATACTTCACTGACAATTGGTATGTGTATTAGCATAACATCCATTTCCAGCCATTTCAAAGGAGCCATTTCATGCATTTAATTTTTTACTTGTCATCAAACTGTAGTACGTTTTTGTCTTTTAAATATGTGTATACTTGTGCAGCACCAAAAACAATCACAGACTGAACTGAGGACCCTTTGCTCCAGGTCATATAGCTCAGACTTTACATTCAACCATTTGGAGAAACTGTATTTCAAAATGTTATCCCTCCCAGGCTGAGCTCATTACAGCCTATGCCCCCTGGGACTCATGTATTTAAGGTTTTTTGTCTTCTTAGAATCTCTTATTATAGGAAAAAAACGGATTCCTTTTACAAACTCAGCAGGGCTTTGAAGAGGCATCATGCCATTCTTCATCTTCTGACATTACACATGAGGCTTTAGCTTTGTTTATATTTTCTGGAGTGATTTTTTTTTCCTTCCTATGCCAGTCCATGGTGAATTTCCCAGATCTTCCTTTTTATCCCCCAACAGAAGGAAAACACTGGATCTGAAATCCTGTCTTATTTTAAAGTTGATTAGAAGGAAGCCATGTATAGCAGCCTTGTGGCTAAGAACTATTATTTACCAGCCCACGCAAATCTCTCATTAGTCTGCATTTCCCCAAAGAGTTTCAGCTGTTAGAAGAATGGAGTCAGCATTTTCTTTCCTTTTTAAAAAATTAAGATATAATTCACATTTCATGAAACTCACTCTCTTAAAGTATGCAATTCAGTGGTTCTGACAATATTCATAGGCTGTGCAGCTGTCACCATCTAATTCCAGAATATTTTCATTTCCCCATGAAGAAATCCTATTGCAGCCATCCTACCTCCCTTCTCGTGCCCACTCATCTACTTTTTTGTCTCCATGGACTTACCTGTTCCATTAAATATAAATGGAATAACACAATATGTGGCCTTTTACATCTAGCTTCTGTACTTGGCATAATATTCTTAGGGTTCATTTATATTGTAGAAAAATAAATACTTCATTTCTTTTTATAGCTGAATAATATCCTAATATTTCTTCTGTAATTGCCCGTCTTTAAAGTGTTGTTCTTCCTGGATGAGTAGCTAATACGGCTCTTTGAAAATCTCAAGAACATAAAACTGTATGCTAAAACATTAATAGTTCAACCAGATTTTGAAGTTAAAAAATTCCTGGTATTAT
>NW_003852401.1:9354239-9365758 GCF_000181295.1 Otolemur garnettii
GTTGGTAGAAAAATGTCAGAATGATAGGGAAGTGGTTTGGTTAATACCCAATTCCCCAGCCGTTGCTGTACACCATGTGCTAACACACCTACATCGGGCTGCTATGAGAGACTGCAGTGTGCTGTGCTCTACCCAGGTTCCCTATCCTCTCGCTACTGTGGATGTTATTTATGGAAGTCCTGTTGAGAATTCTCCCTATTTTGTGTAATTTGTCCATCATTACTGCTCAGTCTCAACACATTCTTATCTCCCCTTCCATTAAGCTACTTTTACTTTTTTTCAAAAGGTAAAGTCTTCTGTTTACAGTAGTATTTATCAGGAACCTAACACACTTATAAAACTGCACGAGTGTTTTTGCAGATTTGCTATTTTGGGGAGGTGTTCTGCTCTCAAAGTTGCATGGGTGTCGAGGGAGGGAGTCTGCTTCAGTTTAATCTAATCATGAGTCTGTTTTTTAGCACGTTTCCCAGAATGCAAGGTTTTCCAGGCATATTGTACCATAGCAGAACTGCCAGTATATGCAAAAGTACAACAAGATCAATGCAAGGAAGGCTACCTGGGAATATCAGGAGAGAGAGAAGGTTCAGTATGGTCTGCAGTGGTTCCCTAGCCAGTGTGACCCGGAAGATATGACAGGGTGTTGGGGAGAATTTAAAACTCAGTACAAGTAAGTTACCAGTTACGTAAATTAGTGTGGTGTGTTGATGAAGAGCCCAGACTCAGAGCTGACCACACGAATTCTCCTTTCTGTACCTCCTTTTTGCTATGTCTCAAATGACTGTATGAAAGTGAAATGGGTAACAGCATAACGTGCTTAGCACACTGCCCAGTGTCCCCTCACTAAGTACTGATTAAGCATCCAGGGGCTGGGCGCTACTTTAGAGTCTGGGAATACAGCTGTGAACAAAGTACCATGTAAATCTTCAATTTCGTATGAGTTAGCTATTGTTCTTAACACAGCGGTGGTCGTCATTTACTTTCGTCTGCAGCATACTCCGACAACTATCCTCAGTAGAAGGAGCAAACTCTGCGCAGGGGGTTAGCTATTCTTTTTACTGCCTTGCTGCATCACAGTAAAGGGAAATGTAGACAAAGGCACCAGGAGTAATTTGTTTCTAGACCATGTGGTTTGAGGGGCTTGGAATTCGCAAAAGCAGGAGGTGCAAGTCCCTGGCAGGGCGGTCACGACCCAGTGAAGAAGACACTGTGTTTCATAAGATGCTTTCAGAATGCAATCCCCAGAGAGCTTCCAAAGGAATTTTGCAGAAAACCAATGTGGATCCACTGCAAAGAAAAAGGAACGCTCTCTGCCAACCGCCCATCACGTGCAGCTGGGGAGCCTGCGTAGGTACAGATGCGGGTGGGGGACGCAGGCCCTGGCCGGGAGCTAAGCTGGCGTGACCCGCGGCTGTGTGTGCCGGGTGCGGCGTCCCGCGCAGCTGGGGAAACGCACTCTGATGCCGCGAGCCGGTCAGCGTGCAGCACGGTGGGGGCCCCGCGGGCGCAGATCCCCCGCACCGCTCCCCTGTTCGGGTGAGCCGAGCGCGGGGTCCACGCTCACTGCCGAGGAGCTGGCGCCGGGCACCGGACTGGCCGCCAAAAACAGCAAATGGTGGCGGCGAGGAGGAAGCCTGCGGTGCTGCAGCCCCCCCTAGGGTAACATTGGCGAGCTCCAGAAGAAAGCGGGTGCAGGAGGGCCGTGCGGAGGGGACGCGCTTGAAACCCGAGCGAGGGCTGGGGCCGGCGAGAGGAGGAGGAAGCCGGCCGCGGTTCCAAAACACTGCCGTCAGGTCCCGCTGACAACAAAGCAAAAACATCCCCGGCCACCCGAGGGGCTGGGAGGCCGACTTCAGCCGGCCGTGGGGCGGCTGCCCTGGCGGTGTTGGGTTCCTAGCCAAAGATCAAAAGGCGAGCTCGCTAATCTCAAAGTAAAACGTGGCGTGCAGTGTTCGAAGACGGGCTCCGTTTTCACCAGAAGTTATTTTTCAAAACTATAATAACAAGTTTAGTTGACAGTCTTTCTTTTCCTCTGTTTCTCTTATGTTCCTGTCCTAATTCTTCCTCCATCTCTCCCGCCACCCATCTCCTCCTAACAGGAAAGCACGATGAATGCTTTCATGTCACATAATGCCAATCACCAGGCTTTCTATTTTGCTTGATACTGTCAGTAGGATAAACAAAACACAGCATACCACCTTGGAGCACACAGTGGCAAGAGTCCTAGCTCCTCAGAGACTTGGGGTGACCTTGCTCTCCCTCGTCCTTCCCCTCCCAGGGGCCAGCAGCACACACTAGCAGGCAGGATCTGGAAGGGCCTGGGGAATGGGGCCTGGGGAATGGCGCCTGGTCTTGGCACTGCGAGCATATTGGTGTTAACAGCTGGGTGCATAAGTCATGCTCAATAAGGATTTAGTGGCAACATTCGGTCTTAGATTAGCCCAGCTAGCAGGCGGGGGCTGGGTTCTTGCCAAGGCTGGGCAGCTCAGAAGGTCATGTGATCTCCTGGGATTAATACCAGTATTTAATGAAATGCCTTGCTTATCACTGCTCTGGGTCAAGGGCTTTGTTTTCACTGCAAGGAAACTACTTCCAAATATAATGTGATCTGATGCTGGGAGCTGCCTTCCTAAACTCTCACGAGTTGTAGCTGTCTCTATAAGTGATCCTGGAGAGCCAGTTAGCAAGGAAGAAGTCTTCAAGGAAAAGTCAGAAAGGGGGCTGTAAGGTGGCCAGGTCAGGAGAGGACTTCTGTGGCCCCTGTAGCCCTGAGATTTTAAGTATTATACAGAACAGAGTATTAGATTGCACTCTGTCATGACTACAAGAACAGTTCCACTGGGAAAAACTGGAAGGACAAATGAGAGTCTGAATCAAAGCAGCAGCATTGAAATGGAGAAAAGGGGTTGAACACAGGAGATGCTGATAATGCCAGTATCGAATTTACACGAAATGGTGACCACTTGGATGTGGGATACACATAAAAACAGGAAGAGGAGGATTTGGGGCTTCAGCAGCCCTGCTGGGTAGATGCTGCTCCTGCCTTTAAAGTCAGGGATTAAGCTGAACAGTAGGTTTGTAGGACAATGGAAGTGGGGATAGCAAATCTGGCTTAGATGCGCAGAAGGTGAGGTCTCCATACTAGCCAAGGACCCTCAGGGGCATCCTTCTCAGCCACAGGGAAGTGCCTCACCCAAGATCACCATCATCCCACGTGGTGACCCACAGAAAATTACTGGCTGATGCCTGATACTGAGCCCCAGCCCCCCGGGTTTCAATTTGGGACAACTCCAGAGGCTTATTCTAGAGCTTCTTTTTTCCCTCTGCCAACTGCTCCTGCCTTCCTAGCTTCCTTACAGGTGTGTCTTTCCAGGGAACCCCTGTAACAAACATTTTGCAGGCAATCTCCATCTCAAACTCTGCTCCGGAGGGTGCTGTGTAAGACAGTGCAGAAGAAAGGATCCCGTGAGGATGGCTGAGAAAACAGAAAAGATGTGGTTTTGGAAACTAAAGAGGGATTTTCCAGGCAGAGGAGTCAGCAGTATCAACTACAACAGAGAGGTAAAGTAGAAAAAGGGTGGAAAAATGTGTGCTCAAAATCCAAGACACAGGTATGGGTGACCTTGGCAAGCCCAGTTTAAAGGATCAGCAAGGCAGGGGAGAGGTCCTTGTACATAATAGGTACTCGACATCCCTTAGCTGTATGAGCAATGTACGTGTTTAAAACTATTCTTGAAAAGAATCACCAGACTGTGTGGTCACGGTGCTGACTTGTTTGGGGAACTGCTGTGCCGTGACATCTCAGCTCCCTGGTTTGACTTCATGCAGTGGACTGGAGACGTACTGAGCTATCAGGCAGTGAAGAGAGTCAGTGCAGGCTACTGGTGTGAAGGCACTTGTCTGCAGAGATAGAGACAAGGCAGTGCGAGGTAAACAAGCATACAGGATTGAGCATCCCCATGAACACAGAAGAACTGAGCTGAGATGGAAACAGCTGAGGATGAGAGCAGATGCTGCTACTGGGAGTAATGGGTTGAGGAGGTATGTGGGATACAGTCCAGGGCCAGGTCTTTATCTGACACCAGCTGCAGAGAGGTATGAAGGAGATAAAAGAGGCCAGAGCAACTGGCCCCCATCTCCTAAAGCAGACCCCAAGTCCCCATCTGGGTACTCAAGGTCCTGTGCATTCTTCCTCGACCTCTATTTCTGCTCTTATTTCTCACTAGTCTCCTTCAGACTTGCAGTCCTCAAACCAATCCAAACTGTTGTGAACCCTCCAGGGTCCCCAATCCTGTCACCATTGCATCTGTTTCTGCCCTTTCCTTTTTGCCCTTCTGGCTTTGTGCAGGGTTATCTGTTTAATTCTAACTATTCTTTAAAGTTATGTATCATCTAACCACACTCTTCTTTGCTCTCTATCCTGGCCCCACAGTCTCCTTTGAAGGTGAAGTTCGCTTCCATTTCTTCCTAGGACACTCTCCATCAGAACACTTCTCCAGACTTCAATTCTCCTAGCTAACCAAATAGATCAGAGGCCCACCGTCAACCCCTACTCTACATTCTCATAGCAGTGCTTTCTTTCATAACACAGAGCACAGTGGCAGTTATGTATTTGTGTGAATATTTGACTAATTCTGGTTTCCTTATTAGACCATAACTTTGTAAAGTCTGGGACTCATTGTTATATTCCCAGAGTAGTTCCTGGCACATTTATTGGTTGGATGAATAAATGAATACTTTCTACAGTTGAGCTTAGGGTTACCTCATATATAAGGAGACTAAACAAGATATAAATTCTATAATGACAGAGGGCATATATTTTTTTATTTCCTAAAGTATCTAACACAGGTCCTTGTGCATTATAGGTATTCAACATCCCTTAGCCATATGAATGATATACATGTTTAAAACTTGAAAAGAATCACTAGACTGTGTAGTCATGGTGCTGACTTGTTCTGGGAACTGCTGTGCCATGACATCTCAACTCCCTATTTGACTTCTTCATGCATTCATAACATTACAAAGCATACATTTAGCATCTATCATGTACCAGATGTTGGACCAGGTGCTGGGGATACAGTGGTGAGCAAAGCCACACTTAGTCCCTGTCTTCATGGAGTTCCCAGGTGAATAGTGTACTCAGACACCAGTTGAAGAATCATATACACGAAAATTTTTAACTGTGGTCATGATCTTTAAGAGACACAGAGCTGAATAGAGAATAGGGTAGTTCCAGGAAGTTGGGGGAAGTATATCAGTTGAGATGGGAGAGGTAGGGAAAGCCAGATCTTACAGGGCCAGGGAGTCATGTTAAGGGGTGTAGAAGCTATTTGAGTGTTTCAATCAAGGTGAAAGTGACATTAACCAAGTAGATTTCTATAATAAAATATCTCCCTTTCTGAAGAGTAGAGAATGTACTGGAAGATGACGCATCCCTCACAGGATTTTCTAACCATTCACCCAATCTACAGGATCTTCCTAGCCACTCTCTCACATCATCTGGTTTATTTTTTTCAAAATCTTTACCACTCATGAACATTTTCCCTTCTTTTCGTTTCTGTTCTCATCTTTCCTGCCTTCCTGTTCGAATAGAATGGTAGATCAGGAATCTTGTCTATCTTGCTCTTTACTATAGAGTGTATTGAATAGTTCCTGGCATATTATAGGTTCCCATAAAATTTTTCCAACACTGAATTTTGAATTTTGTTGTTGGGAGGTGGACAGAAGGGATGTGAAGCTACTGGATATAATGTCATTTCTTCTTTACCAACTTAGAGTGGCCTCCTGATTTTTCCACAAAAATGGGCTTATAGGATCTTGCCCAAAGCTTTTATGACATTGAATTCTTTTAAATAAGAGGATTTAAAAACCTCTAGGGGGTCTCTTAAGAGCTGTCTTGATGGAAGTAAGGGTGGGATTAAATATAAGTATGTTCCCCTCCTTATAATTATTCTTTTCTTAGCTGCTGAAGCTATGATCTACCAACTACCTTTCCTGCACTGGAAAAGTTACATGAAGGTTCAGCATTTCTTTGCCAGACAACTTGTTATCATAACCCACCTGTGTGAAACACTAAAATTTATAGTTTCTAACAGCTCCTTGGATTGGTGGAAAGATATGAGAATTGTAATTAACATTCCCCTAAACAGGAAAGCATTATATGGACACATTCTATGTTGACTTCAGTGGAAATTCCACGTTCCATATGTCAGGACATACACACATTTTGAATCAGGTCTATTAGAGTTTTATGAGTCATTTTGTTGAAACTTGTGGACTTATTTGAAAGTTCTCCTAGTCTAGTGTGTAGTGTAGGTTCTAGCCAGTATTTAGGCTTAATTAGCTTTGTGTGAATAAACTTGAGTTTTTTGCTCAGATCTCTGGGATTAATATAAAACTGGTTATAAAATCATGGTTTCCTTTTCAAATTGTGCCTTTAGTTTGACCTTTCTGGGTAGTTGCCCAGTGTATTCTGAGGTGTGTCACCCTTTTTACATAGGCCCTGATCAGGTCTATTAAAAGCAAATTGGCTTCCCCAGGTTCAGTCTATCAAGGAAGTTCAAAAAAATTTTTTTTATAAAAATGTCAATATTAAATGAAATCTATCCATTGCAGTCCGTAAGAAATTCCAGTAATTTGTATTATAGTTCATGAATAAAATTCTCTAGTCTAGGTCAGAAGGAATAAGGAACAATTCTGCTATAGTTTACTACATAAGGATACTCATCCTTTTAGGGGAAAGACATACAAACATCGATTCCATTTTGATTATTATGGGCTTTCAGCGGAATCTATATTAAGAATCTATTATTAAGTAATTAAAATTGTTCACACAAAAAATGAAGTTTTTTGTTTTCGTTTTTTAGTTGGCATCAGCATGATAAGGGTCCATAAAAGTCTACTCAGCTAGTCACATTTTGCGTGATTTGTGCTTTCCCATTCTTTCTGAGACCAAATAAACAAGAGGTTTTGTTGGTTAAAAAATCAAGCCAAACTAATTTTTAGAGATTTAAAATTGTGCATGTATCTACAGTAGATGAGAAAGACGAAAATGTTTTCGTTCTAATCCTGCTGTCTGCTGTCTACTAGGAAATGTTGCATAGTCTCAGAAAATGCAAACACAGATCTCCATAAAAATTTCCAGTACAGTTAAGGTTTCAAGCTAAGGCAACGCGGAAACAAGAATGGCAGAGATTATTGCTGCTATCTAAAGATCCCAAATTCCGCCACTGAAAGTTCTGGCATTAATTTTAGCTCACGGAAGAACCATGAACACAAAGTACTGAAGCAATGAATTCTATCAGATGTATGAAATAAGGCATTCTTTCTCTTATTGCTTTAGTAATTTCATATACACAGTGTTACCCCCACCACCTGTTTTTTAAAAAGGGAATGAAATCAGTAGAGGATTGAAAAGAAGAAAAGCTTCAGTATTTGAATTACATCTAAGGATAGGATAACAGCCGGCTCCAGATCCAGAATTATATCTGCGTATCCTCTGTGAGCATGTAGAAAAATAAAGGAATCCTGAAGAGCATCAGATGTGGCTTCATGAAGAACAAGTGATTATTAATCTTATGCCTTTAACGTAAGCAATACTAGATGAGCAGATCCATGGATAAACATAATAAGGAACCCTAGTATTTATGGAGTTAGGACTGGGTAAGTTATAAATTACCTTCACATATATTATCACATGCGCTCCTTATAATAATTGTATGGGTAACAGAGAAGATAATAATGATTCCTGTTTTTAGTAAAAGGGGAAACAAGGACTATAGAAGAGGTTATTAGAGGCTCTGAGTGGGCAAGTCCTAGAATCTGGAATCTACTGGCTCAATCTAGCACTCATTCTACTATATGACTTCACTTGTTTTTAGCAAAGAATTTGATAACCTTGGCGATCTGCTATGAGCAAGATAGAATAATATATGCCAGAGTCTGAATTTCAGTTAAAAAGAAAAATCTTTTATCCAATATGGAAAGAAGAAAAAAGTCAGCAGTGTCATGTGGCTGGTGAAAAAAATTACAATGTTTTGCTGCATGAAGAAATTAACAACCCTTCAGCTTATCTAGACAAATGCTTGTGCTGTATCTGCACTAGTCAGGTCATCTTTTAGTACCATGCTCCATCCTCATATTTTTAGAAGGTTCTCAATCTGCTGCTCATTTAGCAGAGATGCTGCTCATTTAGGTGGGTAAGGGTTGGTCATGGAAAGAAAAGGTAGAAGAACTGGAGCTGTTGGTTTGAAGTAGAGAAGACTTGGGGGGCAGCTGAGCGATTTTCTTCATCAATGTGAAATGAGATGAAGACTTCTTCTTTATGGCTCCAGATTGTAGAAATAGGACCAACGCATAGAAATTTAATAAAGGTATATCTGGGCTTCATGTTCAGGAAGATGTTTCAAAATTGGGAACTGTCATTAGGGGGATGGATTTTCTCAAAAAGTTCTGAGTTTTTCTTTCCTGGAAATGTTCCAGCAAAGGCCGGAAGATCATCTGCCAAGGAATGCAGCGGAGTGGATTCCGGCATCAGTTTGGACTGATGATCTCTAATGTTGCTTCCAACTCTAAGATTTGGAGTCTCTAGTATGGGGTCCCATATACGGATTCTTATCCCCAGTGCAATTTCTTCCAAATCTCAGGAATCTGCGTCTACTTTAAACATCTCAGAGGAGGTTCATAATTGTCTCTGAATGAACATGTGCAAGCTTAGTCCAAAAGAGAGTTGTGAATAATGAGCTACGTTAATATATTTTAGTTTCTTCCAGCAATGGGATATTTTAAGGGCTTTGTCTCAGATGGTGCCAGACTCTTGGAAGTGATCTAAGTAGCACTCCTTTGCATTTACATTTTGGAATTATACATTCAGCTTTTTGACAAATAAAAACACATCTGGGGCATCTTTGGACCTGACTTCATCCCCCAGGTCTGTTGTGAGTAAAATCTATTTCTTTGATATTGTACAGTAAGTGACAAGGGGCTGGTGGCACAGGTGTGGTGTTTGTGTGGTGTGTACACCCAGTGGAGGGGCATGTCACAGTTGCACCATGTCTGTGGCCCACACGGTCTGTCTGGCATTCAGTGATTAGTGTACACATCTGGATGGTTTGGCACCATTTCTCCACCATCTCTGTGGTGACCTAATATATGCGACTGTCACATGACCCATTCAGCCTGCTGTTTTATGTCTGTATAGATAATTCAGGGCTAAATCACTATGGGGATAACTATTCTAAGCCACTGAAAAGTACATACGAGTTTATAGCTTAGTGATATCAGTGGCCTCAACTTTCTTCCCCTTAGTCAATCTCATTCAACAAACATTTAGTTATTCCTTTGAGATGTACAATTTTCATTCCAGCTCAAGAGATTTTCTGGGGACTAGGGCAGTTGAAAGAGGAGAGATTGGCTTTGTCTCAGTACTTCTGGTATAGAAGAGTTCCCAGAGCTTCTTTTAGTTCTATGATGTTTGGGGATTAGGGAAACAGTATAGGTAGTTTGGAAGGAGATCCCAGGAGTAAGTCCCATGAAACCCATTCAAATGAACAAAATATGTGTTGAAAGCATGCTTTCATTTTCTAGTTACGTTTTCAAGATCTAGTATTATTATTGCAAACACACACCTGGAGAAAAGTTAGAACCAGATCAATCCCAAGTCCATAAGAAGGTTTATTGGGACATTCCTCTGGATTGGCAACCTCTAATGTAAGCAATGCAAAAAGTAAAAAATGCTGAACTTGGCACCTGACAGAGAACTCAGGTAAGCACGCCTTAGGAAGCCACGTGGTTCTTAGGAAACTAACACTTGGTGAAGCCTTGCATACATGCCTACGCTACTTTAAAACCCTCCTGTTCAGAGTGTTGTCTACAAAGACAGCAGCATACCACCTGGGGTTTGTCAAGAATGCAGAATCTCAGGCCCTACTCCAGACTTCCTGAATTGGGATATGCATTTCAACAAGATCTCCAGGTTATCAGTATGTATCTATAATTTTCAGAAGTCCTGTCTTAAAGCTACTATTATCAGGTCAATAGACAATTTAAATAAAATGGCATACTTTCTCATGAAAAAATAGTGTTTTAAAAATAGAAACTAAACTTTTAGACCCCTCTTGCAAAAGGAGAGTGATAAATTAATAAGAGAATTACTTATGCCTAATGAATACAATTAATGATGTTCTGCATTTTTAAGTTAATCCTTTTTTCTAGGGGTCAAGAGAACCCTGGAAGCATTGTTCTGGGTGATTCAACTTTAATTAGTCACTGGAGAAGCAATAGGGTCAAAGTTGGGGTTTAAAAACACTGCTTTATTGAACCACTTAGAATGTCTGTTCACACAGCTAATGTCCCCCAACACATTAGCTGTATCAAGATCGCAAAACCAAACAAAAATCCAAAGCATTTTTTAGGGGATGTCACAACTGAGAAATTATTCTTTTCTTTCCTTAACCACACAGAGCCATTTTGCAATCACAATAAGGTTTTACAAAAGTCCGGGTGAAAGCTATAAAAGTTATGAAGTCATATTTAGATTGACTAAGAGGTTATGATTTCCAAGTAAAGAGAGTAATGTTTCCAAATATAGTACAACTGATCTAGTGGCAAGGAATATGTCGCTATGAGATACAAAATTTATAGATGCAAATATACATATATGTATGTATAGATATTTATATACATACATAAGCTCAAAAATGCTATGAACTAATGAAAATAGCAACTGGTGGTGGGGTCTGTAAAAATGCTATAATTCAGACACACACCATTAAAATACTCATTGATAAATCATTGGAACTTATAGCTGCCTTTTGATTTATTTTTACACCGACTGCAGTTGTGACTCCAGGGAGATGTTTATACTCTGACAATTTCAGTGAGGAGCAGCAATAGCTAATCTGCTCAGTGTTTGAACTCTGAGAGTTATGCTTTGAATTAAAGAAGATTTATGAAGGGAGCAATGGCCTTTTATGGATTACATGCTAAAGATCAGAATGAGTAAGAAAGAAGGCATTTAAAAGAACTAAGGCTTTTTATTTATGTATATTAAAGAAATGTACAGTTGAAATGATCAAAATCACACATATTGCCTTATTTTACATGTAGCACAATTTTCCTATTTACATGCTACTGTTTGATTATATTCTGACTTAGGATGTGCTCCAATTGTTGTATATAAGTGTATGATTTCTTTCTTTCTTTCTTTCTTTTTGGCAAACAAGAGTGATCCTTGTAGTCACCAGGACCATGTTACATATCTTCTATATTTTCTTTAAGGCCAAGTACAATGCCAGGTACATAACAGATTTTATAAAAGCCTATTGAGTTTTGTGGAAAAATTATATAATGATCCAAAATTGCTTTACCATGCTTGGATGACCATAAGATGTTTAAAACAAAAGGTAATCCTTAAGAAGTAATCTTGTTCGGAGGGGTGGGATAGGTAGAGAAGGAGGGTGGCAAGCTGCCTGACAGTTCCAGCATTGCAGAACTTAGCAGACATCAGACATCAAAGACCTGGA
>NW_003852401.1:9366206-9374241 GCF_000181295.1 Otolemur garnettii
CTTTTATAATTGTCTTTTATAATTTGCTTTGATTACCTTCCTAATATTTTAGTAACATGCATGAGGGTTACCTGTTTTCTTTATCAAGTTGAATGCATCTAAAAACACAGAAATTATATATAAATATTATATGCTCATAATAATTAAAAAATTTGTGAAATGAAAAACTAAAAATACAGGAATTCCTCCTAGACTCATACAGGAGAGCATCCATTGCAATCCTATCTACTGGAGTATATCCCTATTCAACAACTCAATTAAGACAAATCTAAACTGGGATCCTACTAACCAAAGCTAATAATTATCAAATCCATTCCTAAGTAATTAAGAATTATGCCCCTTGGGTCAAATTCACATCTTTCTAAGTTGTTTAATTTGCTTCAAAATCTGTCTGAGATGATTAGACTGGCTTTTTGGGAACAATAATCGCAGAAGCATCAAAATAGTCATTCGGCTTAAAGTCTTTCCAGAGAGCTGTAACCTCAGAGCAAGGTGTTACATGAGATGCATACCTCAAGTGATAAAAATGATCCCGAGATGCTACAATTCTCTAAACCTGGAATAAAACCTTTTGCAATGTTAGTCTGATTCTGATTCATTACGGAATATCCTTCATTAATGAATTGGAAAAAATAAAGTATCTGCTCCCTGTTCTCAGTTGGTTACTTCCTGGGACTGCTCATTTCAGACCACTAGCACAAAAATTTAGGAAGATTGAAGGCTTTGGTTTGGGGTCCAGGTTTGAATCTGGCTAGCCAAATAACCTTGGACATGTAAAAAGCATCTTTGGCCTTCAATTTTCTTACAGAAAATAGCACGACTTCTTGGTTGAGTGTGGGAGCCCCTGAGCTCAGAGGTATGTACCAACACTTATTTTGTGACCCTCAGTGGGTTACCTAAATTCTCATCACTACCTCACAAGGAGAAAATGTATTTAAAATGCTTAGAAAAACTCCCAGCCATTGGAAGCAATAAGCAAATAGTAGACATTATTAGTAGACAATTTCACAATTATGATTGCTACCAGGAGGAAGTCAGGAAGCTGAATGCCCAAATGCAGGAGAAATACTCAATGTTTATACTTCACTGACATTTGACCATGGTCTTTTTTTTTATACTTAGGGAATTATGTGCCAATCTAACTTAAGGGAAGTTGAAAATACATGTATTGCTTTAGGGAAGGGAAATAACTTGAATGCAAAATGAAGCATTGCTCTCTAAAAACCTTTCTTCTACCTCAGCTCTCCACTTTCTGGGGTAGTGGAGACTTCCTGGCTATGTTATGGTTGGCTAGTACAGTGTCCTCAACCTTTTTGGCACCAGGGACCAGTTTCATGGAAGACAATTTTTCCACAGATGTGTTGGGTGTATATGGGGTGGGAAGTTTAATTAGATTTTCATAAGGAACACACATCCTAGATCCCTTGCATGGGCACTTTACAGTAGGGTCTGTGCTGCTGTGAGGATCTAATGCCACTGTTGACGTGACAGGAGGCAGAGCTCAGACAGGGATGCAAGTGACAGGGAGCAGCTGTCAATACAGATGAGTGGCATCGCTCTCTGGCCACTCACCTCCTGCTGTAAGACCCAGTTCCTAACAGGACGCAGACCACCTGGGGGTTGGAGACCACAGGCAGTGGACTGGCCCCTTAGCAAAGAATCCTCCTTCTATCCCTGAGCTTTTGTTCTTAACCAAATAGTGCCATGAATTAGGCTTCTTCGTCTGATCTCCTTATGATTCTGAGAACGTTAGGGGTCAGTGACTCCGACCAAAGAGTTTTGATTAGACTTTCTCTAGCCATACCTTTATCAGAGTAAACTAAGCATATCAAGGGGAAAATATACATATCCCACATTTGATACTGAAGCTTGAGCTCAGTCAAGAGGTTAAGAATTTCTCTGGGAAATTTTTCTTTGATGAGCTCATCTTTCAGCAAGAACATCTTTCCCCCTTGCCTATCCTCTCTCTCTCTCTCTCTCTCTTTTTTTAAAGTCTGTAAAGCTTTTGATCCCACAAAGAACGACTGCTGTAAAACTAAGAACTGTACTCAACCAGAGCCTCTGATACTTGATGTTCCCTTGGACATTTTAGCAATATTTGGGGATTAATACATTTCTGATGTTTGGCTGATGGTATATTTTTTGAAGGTGCTTTAGTACAAGAGAGCTCTTATTAGAGTAGCGAATTTGGTTAAGGAATGGTGGGGATAAAATCGCACTGTGCATTTTGCACCCATCTTGCATCTTTCTCGGGTTTCTCCACTCAACTATGGGAACTCCCATAACACCAAATCATGTCACAGTTCTTACTTTTTAGGAAGAGAGAGAGAGTATGCAAACGCACCTTATAGCAACATTACAAAGCAGATATTAACAGTCACAAATTTCAGCTCCATTCCTCCATGTAGCACCGTTAGTGGTATTTTTAAAGATTGTAATCATCAGAGAAATGAAAATCAAAACCACTCTGAGATATACCCAGCACACTCTCCGGGTGAGGGGTTCTTGTACTATTAGAACTTTACCTTGAAAGTGAGAACAATGTAATCTAAAAATCTGTACCCGCATATTAATTTGAAATAAAAAATAAACATTAATATAAAATGATAAATAAATTCAATATTCTCTTTATCATGTATAAAATCCTTCTGTTTCTACCTATACAATTTTTTATAAGAAATGGGTTATGGATTATATAATATTGGGGATTTTAAAATCTGTTATGTATGTTCTAGTAACAAAATTTCTATGAAAAAAATAAAGGTTGCAATATATCTTTTAGTAGTTTAACCATGTTTTCAGCCAGTTGCCAACACCGTCCAAATAATAGGTGGCCATTCAAACACTTTGAGTGGATATTTGGGTAAGAAGTCATCTGAAGACCAAGCAACTTCAAGACTCCAAGGCATAATCTTTTACTAATGGAAAACGATGAAGTTTCAAGTGCCATGACGGCACGGAAGAGTATGGTGGGTTAGCAAGGGTGGCTCTAGCACACGTCCTCATAAAACCTCAGGTGCTTCATGAAAATAAGGCCTACCCTGGCCATAAATGAGGGACTAGGTAAGTGTGTCTGAACTGCTTGATTTAAATCACTATAGGAAAGAAAATGCAAAGCACCGTTTTCTAGATTGTGAGTAACTCATCTGAGTGCCTTCTAATAAACAGGACAATGTGGGCGTAGATTCCCTGATTTTGTATATTCTTAGTGTTTTGATTATTCCATTTTTCTGACCTTGGGGTTTATTATGCATATTATCAAGTACCCTCATTTTTGTGTACGTTTTCCTGGAGACTTACCTACTTCGCCATACTTTTTTTTCCTTTTTTGGTGCATTTATTACAACTTAATTTATGGTAACGCATACTCACTGTTGACTCACTTAAGGGGTAAATGTTTTCAAGAGGACTGTATAAGATTCAACATTCTAGTCCGTCTGCTCAGCATGTTTTGTTGTTGTTTTTTGAGACACAGTATCACTCATTTGGCAGGACTAGAGGCCAGAGTGCCATGGTGTCAGTGTAGCTCACGGCAACCTCAAATTCCTGGGTTTAAGAAATCCTCCTGTCTCAGCCTCCTCAGTAGTGAGGACTACAGGTGCCTGCCACACTGCTGGCTAGTTTTTCTCCTGAGCTCAAGGAATCTTCCTCCTTTGGCCTCCCAGAGTGCTAGGATTATAGGTATGGGCCACTGTGCCTGGACTTTTAAGCACAGTGTTGTCCAGAGTCAATGTGTCACCAGGCATTGCATGAATTTTCTCATAGCATGAGTTCAACAGAGCAGTTCTCTTCCAGCCCCACTGGCTGCATCATCAGAGAGTCTTGGAAATGGAAGAAACATTAATAGTTCAGCTTCTTGTCCACTCCCTCACCATTAAGCAAGGCCATATCTAAAATATCCCAGACAGAAGGAAATTGATCTTATTTTAGAAGACATTCAGAGACACCACTGAAATAATTTCTTTGAGGTTAAATTTAGCATAGCTTTGAATAAGTAACTCAAACATTCTCATGGTGAGCACATTTTTGCTCTTTACTCAGAAGCGTTATTAACATACCAAAACTCTGCCCATTAGCCTGTGGGATAAAGTCTTGGAAGATAAATGCCATTCAAGGATATATTTATCTTAATCTCATACTGGAAAAACTGAAGATATGAAATTGAGGATTAAAGATATGTCTATACTTTAAATCTCCAAATTATTTTAAAAGGTCACGGAAACCAATGTATTTTATCCCTATATTGCAAATAAAGTCTGGGTTTCTTACACATCTCACAAGATGATTTGGCTTCAACACCTAGTCTAATGCACTGCAGCTCAGGCAAATGTGACCTGACCTCTGACCTCCAAATGTGCTTCCTCTGTCCTCTAAAAGTACATCCCCGTGCTCATAAGGTATATGGCATTTTTACCTTGTTTTATGTCTGTCTCTTACCTTGCCAATTGGAACAATACTGTTCTCAAGTAACTGCTTCCCTCAAAATACCTCAGAAAATGGTTGTTGAATAAATTTAAAAGAGGTATTCATGTAAGTTACCTCTCTCTCTCAATAAATACCAAAGAAAGAGAGCGACTGAGTGAGTCTATGTTTGTTATTTGATTATTAGCAGGGGTGAGAGCGTGGATATAAGGAGAAATCAATAGCACCAGAGACTCTAAGGTTAATCAGTTCTCTGTTAGCATCTTACAATGCTCATTTCCTATCCAGGTGACCTATACCATACAACAAGTTTAAAACCCTCTTTCCTAGGTTCTGCTTAATTTATGATTCCTCCCCATTATTATCTAAAACATACACAGAAAGAAAATCCAGTTTAAATTGTCCAGAAAGTAATTTCTCTCTCCAAAGCAATAAACCATTTTTAGGCTCAGAGCCAGGTTAGTTCCTACACATGTAATCCCTTGGGGCCTTTAGGTCACTAGAAAAAGGCCTTGGAAAATTTAATTAAAGAGATTTCCAGGAAGGAGAAAGAAATTAAAGAAATTGGCCACCACACCATGAGGGAGTTTTCATATCCTATATAAAGGTCTTACCCAGAGGACATGCCAAATCTGGAAGACATGTAGAAACTTCCAGAAGCCGCTACAATTAATACTATTTAAAAATGCTGTGCTGTTGTCAACCATGGGAAAGAATGCTAGAGGGCAGGGTATTTCATTTAGTCATTCAATAGCACTTAATTATTTTTCTAATCTGTGCAAGACACTGGTATAGATGTTATAGATACAAACTTAGCATGACAAAGTCCTTATCTACAAGGAGCTTATCTTTAGGGGTGGGAAGATGGGCAAGAAAGTGAGGTACTGAAGTATATGTTGAAGGTTATGCCAGAGGCTGTACCTGACACTATAGGGACAGAGAAGAGGAAAGATCTGCATCCTTCAATGAACACTCCAGAAGGCTTCCCAGAGGAAGTGTTGGCTGGGTCTTGAAGGGTAAATTTTTCACATAAACTAGAAAAGGCTTTCTGGGTAGTGAGGGCAAAACCTGATCTGGCACAGATGAGGAGGAAGCATGCTGTGTGTGAGGTACGGGTACAAGGAGTGGCCAGAACAGTAGTAGCACATACATATGTGGGTGAGAAAGAGAAACCAGATCAGAGCCCATATTGTTTTAAAAATGGATGATAAAGAAACCACATAAAGCCCACGGGGAGTCTGTGTCTGAACGCCACCAAAACATGGCTTAACATTATTCAGAGAAGAGTTGATGTATTTTCTTGATCCAAAAGCAAGG
Source organism: Otolemur garnettii (assembly GCF_000181295.1). Taxonomy (NCBI): domain Eukaryota; kingdom Metazoa; phylum Chordata; class Mammalia; order Primates; family Galagidae; genus Otolemur; species Otolemur garnettii. Next base: position 9,371,946 of record NW_003852401.1, read on the forward strand.
AATTAAGTAAGATGTAGGAAAAACTCACAGAAGCTACTAGAGAATATGACCAGAAAGGGGGGTGGTGTCTCTTCTATTGTAACTGGAAATCTTAGGAACCTCACCAAAACTTAGAAAATGACAAACATTCTAAATACGTGTTCCATGTTCAAGGTTGCTTCTGAGTGTGTAAGACATTATTCAAAAGACAGAACATAATGTACTTTTTAACTGAAGAAAATCACCAGGGAGATTTTATAGGAGGCCAGGGAGAAATGAAATGGAGATGAGCCGGATGCAGTTATAAGTTGCCAATTTTATTACCTTGTTTAACAGATATAGGCAGTATAACATTTATATGGCTACCATTATTTTACTTAGTTCTGTATCACAAAGCTCTCAACAGTTTCAGCAGCACTCGGCTAATTGATACTAAAATTACTTTGCTAGGATTATGCTAGAAATCCTGATGAAAGAAACATCCTGCAAATATTACATTCTTAAATCTTGGACCATTTATAATAATCCACTTCCGTTAAGAAGCAATATCCCAATGGTAAGTACAGTATTGCACTGGAGTAACTTTGAATTACTTGTAATAACTACCATTTATTGAACACCTATTTCATACTCCATTTGTACTGAAAAATTCTTAAGAATTACATATATCATCATTCTACTCCAGGTGAGACGACCAGCTCTGAAAGGTTAAGAAACTTGTCCAATATCACAGAGTTGGTAAGTGATAGAATCACGATTCAAACACAGGACAGCAAAGGATAAATTACAGATCAGTTCCTTCAGACTTCCCAAAATTCCCTCATGCTATTCTGTTATAGAAAACTCCACCTCCACTGTTAACCACTTGTAACCACAGATCTGTTTTTCAATGCTACAATTTCTTTTCTTTTCTTTCTTTCTTTTTCTGTAACAGTGTCAGATAAATGGGATTAAGATAAATAGGATAAGTGTGCAGGGTTTTGTGAGTGGCTTCCTTAGCGCAGCATCATGCCTGTAGAATCCAGTCAAGCTGTTACATTGTCAGTAGTTTGTCTCTTCTAATTACCTAGAAGTATTCCAGGGTACAGGTGTACCAGTTCGTTTATCCAGTTCTCTACTGAATGGCATCTTGGTGAATTTGGGGGTGATTATGAATAGTCCTGCTGTAAATCTTCATGTGCAGATTCTTGAGCAAATAGAGAGTTCTATTCTTCTATTTTCTATGACAATCAAAATTGTAATTTTGATTAAGTCCAAGTTATCAATCTTTTGTTTTACGAATTGTGCTTTTTGTGTCTCATCTAAGAATTCTTGGCTTCTCCCATGTTTTCTTTTACAAGTTTTTGTTTATTTATTAGATCATATTTGTGCATATTAATTCTATCATGGGATACAGTGTGGTGTTTCTATATACAATTTGAAATACTTTCATCCAATTGGACAACAAAGCCACCATGTCATTTCATCTTTTACAAGTTTTAGTCTTACATGGTTTTTTTTTTTTTATGTAGATATATAATCCATTTGAGTTAATTTTTATATAAGTTTTAGGTTGAGGGGTTTTGATCTTTTGTTTTTACATATATGTCTGTTTTAGAAAACAGGATTTGTAAAAAAAAAAAAGAAGAAGAAGAAGAAGAAGCCTACTCTTTCTCCATTGATTTGCTTTGCTTTGCAACTTTATCAAAAATCAATTGGCCTTATTTGTATGGCTCTATTCTGGACTTTTTATTCTGTTCCATTGATCTATATGTCTCACTCTTTGTCAATAATACAATCTTGATGACTAAAGCTTCATAATAAGTTGTAAGATTGGGTAATATAATTCTTCCAACTTGATTTCTTTTCCAAATTGTTTTAGCTGTTCTAATCTTTGCCTTTTCATATACATTTTAGAAGCAGCCTGTCCATATATCCAAGATGTCCTCATAGGACTGTGGTTGGAATGGCATAAAATTTATACATTAATTTGAGGAGAGGATTAACATTTTTAGTATGGTACATATTTTAGTCCATAAATAATATATGTCTTTCCATTTATTTAGATTTTCTTTGATTTCTTTCATCAGTACTTTTCAGTTTTTGGCATACACATCCCATACATGTTTTGTTAGCCCTATGCCATACAGGTCCATTTTATCCCTATTTCTTATTTTAATCCAATTGTATATGGCTAGTATATAGAAATGCTATTAATTTTTGTGTGATCATCATGGATCCTCTTGCCTTGCTAAGCTCACTTATGCTTCTAGTTTTTTGGTAGATTCCTTGGGGTTTTCTACATAGATAATCATAACTGTTTATTATGCAAATAGAG
>NW_003852401.1:9374567-9377430 GCF_000181295.1 Otolemur garnettii
TTATTATCAAGGAGATAATATGTGTAGCATATAAAATAATTGAAAACAAATTATTGTTTTCAGGCTGGGGATGGTGGCTCACACCTGAAATCTTAGCAGTTTTATTTATTTTTTTATTAAATCATAGTTGTATACATTAATGCAATCATGGGGTACAATGTGCTGGTTTTACATACAATTTGAAATGCTTTCGCCAAACTGGTCAACATAGCCTTGATGGCATTTTCTTAGTTACTGTGTTAAGACATTTATATTCTACACCTAGTAAATTTCACATGTACCCTTGTAAGATGCACTGTAGGTGTGGTCCCACCAATATCTCTCCCTGTCCCCATCCTCACCTCCCCTCTCTCTCCCTTTTCCTCTCTCCCCTCCCCTCCTCCTCCTCTTCCCTCCTTCCCTCCCTCCTTCCCTCCCTCCCTCCTTCCCTCCTTCCCTCCCTCTTTCCTTCCTTCCTTCCTTCCCTGCACTGACTAGGACTTCCACTACAATGTGGAATAGGAGTGGGGAAAATGGACATCACTGTCTTTTCCCCAGAGTTAGGGGTAAAATGTTCATTCAATCTTTCACATTAAGTTGATGTTACTAGTAGGGTTTTTTTTTTCTTTTTTTGTAGATGCCTCTTACTAGGTAGAATTTCCTTTTTCTCCTACTTTGCTGAGAGATTTTATCACAAAACTAAATTTTGTTAAATGCTGTTTCTACATCAATTCATAATGTCTCTCTTCTTTAAACCGTTAAGGTGGTAGACTGTCCTGATTAATTTAAAAAACAAATGAATCAGCCCAGAATTTCCAGGATAATATCCTTAGGTATACTGTCTTAATTCTTTTTCTATATTGCTTGGTTTGATTTGATAATATTTTGCTGAGGAATAGTGTAGTGTTCAGTAGTATTCATTTTTTATTTTACTACTTTGCTTGGTGTTTGTCAGGTTCATTCTGGCTTCATAAAATAAGTTGGGCAAGTTTATCTCCTTTTTTTCTCTACTGGAAGAGATTGTGTAGAAGTGGTATTATTTCTTCTTTAAATGTTTGGTAGAAAATCCCACTGAAACCACTGGATAGGACTTAAAGTAGAATTTCAATTTCTTTTTTCTTTCTTTTTTTTTTTTTGAGACGGAGTCTCACTATGTTACCTTCAGTAGAGTATTGTGGCATCACAGCTCACAGAAACCTCAAACTCTTGGGCTTAAGTGATTCTCTTGCCTCCGCCATCCAAGTAGCTGGGACTACAGGTGCTCATCACAATGCCCAGCTATTTTTCTGCTGTAGTTGTCATTGTTTAGTAGGCCTGGGCTGGGTTTGAGACTACCAGCTCTGGTGTATGTGGCTGGTGCCCTAGCCGCTGAGTATAGGCAAAAGGCCTATATGTCTCTGGCCAAAAAAGCTATTTGAGAGAGAGCAGTGAAAAGACTTTGTGCAGGCATACGTGTGAGAAACTGAGGCAGAATCCCATATGGCCAGGTTAGTTGTGGGCCTAAAACCCCCCTGACCTAAGGTCAGCCTGGTTGGTTGCGGGTATAAAAACCCCCTGACTTAAGGCCCACATGGAAGCAGAGGTTTGCTCACAAATTTCTGTATGCCCTAGAAGTTTCTTTATGCTTTGTTTTAAAGATCGAAGTAATTGCCTCCAAATAGTGAGGTCAGTAGGACAGACTTTCAAACTGGCTCTTTCCTCCATAGCCTCAGGCTTCACCAGATAAGAACAAAAGAACTAAGGGCTAACAAGAAGTTCTCGATTAAGTTATGTTAAACTGGGTTATGTTGAAAGGGTTATGCTAAAAGGTGTATTGGGTGGATTATCAGATTACTAGGGAGGAGCTACTCACAAGGTAGTTAGTCACAAGATGTTTAAACGGATTAATGAAGTCACTGATGTCCAATGTGCATGTGCCAAGGGATTGTAATGAATATTAATGAGGTCATTGCAGTATAGTGCACATGTGCAAAATTGACTATATAAACCAGGAGTAACATGATCAACTTGCTACTTGCCATGCGAGAGCAGTCATCCCTGGCTGTATAGGCCAGGAGAATAAATAAAGTAACTGGCCATTTTGCCTGAGTGAGCAAATGGTCACCTTTATTTAAAACACAGTTTCAATAAGCATGCTTATTCTCTGCAACATTGCTTTTCCGTGAGACCCTAATGGCAACAGCTGAGCTACAGGTGCCAAGCCCAGATTCAATTTCTTTACAGGACTACTCAGGTTATCTATTTCATTTTGGTTGAGTTTTGATTGTTTGTGGTTTTCTAGTTCATTTTTTCTAAGTCTATGTTGTTGGATTTAGATAGAGGTATTTATAATATTCCCTTGTCCTCTTAATTTCTGTGCAGTCTGTAATAGCCCCTCTTTGATTCCAATATGATAATTTATTTTCTCTCTTTTTTTCTATATTGGTTAGATGTTTCTCCATTTTATTGCCTTTCCCAAGGAATCAGCTTTCATTTTTATTGATTTTCTCTATTATTTTTCTATTTTCAATTTAAATTAATTTCTGCCCTCATCTTTATTATTTTCTTTTTTCTTTCTTTAGGTCTCATTTAGCTTTCACTATCCAGTCTTTATATTAAAGTGAAAGTTAAGGTCATTGTATTGAGACCTTCTTTCTAACATAGGTATTTAGTGCTATAAATTCCCCTTCTCAACTAATGCTTCAGTTTGAAATATAATTTCCCTTGAACTCCTATTTTAGCCATAGCTCATTTAACAATGGGTATTTTATTTCCAAATATTTGGAAATTTTGCAGAGATCTTCTTGTTATTTATTTCTAATTTAATTCCATTATAATTAGAAAACATACTTTGTGGACTTTGATCTTTATAGATTTAGTGAAAACTTGTGCCTAAAATATAGTC
>NW_003852401.1:9377749-9431287 GCF_000181295.1 Otolemur garnettii
AAATAATGTGCATTCGCAGAGCATTCTATAAATATGTGTAGTATTCCACAAATATCAATCATGTCAAGTGAGTTGATTTTGTCGTTCAAGTCTCTACACTTTGCTGGGTTTGTTTAGTCAATTATTGAGGAATGAGTATTTAAATCTCTGGTGGTTTGAATTTGTTGATTTCTCCTGCAGGTTGATCCAGTTTTTGCTTTATATACTTTGAAGGCTTTTTTAATATATGTGCTTTGGTAGAAATGTTATCTTCTAGTGAATTGACTCCTTTATCATTAAAAAATGAAATTCTTTCTTCCTGGTAATATTCCTGGATATAAAATCTATTTTGCCTGATATTAATAAACCTACTATAGATTTCTTTTGATTAATGTTAGCATCTTTTTCTATCCTTTTAACTTATTTGTCCCTTTTTTATTTAAAGTGCACTTCTTGCAGGCAGCATATAGTTGGACCATGCTTCCTTCATCCAATTTGACAATGTCTACTTTTTAGTTGGGTATTTAGACTTTTTATATTTAATATGATTATGATTAGATTTAAATTTATAATGTTGGTATTTATCTTTGTCCTTTCTGTTGTTAGTAACTCTTTTCCTCTTTATATGTCTCGTTTTTAAGTATTTTTCATAATTCTATTGCATCTCTTTTGTTAGTCTATTAGCTATGTTTTTTGTTGTTATTTTAGCAGTTGTATTGGGGCTTATAGTTTATATCTTTAACTAACCGTGGTCTATCTCCAAGTGATATCATATTACTTCTCATGGGTAACTACTTACCTATGTTATAACCATTATACCACACTATTTCTATTTATACAGTCAATTATATTTTCTAGACATTTAAATAATGAAGTATTTTTATTTCTCCATGTAGTTATCCATTTTCAGTGTTTTGCATGCCTTTGTGTAGTTCCACATTTTCATTTGTTGTAGTTTTTAGCCTGCTTGAAGGATTTACTTTAATATTTCTGATAGTAAGGTTCTGCTAGTAATAGATTATTTCAGCTTTTGATGTCTGAAAAACCTTTAAAAAAATTTTAACCTACATTTATTTGTGAAATACAGTGTCTTGTGTAGGGAGTTTTAGATTAGCACTATTTTTCTTTTGGAACTTTAAAAGTACTGCTCCGTTGTCTTCTTGTATATGTTGATCCCAATGAGAAAGCTGCTATCATATTTACCTTTGTTCCTTCATAAAGAAGTGTCATTTTCTCTGGCTTCCTTTGAAATTTTTTATTTATCATTGGCTTTGAGCAATTTGATTACCATGTGCCTTGGTATGGCTTCCTTCATGTTACTTGTTCTTTGAGTTTTTTGAATTTCTCAGATCTGTGCATTTTTTTTCAAGGTCAAATTTGGACAAATTTTAGCTATTATTTCTTTACATACTATTGTTTCCACCCTGTCCCATCTTCAGGAACTCAAATTATATTTATACTAGCCAACTGAAGTTGTGTCACAGCTGATACTTGGTCTTTTTAATTTTTCAATCCTATATTTCTCTGTATTTCATTTTGCACCTTTTGACTAGTGTATCTTTTACTTGATGAATTTTTCTTCTGCAATTGCTAATCTGCTACTAATTCTTGCTGAGGGACATTTTATCTTGGATATCAGATTGTAGTTTTTATATTTTAGAAGTCTGATTTGGTTCTGTTTTTAGATCTCCCACATCTCTACTTCACTTTTTGAACACATGATATACAATTATGAAATGTCTCTGTCTGCTAATTCTAGCATCTATGTCAATGGCTGCTAATTTTTGATTGGATGCCAGACATTGTGACTTTTACCTTGCATTTAAATTACTTGGAAACAGTTTGATATTTCTGGGTCCTGCTTTCAAGATTTGTTAGGCAGGGCCAGAGGTATGTTTAGGTTGGGTTTAATTATTTCCCATTATTGAGGCAAGGCTTTCCAAACACTCCCTCCAAAGCCCTGTAAATTTTGAGGTTGCTCAGTTTCATATGTGGGAATAGGCATTATTCTCCACTCTTAGTGAGTGCTGTGGACTCTTGTCTCTAATCCTTTTGAGACTCCCCCTCAATCCCATAGGTAATGGGTGGCTTTCTCAAATGCATATATTGATCAGAACTCTGCAAGACACTACAAGGGTACCCTTTGCAAGTCTAAGGAATTCTTTCTCTGTCAAGTTTTCTTGTTTGTACTCTATTGTATAAACTCTGTCTTGGTCTTCCTGATTCAAAGCTCACCTCCTCAACTCACCTCCTGCACCATAGCCTGGTAACTCTGTCAGGAGATAAACTGGAGCAATCATAGTACTTAACTCATTTATTTACTATCACTGAAAGATCACTGCCCTTTATTGTCTAACATCCAGTGTCTTAAACACCATCGTTTCATATATTTTGACTTTTTTTTTTTTTTTTTTTTTTTTTTGCTGTTTGATGCCTGACAGTAAGTTGGTCCTTGTTACTCCTTCCTGACCAGAAGTGGAAGCCTTTATTTCTTTCTAAAAATGCTTAATTGAAGCTGGTTATGTTGTAAAAAGTACATAAATAAATTGAGCTCATATCTGAACAGAATCAAGGAATCTCTTGTTATGTTGAATGATTAGTTTTCCACTACAGTTAACTCTTTACACTGAATTAATAGGAGAACATTCTGCATATTCCAGATGTTGATAAAAGCATTTATCATATTTTATGTGACATCTCAAATTTAGTTTCTTTGAAGCATGAACCCCTTTTGAAGAATTAGAATTTAAAATTGATGAGGTGACAGAATTTTATGGTACAAGCTGTAGAGACTTTATTATACCCATACTTGACTAGTCAACTGCAGAGAAAGTATCTTTTGTAAAGTCAATTAAAAAATACCAGCTGTACCCCAACTCTCACTGTCTTGGATCAACTCGCAACTCCTTTTGCTTTTTTGCCATTCTCTGTGATGTTCCAATAATTCATATTTTGTAATTTCCCAAAAGATTTAGTAGTTTAGACAGATTGTGCTTTTTTTGTTTCTTCAGTATATGAGAAACAGAAAATTTAGCCAAGATATCATACTGTGGCCAATCTTTTATTTTAAAGCTCTGTTGGAAATCCCATAAACATGTCTTGAATAATTCTGCCATGATGGAAAGCAAGAAAAATGGGATGGGAAGTTGTGTGAGGAAAGAGACTTTATAACCAAGACTTTGAAGGCACAACAATTTAACAATAAAATAGAATGAAGAGTTAGGCTCTGGGGTAATTGAAACTTTTCCTTCCATCTTTCCCTTGCTTAAAAACAAATCACAAGTCAGTATATTGTACCAGATGTGCTGAGATAACCCCCCAACAAAAAACACATAAAAATGCAATGGAAAATATTAAAAATTATTTCTTTTGTTTCAAATGCAGCTGAGTTGGTGATAAAATAATTAGTATAGACATGGAATCATTAATAAGCATGTTTTCACAAAGAAATCATTATCCTGAGAAGGTTTACAGGTAAAACAAATAAACAAACAAATGGTTAAGAACCAAATAATTTTACTCCTACATAAATTATTTCAGAGTATAGTAAATAAAGAGAAATATCTTCTTAACTTTTCAGGGAAGTTACTAAAAATTTGATAACAAAACAAGGCCTTGTGTGTGTATTTGTATTTCAAAAAGCTGATAAAGGAAATGAATAAGCTTAGCCCAAGAGTTTTCATTGTGCCAGAAAGCCAGGCAACTTTTAAAGATGAATGTCAAAAGAAAAGAGAATAAATTGCCCCTAAATGGGATAATTTCAATATTATGAAGAACAATTATATTGAATTGAAACATATCAAAAATATTAAAATCTTTATAGTCCATAAAGACACTAAAAACAAATAAGTGAAAAACACCCCCAAACCACCTCATTAGTCATAATTGGTGGTTGGTATCACAAAACATAAATATGAATATGGATAAAGGGAAAGAATAAAGCATTTATCCTATATTTCCCATATCAACTCTACCTCATTATAGCTAAAAGTCTGATGAGTAAAAGTTGTTCTATAAAAGTAATTTAGTCAACAAATGCAAGATTGATGCTATAATTAGGAAATCATCATTTTACAACTCTATGAAATAATACATGTGGGCAATGATTATGGATGGACGCTAAAACCATTAGATAAAGGATAATTGGAAACTTTACAATGGAGGAATTAGGTTAATTTCATGTAAGTCCCCTGATCAATCTTAATATCACTAAATGTGGAACAATTAGATATTTTTTATCTCATGATGTGATCCAACAGGAAAGGCACAGAAACAGCTATAAAGTATTTCTTGCCTGAAAAATGAACCTAAAGTGAATAATGTTTCTAGATCTGAATTTTGGAAAAGTGGGGCCTAGAAGGGTAAGTTAACTGGTCCCATGAAGAAGCAATCAGCCAACTCCAGAATGAAGATTTTAGGACAAATAATCAGTTTTCTCCACAAGTCAACATCCTGAAGAAAAGGGACTAGATGGTGAATATAAAATAAAATAGCCTTAAGAGATATAACCATGATATGCAATTTGCAATGTGTAGATCTTCTTTTGATAATGGTTTGGGGGAACAAAATAATGTAAAAGTACACCTTAGAGAATTTCCTGAAAATGAGTATTAAAGAGGTATTAGATAATATTAAGGAATTTCCATTAATTATTTTGGGTGTAATAATGAGATGGTTGTTATATATTCTAAAAATGCCTGCTAGTTAATGATGCATATTATATTTATGGGGGCAATGACATGATGTCTGAGATTTGCTTTTAAATACTATACCCTAAAAAAATGTAATGGTGTAGAAGAGATAGATGAAGGAAGAATAGCAAAATATTGATAATTTTTGAAGCTGGGTGGTGATAACATTAGGGTATGTTTTACCATTCTCTTAAAGTTTGACAACTCTGCTAATAAACCTAGAAATTATAGGAAGATAATATATTACAATCAAGTTGAATTGAATGAAAAAATTAAAATCTACTAATGTTAGAAAATCTACCAATCAATGCAATACATTAATAGATTAAAAGATTTCAAGTATCTTATTAGGCCTAAGAATTATTATTTAATAAAATTCACCATTAATTCATAACAAAAATACTTAAACTGAGAACAAAAGAAACTTTGTTTAACATAATAATGGACATCTATGAAAATGTATTTGAAGCATCAAGCTGAATATTGAAATATTAAAAGTATTACATTTAAACTAAGGAAGACAAAAAAGATACTTGTGGTTGGTACTTTATTGTAATCTATATCCTAGCTATATAATTTGAAGACAGTAAAAAAGTAAATATTCAGGAATTGGAAACAAACAAATTCTCATTATATGAATACATTATGGCATCCTAGTTAGAAAACCCACAAGCTACCCCGGGTTTGAACTGGGAATAAGAATAAAGAAAAGAAAAAGAAATGTTTGAACTGGCCATATCATAGAGAATTAGTAATCAAAAAATCAAACCCTGTATAATAAACATCTTCCTATTTCATTAAACATTAAACCACAGCTTTAATTTTAATGGCTGCATAACATGCAAATGGAGGTAGAGGCATTTATTAGACTTCCAATTTTTGATTGGGTTGTGAGATCCTAAGATCCCTCATTTCTCTACCTGTCATTTTTCTCATCTGAAAAATAAATGCATTGATTACCTAACCAATAAGATCTCTTATAGTTCTAACTTTCTGTCATCTTAAAAAATTAAAAGAACAATAAGAAATGTATGTACGCTCCATGTGTATCATAGCAAACTGTAACCTCCTATAAAATTATTTTATCTATCCCTTCTTTAAACTTATTACATGTGATCCTATATTATATTTCACTCTTGAAAGGTTTAGGTACAGTTTGTACAATAAATTGTAAGTTCATCACAGCAGAATGTACCATATGTCTTACAATTCTTGTTTACCCTTATGCTCAATCCATGGCATGGCCTGACAACATCCTATATCTAATAAATACCCACTGAAATAAAATGAGAAAGATTGTTCATATCAATGGGAAGAGCTGTGGTTTAAAAAAGTTGAAGGTAGAAATGTGAGATTGTATATTTAGACAGAGCCAGAATTGAACATATATTTGTTTGAATAATTATTTGTATGTTTTCTTTGGTGTTTGCCTTATCCATTAGATTCTAAGTTTTAGAAAGGCTGGGACTATAGTTGCCTTGTTCATACCAGGTCCTAGTGCAGTGACTGGCACACAGTAGGTGTTCAATATATTTCTTAAAGGAAAGCATGTATAGCTAGCCTCCCAGATTTAACTTAGGGAAAATTAGCCATGTTTCTAAAATCTATTTTTAATCATATCCTGTGATAAACATACTGGCATTTTAATTGATTAAAAACACCATAATGTAATTTGTAGGGACTCAAAATTTTCTAAATTATGTGTACACACACACACACACATGATTTAAAAACATATTCTAATCTTTTTTATTCAAACTGAAACATCCCCCAAATAGTGCAGTCTTCACTAGTTATAACCCTATCAATTCTGTTTCTTCATACCCAAACTGCAGGAAATAAGAGTCAACATTCCCTAATACCCCGACTTTCTCATTTTTCTTTGGCAACGACCCAGATTTCTTTTACCAGCCAAAGGGGAGAAAATAATCTTTTTCACTGTCTGACTTCCTATTCCCATCTCAAAACATTGCGCTAATGCTTTCATTTCTATCTCTTCACTGATTCCTCACTAAGGATATCTGGACCTGTTGGTGTTAAATCCAGCATATGCATTTCAGCCTTTCATGCTTGGTATCTTAGTTTTTTTTTTTCATTAGATCATAGCTGTGTACATTGATATTGTCATGGGGTACAATGTGCTATTTTAATATACAATTTGAAATATTCTCATCAAACTGGTTAACATAGCCTTCATGTCATTTTCTTAGTTATTATGTTAAGACATTTATATTCTTTATTTAGAAAGATTCACATGTACACTTAAAAGATAAACCATAGACATGATCCTACAAATCACCCTCCCTCCACCCAGCCTCCAACCTCCCTTCGTCTCCCTCTCCCCTTCCCTCCTATTCTTGGGCTATAAATGGGTTATAGCTTTCCTATGAAAGCTATAACTTAGTTTCATAGCAGGGCTGAGTACACTGGATACTTTTTCTTCCATTCTTGAGATACTTTGCTGAATATTTTCCAGCCCCATCCATGTAAACATGAAGAAGATAAAGTCTTCATCTTTCTTTAGGGCTGCATAGTATTCCATGGTGTACATATACCACAATTTATTGATCCATTCATGGGTCGATGGGCACTTGGGCTTCTTTCATGACCTAGCAATTATGAATTGAGCTGCAATAAACATTCTGGTACAAATATATTTGTTGTAATGTGATTTTTGAGACTTCTTTTGAATAATTTCTTAAAATTCTAATTCCCTCCTTTCTTTCATTCTGTTAATTTTATTTGCTAACCAAATTCTGAACTCGATTTCTGACATCTCAGTTATCTGTTTATGGATGGGATCTTCAATTACATCTGCCTCATCCTTCCTTGGGGGAGTTGATCTACTCTGGTTATTCAAGTTATCAGAGTTTTTCCACTGATTCTGCCCCATGTTGAATTTACACCATTTGGAGTCTGTACCAGAACTGTTCAGTCAGTGGCTGCCACTGGAGAAGAGGCCAGCTTCCTCTGGTTGCCCAGAGAGGCAGAGCCTGTCTGTCTGGAAGAACGTAAGGGGTGTGAGCCTTGTTGCTCCCGCTGCTATGGCTGCTGCTCTACACCTTGGGGTACCACCATTCTAGTGTGCTTCCCTCTCAACTGACTGTCTTCTTGTAGTTTTTGGGCCTCTGGCCGGGGATGCCGGGAGCACACGGCTCTGGTTTTTCTGGGCCTGCCCAGTGAGGGTACCTGGATTGGGGGAATCCTCCACTGCTGCCTGCAGGACATGCACGGCTCTAGCAAGCAGTTCTGAGCCTGCCTGGAGCAGGGGATTCCTCGGCTGCCACCCATGGGACGCACGCCCCTCTACAAGCAGCTCTGGGCCCACCTGGTGTGGGAGCCTAGAGCAGGGAACTCCTCCACTGCTGCCTGCGGGACACACGTGGCTCTAGCAAGCAGTTCTGGGCCCACTCAGAGTAGGGGGCTCCTTTGCTCCCACCCCTGGAGGTGCGTGGCCCTAGCAAGCAGTTCTGGGGTCTCCCGCATGGGTGCCTGGAATGGGGGACTACTCCACTGCAGCCCCGGAATGTGTGTGGGTCTAGCCAGTCTCTAGTCTCTGGCTGCATGACCAGCAATGGGCACTTGGAAGGGTGGGGGACGCTGCTCTTGGGCCCCCTCTACCATCTCTGTAGGCAAGGGAGGGAAGGGTGGACTGGAAATTCAAAATGGCAGTGAAAACATTTGTTCAGTTTTCCTGCCAGGCACGAGAGTGTTCAGAATCTCAGCAGGGTCCCTCTAGGGCAGTAGATCCCCCTTCCTGTACTTCTCACACTTGAGGTGAGATAATAGGTCCTCGGTTCACCGCTGGCCTGTAGAAAACTTACAGGAGCAGACAAAGAGGAAATCACAACTTTCTTTGGGGGAGGGGAGGGACACTTTTCCTTTGGGATGTATTATGTACCTATAGATTGCTTTCTTGGAGTCTCAACTTGCCTCAGCAGAGGTGTCCTGCAGATATCACTCTTCTCTCTTGGCTAGGCTCCCAACTTTATTGGGTATTTTCCAGACATTATCCTTCCCTCTGGATGGGAGCTTCTGTCAGAGTCTGGTGCTTGTTGGCCATCTTGCCCCTCCCCCTGGTCTCTTAGTTTTATTTGACACTGTTGCCATTACCTTCTTGGAATTCTTTCCTCTATTAAGTTCTAAGACATTTCTTTCTACTGGTTGGTCTTCCCTCTACTTCTCTGGCTGCTACCTCTCCTTCTTCTTCGTGAGTTTCTTTTCTTTTAAGCCCCATCTTCCCTCTGAAATCATCCTTCTCTTCTAATTCAGTTCAGAATTAGTCTCCTGTATGACGAGAATTCTTACATCTATATTTCCAAGTCAACTCTATCTTCTGAGCTCCAGATGACAAATGTGCCATTTTCCCTCATGTTTTGGCATTTGCATGCTTTCTCTTTCTTCTGCCTAGAGCAATCCCACTGCTTGATCATTTGGCAAAAATTTACTCATCCTTCAATTTAGCTCAAATGTCTGTCTCTTCTCTGAGGCTCTTGTGACAACCCCGGGCATGTCTGAGTGCTTTCCTCTGCTCTTTCTGTACTTCATATAGACTTTAACTAAAGCTTTTATTTCATTGTTTAACTCTTTTAATATGGCCTCTACTGGATGGCCAAATGTCAGAGATGGGAGATGGGTTTTGATTTCCATTTTTATAGTCCCAGTGCCTAAGACAATGCCTGTTACCTAGTGAAAACTTAATAAATATTTGTTGGATGAATAAATATATTTTTTGTTGTTATAAACCTTCTTTTCACATTCACTCTCAAATTCAATTCTCACAACTTCCCTGAGCAGTAGATACTATTATTATAATTGCTACTTTACAAATTAGGAAAAACAAAATTTTTCCATGAGCACACAAGATCAAGGAAATGAACACAGACCAAAATTATGTACCCACATCATCACTCTGTTATCTCTAGGGTTTTAGTCCCTGTAATGGAATAAAATACAGTCGAGTAGTTTGAGCAAAATTCAACAGATACTCATGCTCACAATTTTTATTGAAGAAGGAAAACTTCTTGTACCAATGAGCCATACCATTTCAATTTTACTTTCATGAGCTTTTCCTCTAAATAGGATATACCTCACCAGAGACTGCATGATTTCTTTCCTCCATAATATGCTCAGAAATGGAAAACGGGATTTCTCTTTATACTTAAACTTTCATGAGCTGGCAAAGAGAAGATGTTCTTTGAAGAAATCTCTAAAAGATGATTGGATTGCTTTCAAATTGTAAGTCTTGCCAATTTGATAATGGGTATATAATTTTGCTCAGGAGTTAATATTCCCAACAGAGAGCTACGCAACCAGGTTAAAAGACATTTATGATAAATTAATTAGGTAACTTCTGTGTAACTTTCTCTGTTTTTAACCTTTTAGAGAAAGCAAAAGTGTTTTCTAAAGGTATTTGTTTCAAAAAAAGGAAGGAAGGAAGGAAGGGAGGGAGGGAGGGGAAAAAGAAATGAAGCCAAATAAAACTATTGAGGGCCATGAAATCATAAGGTAAGGAAGAATACCAATAAGATCACATTAACAGACGCAACTGGTATTTTATTTCTCCTTGCTCTTTTTGTAAGGTCTCCCACATCTAAGCATAATACAATGTTGTGTGAAAGTGTAGTCACTACTAGCAGGCAGATCTTCAAGGAACCGTCTTAATAGATTTCAATTCACTTGCGCCATATGTAACCCTTTTTAATACTCTTCTACTTTCCAACATTTTCTTCCTTTCTTCTCTCCAAAGATAAACGTGCAGGACATGAGGGTGGCATCATGTTTCTCTCATTTGAGAAGAATCCTCTCCTCTCACCTCAACTACTGCTTGCTCTGATTGGAATTGATAGTCCCAGCACACAGAATAGTCTAAGGCCAAACCTGTAATATTGATTCTGTAAATGTTCACAGAGGTTTGGAAACGTGCCCCTGTCATCTGCTGCCAGACCTTCCTGTGCTGTCAGTGTTTGTCCTCCATTTCCATACTCTCTTGACTCTCAGCATTTGGAGACAACTTAGTTGCCTGTTACCCAAGAAAGGAAACATGTAAGCTGTGCTGAGGGTGAGAAAAAGCTGCTGAAGGTATTTGCTGTAGCTGCCATGACTGGAAAGCCAAGTGATTCTTTGCCCATGGAAATAAAGATTTTTGTTTTCTGTCACTGTTTGAACATAGCCAGACCTATATAGTACTACTTAAGAAAAAGATGTAATTATGTAGGTACAGCCTTCATCCTTACATCATGAGCTAGAGGGAGGTAAATACAGGCAGTATCCAGGGGCCAGAGGGAAGGTCTGGCTCTGAAAATAAAGGAAGGGGGGAGACTTAAGGAAAGTAGACAGGAGAGTTGCTGGCAAGACTTGGTGGCAGACTAAATCCAGGAGCCAGTGGCAGAGAGAGAGGAGTGAATAAAAGAAGATGAGGAGAGGTGTGTGTGGAGCCACAGGAGACAATCTGGAAAAGGGGGAAATGGAATAAGAGGGTGAGTGATGGTTTTCCATTCCAGGGAGCCAGGGATGCCAAAAACACCTAGTTTGTCCAGCCCTTTGCAACTCTCCAAGGTGGCATCTAGAAATCTAATGGAAACTCCACTGATGAGCTTTAATGGAAGCTGACTGTTTTTTTCCTCCACTGGGCACAATGCCAGGGTCCTGACAGGAGAGGTGATGAGAGAGAAGCAAAACTGATTAAGATACTCAGACTATTCGTTGAAAGACACTTAGGTGGGTGAGAGAACTGTAACTAAAAGGAAAGCCTGGGTGAATTCATCACTTGGCCACTCAGAAAGGTCAGGATGAACAGGGCACCACCTAAAGAGGCTGACATGATTTAGACCTGAGTTCTGTGGGGTTGAGAACAGCGAGGAACACATTCAACCTGCATTGTTATAGCTATAGGGGAACGAGGCTTTTTGGGTTCATACATTCATCAAATCCTCCCTAACAATTAACTAGCATCATTACACCTCATTGTTTGGTAGTAGAAGAGGAAAAAGCCTTTGAAGTATTCAAGAGTTAATCACGCCAATTAAAAGTTAAAGTGAAGGATGGAGCACAAAAGAGAAAATGTTTCTGTAAAATGATAACAACTGTTAAAAGAGCATAAGCTTTTTAAAAAGCATAAAAGTTGGTTGATTCATGTTTAGATAAACTAGGACATGATGGAGTAGAATATCATTCATGAGAGAAATTTCTCTGAGAACAGGCAGAATAACCTCACTCGTATGAAAAGTCATAGCATTATTTTATTATAAGCCATAAAATAATGTAGCAGAAGGCCATAACCTCATTGTTATTTCTTTCTATTGACCCTTTTATGTAAGAGCAACATTTGAGAAATTTCTTAGATGTTTATTTTTATATGACAAGCTCACGCATCACCCCTGGCCCCTATACCTCTCACCAAACCGTCAAAGTTCATATATGTAGAAATGCATGAGAATACTGCTTGAAAATCTTCTTTTGGTAACATAATAACTATTCTTAAACTCTGGGTAAAGAAAGCAAAATTCAGAAGAAACTCAAGGGCACACAATTGTGCCAGTTAATTGGCCACAGAAATCTGAGAAGGAAGGCCCAGAGTGGTACGGAGAGATAAAGCGTACCTGCCACAGATCTCTGTGTCCAATCAATCAGTGTAATGAGGATACCAAATTAATTAATTAACCAACCATTCAGGCATTAAACATATTTTGTGACAGTTTTCTATGTGTTAGGCTGTGTTGGGTGCTGCTGAGAGACAAAGAAATTAGTGCAGTCCTCTCTTCCCTTGAGGAGCTAGCTCCAAGCTGAATGGGGGGAATGAGGAAAGATTATCACAAGAAAATGTGATAAATGGACAGCAGTTAGGCTGAGCCTGACAGACTTCTCTTTAGAATCCGTTCAGTTAACCCAGACTTAAATCACAGCTCTGTCCCTTACTAGCAGTGTCATCTGGGCAAGTTAATCAGTGTCACAAACCCTGGCTTCCTATAAAATGAACAAATTAGACATCAACTTCAACTTCATAAGATTTTGTGAGGCTTAAATGAGAGAATACATATCCAATACAGAATCTAGCATTCAAGAAATGTCTAGTTAAAATTAGCAATAATAGCAACAACTCTCATGGCTCTTATCTATATTATGGCTGCCATCGGGCTATACTTGACAGAAAAAGTGCTCTGGAAAGGGATGTTGCCTAAGCTAAGTTAATGAACAGGAGTGTGTTTCAGGAGGGAATAACCAAAGACACAAAGGCTCATGGGCAAGAAAGAGAACAGGTATCTAGTGGACTGAAGATGTTAAGAGTGCCTGGAGAAAGGCGCTATGACAGGACTGGAAGGTTTCATAAGGATGCTAAAAATTTAGACCTCATCCTGAGTGCCCCAAGGAGTCACTGAAAAATTCTAGGCAGAAGGAGGACAAGGAGAGATCAGTGATATAGAGAGATGATTTAGTAATTTTAAAAGATTTAGGCCAGAAAAGAGAGAGATCAAACGGATGGAAGAGTAACCAACTAGAAAGTTGTTGCCTTTAATGATGAGGGCCACACTGGTGATATTAGCAGTGGGATAGAGGGAAGGGATGGATTTGAGAGGGGCTCATACTTAGAACTGATAAATTTTACTGACCAATTAAATGAGAAGGGCAAAGTATGTGAGCCAAGATTTAAAGGAGTTTCTTCTTGTCTTGGGCAGCTGGCATGGAACATTACATTTGCTATGAAAACAAATAATGGAGCAAAAACAGATCTGGAATAAGTATGATTTCAGACAAATGGGTCTTCTGGATAGTTTCATAGGAAACTCAGAGAAGGATGGTCTGGGTGGAGGTGGAGATTTGGGTAATGACCCAGAGGGATGAAAAGAGTGAGAAGAAAAGATTTTTTGTAGTAACAGAGCTTTCCTTTAAACAGATATAACCAACACTGCAAAGTCAGAAATCTTACGTGATACACACACACTTAATACTTACATATTGACCAACTCTAGAAAAGCTGGTCATGGAACCAGCCTGTCCCCACCCCCTCTGAGTGAGAATGGGCTTCCCAAAGCTCTCATCAAGGGGAAGCACACCAGGAGACCCTGCTCACTGTAGCAGCTTCCCTTCCCTGAACACATTGTCCCCACAGGGCGCATTTGTCACCATTTTAAAGGCAATATGTCAACATGAACGTTATTAATACTCTGATGAAAAGGATTCCGTGTGAAGGAAAGGCTGGGAGAAACATACAGGTCAAGAGATGGTCCTCCTTTGAGTGGTCCTCTGTCTGCCATTAACCAAGGATGACAGATTCCATCACCCTGCTACCCTAGTTCCTTGACTGACTTTCCTACTTTCCCGATGTTAGAACTGGATGATGCCCCAGGGCGGGCCTATTCGGGTGCTGTTCTGATCTTTCTCCCCCAGCCTGGTCATAGGTGACCATTACTTAATCCAAAAGTAACCACTTCTGAAAAGAAAAGAAGGAAGCTGTAAGCGATTCAGAAGACAGAAGATCAAACTTGGTGCCATGGGAATCAGCCGAAGCTATGAGTGATTAGAAGCCATTCAACAGAAGAAAGGTATATTGTGAATTTTATAAAAAATCTGAAGGAAGTTAGAAATAAGAGAAAAATAAAACTCAGAGACTGAAAACTAACGGGGTTTAAGCTTCAGACCCTCACCTGCATGAGCCCTTTCCAAGGCCTTGGGAGCCTTCAGAATGTATTCATATGAGCATAAGTTTTCAATAAATATATGTTATTTCCTTTAAACTGCAGAAAGACAATATTTTAAACACAACAGGTTAAACCTACTGTCTTTTTCCACTTCAATTTCCCCTCCATTCTATTTTCTTTCTGGCCAAATTTCACTGATCAAGAGCATTTCTGAGATCTAGTTAAGGGAATGTTAAAATTTAGGGTTAGATTTGATTCAGATTTGGTGAAGTATATATTTATACCTATATCTATCTATCTATCTATCTATCTATCTATCTATCTATCTATCTCTATATATATTTTTTTGAGACAGAGTACTGTCACCCCAGGTAGAATGCTATGACATCACAGCTCACAGCAACCTCAAACTCTTGGGTTTAAGCGATTCTCTTGCCTCAGCCTCCCATGTAGCTGGGACTATAGGCGCCCATCACAATACCTGGCTATTTTTTGGTTGTAGTTGTCATTGTTGTTTGGCAGGCCTGGGCTGGATTCAAACCCGCCAGCTCCCATGCATGTAGCTGGTACCCTAGCTGCTGAGCTACAGGCGCCAAGCCTGGTGAAGTGTATTTTTTGCTTACAATGACTTCAGGATATAGCTCAGTTACTGCTAGCTGTCCAGGGCTCCTAGCAATCCTCTGAGCCAAGGATAGCTAGCAGTAACTGAGCTATACTCTGTCTGTGTTGACTTGCCCAATGTTGGCGTGCAATGTGCAGGGCTAGCAATCCTACTGGGGTTTACCCTGATGTAAGAGGCACCTAACACCAGAAATATGTAAACACAAGCAGAGACAAGATTTGGAATGTACAGCACCAGACACTAGTCTGTAGAAAATTCTTTCATTCATTACATACAAACATGTTAAGCTGAGAATTTGGTTTTCATTGACACAAAGTCAAAACAGAAATTCACTCCTATTAGAAGTATATTCTATGTACAATGACAATGCATTATATGTTTTATGGGAAGTACAAAATAGAATTTACTTGAATTCTTGTGTTTGTAGGGTACAAACCTACAGCAGTAATACAAAAAGCAAGTATTCTGTGAGAGTAAATTATGAGACAAACTTGAGACAGGCTTTGCAAATTTGACAATGATCTTAAAGACTTCCAAAACATTACCAATATTGAGTACTGAAGCTAAAACAAACTTCTAAAAAATCAATAAAATTTTTCTCATGAATAATACCAGATGAAAGACTGAATTATATGTCTATGCTTGTTATAAAAATGATATTGCCAACTTATTAAAATATGGTAGAGTGATCAAAGAATATACAGCTCATATCTTTAGGAGTAAGTCTACTAGAGGTAGGTCCATAATTTAAAAATATATTATTTCTGTGTCATGGAAAATATACATTATAACTTAAAACCTGGAAAAAGAGAGGTGCTAGGGTTAAGTGGAAGATACCATCTTGAGAAGCAGAAGCTAAAAATCACATTTTATTCCAAAGTTATGCATTCTCATCCATCACAACTACTTGCAGTGCTACAGGCTATAGATCACCTCATCAGGTTCTTTTTAGTTGTTGTTATTGTGGTTGTTGATGCATAAACAGAGGCCCTTTTCCAAGTTACCTCTTAGAAAGAGATAATTTTTTGTGTACTGGAACGAAAACTAGGAAATCTGGCAGTAACCAAGGCAATCGTAGAAAACCCTGGTATCTCTGTTGTGGAGCAAACCAGTTCCGTGGCTATGAATACTTCAAACACTCTTTCTGAAAAATGATTTTCTATAATCTTAAAATGCATTCTTTTGAAACCTATGACATAGTGTGTTTTAAAATGAGAAATTAAAAACATGTTAGCTCAATTGTTATAAGTGGATAGAGGAACTAGAGAAATTCATAATCTCCTTCAACCCTCAAGTTTATGAATTATCTGGGGTAAAGAAAAGACTGCCCTACTTTCTTCCAGTCTTGCTTTACAAATGCTTCTGACCCTTGTCATGGAACAGATAATGTGGCACCCCTCACAGGCTTATAGGCTCCCCAAGAGCCTGGAATGTACTAGGTGCATCCCTGTAACCGCAGGAGAGAGCATCTGTGTAGCACACAAGTGGATCCATAGTGTATGTTTGTTGACTTGAACTTCTCTGCCCTTAGACTTCACTACTGTGTCACACTTCACCATTGCATTGTGTGCAGATTCCAGCCCCGGAACGACTGTCCATCTCTTTACATTGTGCCACTTACTCTATCACTTGAATTCCACTCTTTAGCATGCAGTGAAAATGCCTCGTATACAATGTACACTCAGTAAATATTTGTTGAATGAATGAACGAACTTTTCATTGAACTTTTCATATGAAGATAATTTAATTTCTTTACTGCAGCTTAACATTGGTCTAAATCACTCCCCTCTAAAACCTTTCGATGACTTCTCATTAAAACAACCTGCAAGGTAAAACCACATCTGCTTCTGCCTGTCTCTCTGATCATTGCCGCAGAGTGAAAATGAATAATTGGGATGCAGATCAGTGTCTTAAACTACGTATAGCAAAGTAAAAATAAATTTTATGGGATAGACATGATTTTATGGCAAAATGATAGAGAAGTTCACCAAGAAAAGTTAAACAGATCTCATTACAGGGCCTCTCAGAGAATTTAATATCTGAGCATGCATTGGGACTCTTTAAGAGGGTGAATAGAGTATACAGAATTTTCCAAATTGAATTAATACTAATTACTGGACTATCCAGAGTAGAAAACCCTGGTGTAGATCACAGTAGAGGAAAATCTGCATATACCTAGTATCTGATGAACATGCAGTTTCCAGGTCATTCTTAGGTAAAGAAAAATATTTTAAGTTATTTTAACTCAACATGAGCTCATACTTCTATTTTATCATAATGACAATATTATTTTTTTTCTGACACCAAGGGAGGACATATGGGTCAGTAGCAGAGTAATTCAACCTCACTTACGCTACATGAAGCATCAGGGTATTCACTGGGAGTCTGCCATTCGATGTGAATGAGAAGGCTGATTCTATGTAATTTGAAAAATCTAGTAAGATGATAGTCTATTGTGGATATGATGGAAAGACAGTGTTGAAAACCAATACCATAAAGCCAGCTGTTAGACCGAATATATTTTCAGTGTCATTTTATATCTGACAATTACATCTGGATGTCCACTGCCTTGAGCAAGACAATACTGCATTGCTCCAGGGGTCTTTAAAACGTACACACCTCGTTATGGACATTAGCCTCTAAAATGTTCCATCTTTATGGAGGCTGGGAGAAAACATCAAGTTGAATCCAGAGAGGTTTATTCAGTGATAAATGACCTTAAGACATCTGGAAATCCAGTTTGCAGTAAGACAATGAAGTATAGATGCTTACCCAAACCATTTAGAAGTTAAAAAAATATAGGCAAATGCTAATGTTTAAACAATTTAAATGTGTATATTTTGTTGGTTTTAAAATGAGACTTTCTATATGTTTTCAATATCTCTGTAATTGAGATATGTCTTATAATCCAACAGTGATTTATAAGCACGTTCATGAATTTGGACTGAAAACTTATATTTGTACTGGGTTTTGGTTCAAATGATTGGAGAGAATTTTTTTCCTTCTTCTATCAACATTGACAGTGTCGAAATTATAGGGTTGTTCTTGTTGTTGTTACAGTTTTTGGCCAAGGCTGGGTTTGAACCCGCCACCTCTGGCATATGGGGCTGGTGCCCTACTCCTTGAGCCACAGGTGTCACCCGAAAGTATAGGTTTTCTTATTGTCCCTTTTTACATTTTGTTTCTTCATTTATTCATCTAGTAAGCATATAACTCTCTTATGTGCAAGTGTGTTATCAGATTTTTTGTATTGAGCTTTCTTTATTTCGGAGTGCAGAAAGTACAATGGTAGATCTTTCATCAAGGTACCAGGGATCCAAAGGCATCAGGACTCAGGAAGCATGGTGCTTGTGAACCTCAGAGAGTATGTCCCTTTCTCTTCTTGGAAGGAGTAAAACCAAGGAGCACAATTCTTTTTCTGGGATGATAATATCATGTTGGAAAGGAAGCAAGGCATTCTCAACTCAGTCTAAGTTCACAACTTCATAGACTACTGAGAAATCATTTTAAGAACACCATCTATGGATAAGTGTATAAGAGCAGGGAGAGAGAGGAAATAAAAATTGGATAATAAATCTAAACAAAACTAAACTTAGTGATAATGTCTAATGTATGCATATGTGTCAAAAAATAACAGATCTCAGGATCATTGTAAATGGCACCACATGAAGAAAGAAAGATATTATCAGGGATTCCGTTCAAATGTACAACATCTAGATCAATATTAAGACACAAATGGGCACAGTACATATAGAACCAATGCATAGATTTCTTAGAACGCCTACTCAAGAATGGCCTGAGTTCTGATGCTTATAATTTAAAAGTGCCAAAGTGAGCTGAAAAAACGAGGATTTAAAATATGTGAGTGGTCAAACCTTAACATTTAAGGTCATCATGGCAAAGCAATGGTATATTTTCATGCATGGGGCACAATTTTACACAGATAAAGACTTGTACTCTATTTGCATGGAACAATTTTAACATAAAACCAAAAAGTGAAACACAAGGGACTTAGACTTTATGGATTAATAGTAAAATTTCTCTGAAATAAACCAGAATTTTATTTTGGTTGGATTAGTCTAGGAAGGGCACCTTGCCATTCCAGCATCTAATCAACCCCCTGACTACTTTTATACTGACTTGAATTTCTATAGCCATGGCTACTACCAACTGTCTTGGCACCAGTTGAGACTATGCAAGGGTAGAAGCACCCAGAAAGCAGGCCAATGGCTTAATGAAAGGGCAGGAATGGTCTAAGGTTGAATACAGTAAGATCCTGCTTGCCTTATGGGGTATGGTAGTTAACCTGCGAAAGTCCTCCTCAGAGACAAAAGTTAGCCTTAAGAATTCTCAGCATCAGTGGTTAGCATCAAAGGGTTCCTTTCAGAGAAACCCCAGACAGAAGGGGAGTCAGTAACTTCAAGAACATCTGGGGAGCAGAAGACAGCATGGAGGGGTCTTGCATTTCCTCTTTGATGTACCCATCACCTACACAGAGAAATGGCACACTTGGACATTTCAGCATAGCTTCTAGCATAGCACTCTTCCAACAGGCATCTGTGTCACAGATCCTAACAAACTCAAAACGTGTCTTACTTCAACCAGGCGGAATTAAGACTAAACTATGCTTCCGACCATCACTCAGTTCCAAATACACAGGCTCAGAGCTCTTTGCCCACTTGCAGCTGAGAAGTCCAGGTCTGGATAAGGCCAGTTCAGGATGTAATTTGGTCTGGGACTGCTTTAGAAGCTCCAGAACCAATTCTGCATTGACTCTCCAAACATCCATTCATTCAGTTTTGCCAAACAAATGTCCTGTCAGAAAATGGATCTGTTTCCATTATGTCACTTAAAGTGCAAATTCCAAAGTCTTCCTTTGAAGAATAGTTATGATCTACCAGTCCTGCCTCTAAATGATTCCATTCCTCAATGGATGAGATTTCTGAATATAACATGGGAATTTAATTCTCCCCCAAATGCCAGATACTTCAGGTCGAGATCCTTCCTAGCAACAACCAATCCTCACATTTTCCATTGTTTCTCTCTAGTGGAAAATAGCAGGACTTAAAGCCACCACTGGTCAAACGCTTGCTTTATTTTTTAAAATCTGAGTAAATTCAGCCTGGCTTCCTGTGAGTCCTGTTTTGAAATGCAGTTGACAAACATTAGAGTTGCTTTTCCAGGACATAATGCAGGAAAGCTGGCATAATAGACCTGGAGGAAATGGCTCAAGGACAAAGCAGGAGTGTGTGTGTGTGGGGCGGCGGGGGGGCGCAAAAGGAAACTCTCTGACAGATCCGTCCTGAAAAATGCACTATTTACCAAACTGCGACATCACACCTCAGACTAAGTGATAGAGGGAATTTCTTAAACCATCCTTTCCAAGAGTCCGTGTGAGCTATCTTTTCTGAAACAACTAAAGGCAACAGACCTGGCTCCACAAACTTTCAGTTTACAGATGTTTTCCCCACAGCCTTATTTACAACTTAACATAATGGGAAGTTTTCTCTTGGCAAAAAAGCTGATTAAGTGTTCCATTTAATAGTGTAATGAAAAGAATGCTTTCTTTTGCTTCAGACTTGCTGCTCTCATACTGTCTCCCGCTGTCTAAAATGGAGATTTGGGGGGTTGCCGTGCCTTTATGATGAGACACAGAATGGATAATTTAATTCACATTGAACTTCGCATCATCCTTCTTTTATCTACAGGCAAGGCCATGATTTTAACCTGTTGTCTTTGTAGTTTGGGAATACTAAAAAGGGCTTTCTGTGAGAAGTTTAAAGCAGAATAAATCACTAAGTTCTTTCTCTTATTCTGTCTCTCATTCTGTTTCTTTCTTTCTTACAGAAAATGGGTCTTTTCATTTATATTTCTATCCTTTGTTATTTGGTCTCACACTTCTGATGTCAGGGATATTAAACCCATTCAATGAATGATATCTACAAAGAAAAATAGGGACCTGCTGGGGCATAAGACAAAAAAAGAATGCTGTGGAAAGATTCTGCCATTGGAGTTGGGTAATCTTAGCTCCTTTCCAAAGCATGGAGGCTTTAGAAACGTTTTACTATTTTTAACAATCAACTTGAGGATTTAAAACAATGCAACCCCCAGCTGATTTTTATTGTTCAATGGTTCATCCAACTGTTTCCCATCTTTTCCTTTTTTTTCTCCTTAAATTCCTCCCCCTAGTTGTGCTTTTAAAGTTAAAGCAATCATCTCTCTATGACTCTGCTTTCCCTGAATAATCATCCTCTTATGCCAGGCTGAATTTTTCACCCATTCAATCAGGACAGGCTTTTAATAAATTTCAGACTGGCCAGGCATGGTGGCTCATGCCTGTAATCCTAGCACTCTGGGAGGCCACGGCAGGAGGATCCCTGGAGTTCAGGAGTTCAAGACCAGCCTAAGCAAGAATGAGACCCTGTCTCTACTAAAAAATAGAAAAATTAGCCAGGCATGGTAGCAGGCACTTCTAGTCTCACTATTAGGGAGGCTGAGGCAGAAGGATCACATGAGTGCAGGAGTTTGAGGTTGCTGCGAGCTAGGCTAACTAACGCTGCAGCACTCTAGCTTGGGCAACAGAGTGATACTATGTTTCAAAAAAGACTCAAAAGTCAAAAAACAAAAAAACTTCAGAACTAAGGAGTCTCTCATGGGACTCTTTCTGCTAAAACTAGGTGAACCCTGAGAAAACTATGATACTGGGTCACTATTTTTGCCC
The DNA here is from genome assembly GCF_000181295.1 of Otolemur garnettii. NCBI lineage: Eukaryota > Metazoa > Chordata > Mammalia > Primates > Galagidae > Otolemur > Otolemur garnettii. Next base: position 9,399,401 of record NW_003852401.1, read on the forward strand.
CATTAGTACCAGGTCAACCAACCATAAGCCCTCCTGAACGTGCAGAAGTAACATCTTCACAGGCAATTAAGTGGAATCCAACAGCAATAGCGCTTTTTAATTGTCCAAATCAGGGGTCCTCAAACTTTTTAAACAGGGGGCCAGTTTACTGTCCCTCAGACCGTTGGAGGGCTGGACTGCGGGCCCCAGGACGAGTCAACTGCTAAGCAGGACAGGCAGTGGGGGCAAAACACCCGGCAGGCCGGATAAATGTCCTAGGAGGGCTGCGTGTGGCCCGCAGGCCGTAGTTTGAGGACGCCTGGTCCAAACTGTAACTCCTAAAAAATTAAACACCGTACCGTATATATGTAGACTCACCGACTTTGTGAGTTGGGGTGAACTTCATTTCACTAACAAACTGGGTAAAATACTCAAAGCAGAAACCCATTCTACAAGTAGACTATCAGCCCCCTGAGAGGAACACACGCGTCCTTTGCACATAGCATTATGTCTAATATACATAAGTAAGCATTGTCCTAAGCGCTGCTCACATAAGTAAGCATTGTCCTAAGCGCTGTCCAATAAGCACTGTCCTAAGCTGAGTATTCGAATGGAGACAAAGGCAAACATCTTTTGCCTTGGGTAGCATGTGAAACAGCCATACTACAGCCTAAGCATGGCAGAGACAAAGACCTAGTTTTCACCCGGGAAAAGGAAGGAGGCTCCAAAGTGAAAGCAGGTGAAGAAAAAGAAAGAAGGTAGATATTTCTCACTCTGGCTCCTTGATAAGAAGACTATTAATTTTTTCTTGTATGAATTTAGAGTATCCTTTAAAGTTTAAAAATGCAAAAATAAATCATTTTGTCAGAATTCTACGAGCTACATGATTGCTTAATTCAATTAGCCTACTGTTTTTTTTCAAGGATGTATTGTAACTTTAACATGTAAACTCAAGTAACCTGGAATGGAAGCTGAGAATGTAAGGGCCGATGACAAAAGTTTCAAAAATAGTAAACAACAGAGATGAAGATAGAGCTATCAGCAGGGAAACCTGCTGTCAGAATACCACACAATATCAAGTGAAGGGAAACATGCTGTGTGCTTGTGGGGTGTGTCAGGCCAAGTTCAAGTGTGGGTAAGTGAAGTAATGTTGGAGAGCAGGTGCTAAGATGCTGTTTGCATAATAGCTTGGCCCATAGAAAGCTTTCTAAGCAACCTACTACCCTGTTCTTTTTTCCACCACCATGAAGCTGGGCTAGTGAGTACCGTCTTATTAACCACATGTTACTAAAAGCAACATTTTGATATCATGCAGTTTAAAGGATTTCACAAATGTTGTGTCATTTGGTCCTCACATCAACACTGCAAGGTTGTGGGACCCATAATACTAACCATATTTGTGAAAACATAAAGAAACTGAGACTTGGAGAATTTAGATAACCTGTCCAGGGTAAGCTAGGAAGTAGTTGATTCAGGACTCAAACTGAAATCATCTGAGTCTTTGGTCACTGTCTTTTATGCTGAGTCGAGACCCTTTCTAATTAAAAACTCTTTTAAGAACTAAAGAAAATTGATTTTTAAGACAAAAATGTAGTCCTAAACATTGATTCTGGAAGAAGCATGATGTATTAACAGGAGAATAATTCCTGTGCCAGTGAACTTGATAGCCAGAGAATCCCATGCTTCAATTATTTATACCTAACTTTTTAATATGATTTTGTTGCAGGAAATTTCCAAATGTCCTCTATTCAAGGATGACTTTTCTTTCTGGAAACTTAGTATTTAAATTTGGGTAGGAATTAAAATATTTCTAAGAGAACATTTCTACTTTTGCTAAAAGAAAATAGAGTTGGAGTTTTAAATTTCTTTCTTGAACAGACTGTGTGCCTCTCTCTAAAAAAGAACAATCGAGCCAAAATTTCTAGTAAAGCTGGAATGCTGAGCATTTCTGTGGCCAGTTCCAGCATGCACGCAAGGAAGTACTTTCTATGCATTTTGTGGGAGTTCCTCAAAGTTTCATTAGTCATAGCAGTGATATATGAAAAAAAGAAATATCTCATTAGAGGTGCCCCAATAAATTATTTGTTCATATAAGTGTAAATAAAACATTAACATTAAATCTTGCAAAAAATAATAAGCAAGAATAATTTCTCATAGGGAGTTAAGAAAACCACATTTATGATTTCTGTCTAAAAAATGACCAATTATACTCTGTAACATCTTGCATAGGACTAAGAATTTTAATAATTTTCTTTATAAAATTCTAGAGTGAATAAACATAATTTTATAAAATTTAGCAAACTATGGTAACAATGTAATTCTTACTAAGTATAAAAATTATGTTGAAAAGACTTTTTAAAACCTTAAAGGCCAAAAGAAAGTAGATTTGAACATATCAGAGTTTTCACAGGTCAAAAGTATAAACATGACCAAAGTCTAGGTGTCAGAAATACCCACCATATTTTAGGTTTCCCCAAACAGGTGAGATACTCATCTCCAGGCACAAGACATGGTTTTGAGCTTACTAAATAGCAATGGTGTAAATCAACAAGAGAGCCCACTCTCTTATGATTGCCAGGAAGGAGGGCTCACATAGACAAATGGTCTTACAGCCAAAGCAATCATTTTCACTAGATGACCCCAACATCTAGCCTATGTTAACAACCATAAACAAATTAACACCTCTGCTTATCTCAGCATACATTATTATCCAATCCTGTTTATCTTGGAAAGCTCTCTTGGACAGGCTTACTTACATCAGTAAAGGTTAAAGCTCTGTGGATACTCCACCGTGAGTGTCCCGAGGTATAGTTTTCTGTATGCTAGAGTAGGTCCTGAGTTGCTTCTTAAGGAAAAGTTGGTGTTGAACACAGGTATCTTGGTTTTCCTCCATGGGGAAGAGAAGTTTTCTCCTGAGGTGTTTTTGTTGGGAGTTTGTCAACACTCCTGAGAGGATGTTGGCCAGACCCAGAGCAGCTGATTGTTCCAGCATGTGAGTCTGCACTCTGACTAACAAGGAGGATAGCTGCACTGCAGATGCTTACATGGGTAAAGCATCTCATGTTTATGTCATGCAATACATAGGCAAAGGCTAACTGAGAGAAATGAAGTTTAGGTTTCCTGCAAGATAGTCCAGCAATTTAGAACTCATTATCACAAACTATCTTTATTGCCTTTTGAAGTCACCTGTCTGCCCTGAAAACACCTGTGAATCTCACTGAGGAATTACTGTACTAGTTTTTGAGCTCACCATGCCTTATATTTCAGGGCTTCGTGGTTACCCAGAGGAAAAATTACTCCTGGTCCCTGTACCAGAAATGGTTTGCTTTCTCATTTCCCTGAGCAATGTAAAAAGAAAAATCTTATAAAATCTTATAAACATTATGAATCACATAACTATCTTCAGTCCCAGCCCCTATCCCTGCATTAGCTCCTAGGAATCTAGAGCCACATTTGTATCTCACCTCTAATTAATACCCAGAATCTAAAGGCAGATATTTTAATTTGTAACATATCCTAAATTCAACACATACTAATTTATGATTTATTTTATCTCACAATACATACTCTTCTATGTTTTTTTTAAAGTCTTTTCTAGAACAATGAAAGGCAGAGATGAACACACAGTATCAGAGCTATCACTGTAAAAAGGCAATTTATACCTCTCTGAGGGGAGTCTTCAGCTAATGTCTCTGTACATTTTCTTGTAAAAACCATTAACATAAGATTGTGATTTCAATTATTTTTCTCTTTATGACATTTACCTTTTATTCTCATAATATAATAATATGATGGCTAATGGGTATTTTCATTTGTAAAATATTCACTAAAAATTAATTCCTGTACTAAGGAATACATGTACTGATGAGAAGAATATGTAGCTTTATATATATATTTTTGTATGTAAGTTTTGAAGTTTTATCTCTGTATGTTACAGATGAAACCTTTACACTTAGGGTCTGTGACACAGGTAGAGCTATGAGAATTATGAAATTCATTTCCTAATAAGGACTACAAGGTAACTGGCTGCACTAAGTCTAGGAGAAATGACTTCAATAGTTAGAATGTAGGAGAGCCATTCCAACAGGATGTAAGAGGAAACTAGATGGGCAGCTTCCTTACATATCTCAGTATACTTGGTAGGATTCTGGAAATAGACTTGATACTCAGTACAAACTTTTAAATTAATGAGTGGACTGAAATTGGGTTATGCACACTTTCAGTTCACATATTCTAGAACAGGGGTCCTTAAACTTTATAAACAGGGAGCCAGTTCACTGTCTCTCAGACTGCTGGAGGGCCGGACTGCCAGCCCTGGGATGAGTCTGCTGCTAAGCAGGACAGGCAGTGGCGGTAAAAATACCCAGCAGGCCAGATAAATGACCTAGGTGGGCTGCATGTGGTCTGCGGGCCATAGTTTGAGGATGCCTGTTCTAGAAGATACATAGTTCTAATAGTAATTTATTGATATGGCCAACATATAACTCTGAAAAAGTCTTTATATTTCAGGAAACAAGGAAAGAATTAAAATCTTTGTGCAACTTCTAGAGTAAAGAAATAGAATGAAATGGAATGATTGAAATATAATAAAAATAAATATAAGATCTCTGTATAATTTGAGAAAAGGTAGAAATACTGATTAATTTTTAATTTATTGAAGTTAAATATAGATGTTAAAATTTAATGTTATTTGACAAAAAATTGAAATAGAATATTAAACTTTCAAACAAGTAGAGGAGGAAAAAGAGAGGATGGTGAAAATGCAGAAAATGAAAAGACTGGGAAAGAAGAAAAAAAAGTAGCAAAGGAAAAGTCTGTTAAATACATATAAAGAAAAAAGTATAAAGGGCAAATTAAGAATGTACACATTGGAGGAGGGGCAAGATGGCCAACTGGAGCCAGTTTTTGACAGACTCTCCCATCCAGAGGGAAGGATTATGACCAGTACCCAACAATGCTGAAGACTGGGAGCCAAGCTGAGAGAGAAGAGTGATAACTGCACGTCACCTCTGCTGAGGCAAGCTATGACTTCAAGGAAGCAAATTTCAGGTACAAAACTCATCCCAAAGGAAAAGTATCCACCCTATCCCCCAAGAGTGTTTTTTTTTTTTTTTTTTCTTTTTGGCTTGCTGTAGGTTTTCTATAGGTGAGCAGTGAACTGAGGACCTCTTGTCTCACCCCACAAGAGAAAGTTGCAGGAAGTAGGGACTACTTATCCAGAGGGACCCTGCTGTGACTCTGAGCACTCTCATGCCAGGCATAATAGTTGAACTAACATTTTCCCTGCCATTTTGAACTTCCAGTCCACCCTCCCCCTCTTGCCTGACAGTCCAGAAGCCTAACTGCTGCAGAGACTGGAATGTCTACAGTTCATTGCCAGGTCTGGGCACTGCAAGGGCCATGGTAGAAAAGCTACACCATAACAGTAAGCCCAGCAGTAGTGCAGACAAAGAGGGGAGGCTGTTGGACTTGGCTCTGCAAAAGTGCAAACCAGCTGTGAGAGGAGGCTTGCGAGCTCCATATCCTGCCCTGCTGGAACCAAGCACACTGTGCTCTACCCTGCCAGAGCTGTGTGCCCTGCACCTGGCCAAGGCAGAGCTGCCTTGCAAGAGCATTGAGCCCTGTACTCCACCCTGCCAGAACCTGCCACACTCTACTGCTGGAGCCTTGCGCTCCATGCTCCTGGACTGGCCACTACAGCCACCTCCCTGGCCATGGGAGCCACCTGAGAATTGTGTAGGGACACGTCCCATGAAGATCCAGCAACAATAGAGCAATACCACCAGGGTCTAATCTTGGATAGATGCTTCCCCAACTCTGAAGACTGCCAGAGGAAGCCAAACCTCATCCTGTAGAGATACCACTGCTGCAGGGTGGCTAGGGCAAAGGCATGGTGACTGAGGGACAAAATCATTTGCTGAGTTGTTATCCTCAGGTTTGGACTGAACTCAGGTGGAATACTCTCCAGTTGCCATTGAGTACCTGAGGCAGGCAGGCCACATCTTCCCCAGCTAGCAGGTGGCAGAGGGTGGTAGCCAAGCTGAGGAGGCATTGACTTTCCTTTGACTCTGGCAGATATAAAACCCTGGCACATTGGCTGCTTGTAGGGAGCAGGACCAGAGCCCTGTGGGGTTACCAGTTATTGGGCATGAAAAAGGTGCAAGGTGGAGAAAGAGATACCAGCCCCCTGGTCCATCTCTGCTCCTAGGCAGGCTTTTCTGACTCCACAGAGCACTGGAGTGAGCCACATTTGAGCAGACAGTAGCCCTCTGCTATCTAGTTGCCAGAGGCCTTTTGAACTCTCACACTTGAGAGTTGGTACTGACTGGGTGAATTGGTTTGGAACTCCTAACCAGGCCAATCACCAAGGACCCTCTCGGGTGGTACCCTGGTTGTGTGGCAATAAGAAGGGTTGATTTTTCTCTCTCAGTTGTTGCCTGTGTGTGTGTGTGGGGGGGCGAGGTATCTTAGTTGCTTGTATTTCTCCACAGCTGAAACTTCAAACCAGAGTCACTGATCCACTAGGATCAGAAAAAGACCAGCTGAATACAAGATAGAGCCACCTAACCCCACCACACCAAGTTCATCCCCAGAGCCTCAGACTGTAATACTGTATGGGTCCTTTGCAAAGCTGCAAGAGAAAAAGCTATAGTCACCAGTCCTAGATCCTTGGCAAAGGGCTGGTTAACCACAACTACAGGAGCCCCCAATCCAATTTCACCTTACTTGCCCATCTAGCCAAATGGTAAAAAATAATTATGGGGCAAAATTAGTGGAAACACTCTGGTAACATGACTAGTCAGAGTAGATCAACTCCCCCAGGAAATGACAAAACAGACACACCAGATGATCCCATTCACAAATGGCTGAGATGTCAGAAATCAAGTTCAGAATTTGGGTGGCAAATAAGATCAACAGGATGGAGGTAAAGATGGAATTAGAATTTAAAGGAGTAATTCAAAAGTTGTCTCGAGAATTCAATGAATTTAAAAACAAAAGATTTTGACACATTGAGACAAGTACTTGCAGTGCTCAAAGATATGAAAAATACAGCAGAATCCCTCAGTAACAGAATGGAGCAGGCAGAAGAAAGGATCTCTGACACTGAAGACAAAGCTTTTGAATGCTTTGAAATACCCAAAGAGGAAGAGAAGTGGAGAGTAAAAATGGAACATTCTCTCAGAGAGATAATGGGATAATTCAAAGAAAACTAATATTTGCCTTATAGGAATTCTTGAAGGCAATGAGGTTGCTTCAAAAGACATACATACTCTACTGCAAGAGATAATCAAGGAGAACTTCCCAAACATGGCAAGAAATTCTGAAATTCAGATAGCAGACAGTTTCAGAACCCCAGCACAACTCAACCCAAATAAAGCATCTCCCAGACACATTATAATTAACTTTGCCAAAGTTAATATGAAGGAGAAAATTCTGCAAGCAGCTGGACGTAAAAAAACCATAACCTATAAGGGAAAGAATAGTAGAATGACTGCAGCTCTCTCTGCTGAAACCTTTCAAGCTAGAAGAGAGTGGTCATCAACCTTTAATCTTCTAAAACAAAATAACTTTCAACCCAGGATCCTGTATCCAGGTAAACTGAATTTCATTTATGATGGAGAAATTAAATGCTTTAATGACATTTACATGTTGAAGAAATTTGCCATAATGAAACCAGCACTCCAGGATATTCTCAGACCTATCCTCCATAATGACCAGCACAATCCTCTACCACCAAGGTAAACCACTCAGAAACTTTTGATAAAACTCCAACTTCCACAGTGGTGAAAGGATTAAAAATATCTACTGGACAAATACTACTAGGATTATCAGTACCCTCAATTAATGTGAATTGTTAATTGGACTTAAATTGTCCAGTTTAATTAGGCTTAAATTGTCCTCTAAAGGGGCACAGATTGGCTGATGAGATACAAAAACTCAGGCCAGATATCTGCTGCATACAAGAAACTCATCTTACCTTAAAAGATAAACATAGACTTAGGGTGAAGGGATGGTCATCTGTAATTCAGACAAATGGAAATCAGAATAAAGCAGGTGTTGCAATTTTATTTGCAGATACAATAGGCTTTAAACCAACAAAAGAAAAGATAATGATGGTCACTTCATATTTGTTAAAAGCAACACTCCACATGACGAGATTTCAATTATTAACATTTGTGTACCCAACCAGAATGTACCTCCATTTATAAGAGAGACTCTAACGGACATGAGCAACTTGATTTCCTCCAGCACCATAATAGTTGGAGATTTTAACACTCCTTTGGCAGTGTTGGATAGATCCTCCAATAATAAACTATGCAAAGAAATTTTAGACTTAACCATTCAACAATTGGATTTAACAGACATCTACAGAACACTTCATCGTAACAAAACTGAATACACATTCTTCTCAACAGCCCATGGAATATCCTGCAAAATTGATGACATCTTAGGTCACAAGTCTAACCTCAGCAAATTAAAAAATTTGGTTTTTCTTGGACCATGATGGAATAAAAGTTGAACTCAGTAACAATAGGAATTGGCATACTCATACAAAATCACAGAAACTAAATAACCTCATACTGAATGACAGCTGGGTCATAGATGAAATTAAGAAGGAAATTACCAAATTTGGGGGACAAAATGATAATGAAGACATGAACTACCAGAACCTCTGGGATACTGCAAAGGCAGTCCTAAGAGGGAAATTTATAGTGTTGTAAGCCTTCCCAAAAGAATGGGAAGAGAGGAAGTCAACAACTTAATGGAACATCTGAAGCACCTGGAAAAGGAAGAACATTCCAACCCCAAACCCAGCAGAAGAAAAGAAATAACTAAAATTAGAGCAGAATAAATAAAATTGGAAATAAAAGGATTATACAACAGATCAATAAATCAAAAAGTTGGTTTTTGAAAAGGTCAATAAAATAGATAAACCTTTGGCCAACCTAACTATAAATAAAAGAGTAAAATCCCTCATTTCATCAATCAGAAATGATAAAGGCAAAATAACAACAGACTCCTCAGAAATTCAAACATCCTAATGAATATTACCATAAACTCTATTCCCAGAAGTATGAAAATCTGAAGGAAACAGACCAATAGTTGGAAACATGCCATCTTCCTAGACTAAGACAGAAAGAAGTGGAAATCTGGGCAGCACCTGTGGCTCAAGGAGTAGGGTGCTGGCCCCATTTTCCAGAAGTGGTGGGTGCAAACCTGGTCCTGGCCAAAAATTGCAAAAGAAAAAATTACAAAACTCCTAGAAGTGATCAAGGAATGCAGCAGTGTCTCAGGATACAAAATCAATATTCATAAATCTGTAACCTTGATATAAACCAACAATAGTCAAAGTGAAAAAACAATCATGGACTCTATTCCCTTTACAATAGTGCCAAAGAAGATGAAATATATGGGAGTGTACCTAACAAAGGATGTGAACAATCTCTATAAAGAGAACTATGAAACTCTGAGAAAAGAAACAGCTGAAGATGTTAACGAATGGAAAAATATACCATGCTCATGGCTGGGAAGAATCAACATTGGGAAGTCTATACTTCCCAAAGCAATCTACAGATTCAATGCAATACCTATTAAAGTACATCTATCATACTTTAAAGATCTGGAAAAATTAGTACTTCATTTTATATGGAAACAGAAAAAAACTCTAATGGCCAAGATTTTACTCAGAAATAAAAACAAATCAGGAGGTATCAAGCTACCAGACTTCAGACTACACTATAAATCTACAGTGATCACAACAGCATGGTACTGGCACAAAAATAGAGAGGAAGATGTATGGAACAGAATTAAAAACCAAGAGTTGAACCCAGACACTTATAATCATTTGATCTTTGATAAGCCTATCAAAAATATAAATTGGGGGGAAAGAGTCCCTATTTAACAAATGTTGCTGGATGAACGGGCTGGTGACTTGTAGAAGACTGAAACTGGACCCACACCTTTCTCTTCTAACAAAAATTGACTCACTGGTTAAAGGACTCAAACTTAAGACACAAAACTATAAAAGTTCTTGGAGAGAGTGCAGGGGAAACACTGGAAAAAATTGGCCTGAGACAATACTTTATGAGGAGGATCGCCTGGGCAATTGAAGCAACATCAAAAATATATTACTGGGCTCTGATCAAGCTTCTGACAAGAACATTGTAAGTAAAGCAAGTAGACAGTGCTCAGAATGGGAGAGGATTTTTACAGGTTATATTTCCAACAAAGGCCTAATAACCAGAATGCACAGATAACTCAAACTTATTAATAAGAAAAGAACAAGTGATCCCATTTCATTGTGGCCAAGAGATAGCAACAGAAGCTTCTCTGAACAAGATAGGTGCATGGTCTACAGACACATGAAAAAATGCTCATCATCTTTAATCATCAGAGAAATGCAAACCAAAACCATTTTGAGATATCATCTAACTCTAGTAAGAGTAGCCCACATCACAAAATCCCCAAACTACGATATTGGCATAGATGTGGAGAAAAAGGAACACTTCTGCACTGTTGGTGGGAATGCAAGCTAGTAAGTTCCTTTTGGAAATAAGTTTGGAGAACACTCAGGGATCTAAATGTAGACCTGCTGTTTGATCCTCAAATTCCTCTACTAGGTATATATCCAAAAGACCAAAAATCACTTTGCAACAAAGATATTTGCACCTGATTGTTCACTGCAGCTCAATACATAATTGCCAAGTCTTGGAAGAAGCAAAAGTGCCCATGGACCCATGAATGGATTAATAAATTATGGTGTATGTATACCATGGTATACTATGCAGCATTAAAAAAAAGTGGAGACTTTAACTCTTTTATGTTTACATGGATGGAGCTGGAAAATAATCTTCTTAGTAAAGTATCTCAGGAATGGAAAAAAAAATATCCAATGTACTCAGTACTACTATAAAACCAATTTATAATCACTCATACTTTCATATGAGAGATGAATCACAAATACAGCCCAGGATGAAGGAGGGAAGGGGAGGGAGATAGTAAGGGAGGGTAGTTCAATAGAGAGAGGGTTAAGAGGGAGGGTTAATGGTGGGACCACACCTATGGAGCATATTGCAAGGGTACAAGTCAAATCTATTAAGTATTGAACACAAGTGCATTAACACTATGATTAAGTAAATGAGGTGAAAGCTATGTTAATTTAGTAGGATGTAAGTATCCTAATCTGCACAAATAATCAACACATTGAATCCCACAAAAGCATAAATGTATTCATGATCTATGTATATATGACTTAATGAAAAAAATGTACACATAGACACAAATAAATCATTAATGAAAATAATGCCTAAACTTATTTATTAAATATATGCAAATTGTCAGATTAGACAAAAATAACAAAATTTAGATATTTGTTTATCAAAAAGTATGTAAAATTCAAGGACATAGAAAGGTTCGAAGTATAGGGATGAAAACTAAATAACTGGCAAGTAGAATTAGAAATAAAATAATCCCAGTAATCAGATAAACTTAAAGTATTAATAGGCACAAGGAATAACATTACATATGAAAAAGGTATACGTTCTTTATCAGAAAAATATAGCAATTTTGAATGTTTATGTACCTAATTATACAGCCACAAAATAAATAAAGCAAAATTTCAGATTATAAAAAAATCAGAATTTTAGAGGGAAATTTTAAAAGCATGACTCATTGGTTGATAGAACAAATAAAAAAAAAAACACAACAGAGAAAACATGAACAACCAATTCACAACACTGTCTCACCTTCTAGATTTTTCAAGCTTACCTTAAACTTTTACTGAAAATGACCCAGGAATAGGGTTCAAGGAAAATTTAAAGATTCATGATCAGTATCATACAATGTTCTCTGACTATAATGCAATTAAATTCTCTATTAGGAGGGATGGAAGATGGTTGAATAGAGACATTGGTTGCCATATCATTAACTTAAAGGGAAGGGAGAATTTCAGGTGAAGAGGAGGGCAATGGGATCAGCTCAGGTATAGTTTGAGGGGGAAATGTGCTGGCACTTGCTGGAGACTTCATGGAAAGTCATTACAAAGGAGAAAAAAAGAAAAAGGATATCAACAAAACCCCTGGGAAGCTCACAGCCCCATTCCTTTCTCCTTCACACACACACCACTGGCAGTCAATGGGCTGCCAAACCCCTAGAGCTTTTCCGCCATTGAACTGGAATCTTCTTAAAAACAAAGCACCAGGCTTCTGGGGGTCAGCCCTTGGGGCCACAGCCACAAACCTAGAGAGTGGGTAACATAGTCTTCTTGCCCATGTTGCCCTCCTCTCTACCTTGGGGAGTTCCAGCTGTTTGATTTTCACATCACCTGCACCCACTCAGACAGTTCTGAATGCCTGACTGGATAGCAGTGGGCCCCAAAGAACTTGTGTGATCTAGGGCTTAGACACTGTGTATAGGCTTCCTTTCAGGGAGAGAGACCAAAAGATCTTGAGTGCCATCTCTATTCCATTCAGACTCTTTTCCTCCCTTACTCCTTCCCTTCCTGCTGTGGCCAAGAGGAGCCATTTCAAAAGCAGCCACCTGTACTCTGCAGGTGTGCCCTCCAGTCTGAGGTTTCCACGGAGAGGGAATCTCACACTTTTTCCTTTGAGAACCTGCACTAGACCTAGGGGTGCTAAGTTTGGGAGTTTCCTGCCTGCTGATACTTCCTAGAGACACTTGCCAGCAAGAGAGGCATATGGCTAGGTCCTGTTCCCCCAGGTCTTGATAGCTGCTTGAGGGTACAGAAAGAAGAAGTAAGAGTTAAACTTGAAAGGTGGAGGAGCCTACATAGGCAGAACAGACAGGAAAGTACATGTGAGTCTGAGCCAAGCAGACTCCTGACATAGAAAAATTGCTGGGGTCCTTCCCTGGGAGTAGAGCCCTTTAAGAGTTGTGGAACCAGGGGCAATCTACCGGGGAAAGTGAAATATAATTTTCAAAGGTGGACACAGGGAACCACTGCTAGCTTGTGGGTGCTTGTTCCACCCAGATTTTATTGAAGGCTATTTTTCATTTTGCCAAGAGGGTGAGTGGAGGAAGGGAGTAAAAACATCAGCAGTTTCTCTCAGTATTCATGTTAGTCCTTATTTTATCTATAATCATTAACTTTAAGGGTCTGGGCAGCCTTGAGAAATCCAGAATTTGAGCCTTGAGTGGGGGCAGCCTCCTGCTTGTGTCACAAACACAGATCCCTTTGGGGAGGTTAAACCTCTCTAGTTTCTCTGTGCAACAGACCTGGTGGCATCAGTGTGCCTCTGAAAAATAAATAGAAAAGAGGAATTTTCCCCTTATCTCTACCCAGGGGTATTTCCCTCCATGGTTAAGATACAAATCCTCCTGCCCATATCTCAGGGTACATGCTGGTCCTTTGATCTTTGCCCTGGCCATTATACAAATCCCCACAATGAATATTTACTTCTAAAAAGTTGTTGACTATTGACTGGGCAGGGGTCTGCCTGGTTAATGTTCCTTCCCAGGCCTTGCACACAGCTTCTGTTGTGAACATTATTCTTTTTTTTTTGGCCAGGGCTGGGTTTGAACCTGCCACCTCCAGCATATGGGGCTGGTGCCCTACTCCTTTGAGCCACAGGCGCTGCCCTGGCCATTATTTAGAGCGCTTACAGACCCAATAGGGATGTTTGTAAGCTATATACCATATAGGCCAGACTTCCAGTTAAAGCAGAAACTGCCCAGACAAGTAATTCAACTGTGCGTTTAAAAATAAGCTAGTTAAATTGTTTTTATTCTGCCTTACTCAACTTATTTCTCTGTTTTTCCCTTTTTCTGGGGAGTGTTTTCCCTTGCCAAGAATGGAATCTTCAGTCCCCATGTTCCCTACAGAAAACCATGACTGTAAACTGGAGCTGATCCATGGGAGGGTGGTTCCTGGCCTGAGGTACCACTGCTCATAAGAACAGTGAATCAGGGAACCTATTTGAAACCAGACACAAAAGGGGTCTACTCAGACAAGAGAAAAGCAAAGGGGGCAAAAGTAACTCCTGATAGTCAGGCTGTGGGTTTCAGATGGCCCCTTCTTCGCTAATGGATGCCCCAATTGGGTCAGGCATTTCAACCTCCTTCCTGGAGGCCTTCCCCTATGGCCTAGGAGCTACCTTTAATCTTTGCTGAAACAATTCTAGGACTATGTCTGTGGAGCCTGGAGGCAGGCTTGCTTGACTTAGTCCTGCACAGCCTTGCCCTTCCACCCACCTCTGCTATAGTGGAGAACAAACAATCTCCTGGGAGCCTCAGGGTCCTATCCACTGTCTTAGGCATTCAAGTGCTTCTTCTGAGGTGCTAAAGATGATTATAGGCACAGAAAAACTTCTATGTAGTTGACTCTTTCCTGCAAGCACCAGCTTTGACAGCAAGAACAGACGTACAACCCATATAGTATCTACTGACTCAATCAAACAGCATGTTGCTGATTCTTACAAGTTCCACCCACAAACTCAGAGATAAACGTAGTGGTCCCAATACTATCCACACAGCTGGAGAGGAGAAGACATCAGAATAGATGAAGCCTGAGGGAACACCACTTTCTAGGAAAAGACTAAAAGTTGCAGGTTTCTCAATTTATGAGGGAATTTCCATTCACCACTACAAACTTCCAGGCTGATAGGGAAGCTACTCAGAGTATGTGCAGAGATAAGCACCAGACAGCAGGCACAGTAGAGTTCTGGGCACTGCTAATCCACGGCTTTAGCAGCCAATGCCATTGTGATAGCTCACAACTCTTATAAAACAATAGCACAGAGGGAAAACAAAGCAATAAGGTACTATCTAACATGATGAACAGAAAAGCTTCCCACATATCAATTCTATCTTTTAATGTTGAATGTTTAAATGTGCCAATCAAAAGACAGGCTGGCTGAATAGATGAAAAAATACAACCCCATTATGTGCAGCCTACTGGAAACACATCTAAATCACAAGGACACACACAGACTCAATGTAAAAGAATGGAAAAAAAATTTTACACACAAAGAGAAACCAAAAGAGAACAGGCATAGTCATTCTCATATTAAATAAAATTGACTTTAAATCAACAAAGATAAAGAAAGATGAAGAGGGTGATTATATAATAGTGAAGGGAGCAGTTAACAAGAAAACTTAACAATCTTAAACATATATGTAGCTAACATAGCAGATCTCATGTATAGAAACTAGATACTAAAACTGATAACACACACAAAAATCCAAAATATCCATGAATACTATGAAAATTTCTATGCACATAAACAAGAAAATATAAAGGAAATAGAAAATTCCTGGAAACATATAACCTTATAAAACTCAATCAGGAAGAAATAGAATTCCTGAACAGATCAATAATGAACAAAAACATTGAAGCAATAATAAAAAATCTTCCAACAAGAAAAAAGTCCCAGACCAGATGGAATCACAGCTGAAAACTACCAGACCTACAAAGAAGAGTTGGTTAACAGTACTACAAAAAATTTTCCATAATATAGAGAAGGAGGGAATGCTCCCCAACTCATTATATGATGCCCTTACTATCTTGATATCAAAGCCAGGAAAGGACATGACAAAAACAAAGAAACAACAGGCCAAATCCTTTCTGAATATAGATGCAAAAATCCTCAATAAAATAGTAGCAAACTGAATTCAACAGCACATTAAAAATGTGCTGTCCAGCCCACCATGGACAAGTGGGCTTCATCCAATAGAGGCAAGGATGGTGCAACATACATAAATCAATAAATGTGAGTCATCATATAAACAGAAGCAAAAATAAAGACCTATGATTGTCTCAGTGGATACATAAAAAGCATTCATAATAAAAACCTTCAACAAACTTAGCATAGAAGGAATACATTTCAAAACTATAAAAGCCTTACATAACAAACCCATAGCCAACATCATGCTAAATTGGAAAAATTAAAAACATTCTCCTAAAGGAAAGGAACAAGACAAAGGGACCCACTGTCACCACTTCTATTCAGCAGAGTGCTGGAAGCCCTAGCCAGAGTAATCAGGCAAGAAAAAATGAAAGGGGAGGTCAAACTATCACTTTTTGCTGATGACACAATCTTTTAGATAGATAACCCCAAAGAGTCCACCAAGAGATTCCTGGAATTGATAAATAACTTCAGCAAAATATCAGGTTATAAAATCAATGTATATAAATCAGTATCATTTCTATATACCAATAACAGTCAATCTGAGAATCAAATCAGAGACTCATTACTATTCACAATAGCTAGAAAGAACATAAAATACCTAGTAATGTATTTAACCCAGGAGATAAAAGATCTCTATAAGAAAAACTATAAAACATTGAGGAAAGACATCACAAAGGACACAATTAGAAAAACATGTCTTGCTTATGGATCAGTAGAATCATTAGTATTAAAATATCCATACCACTCATCACCATCACCTAAAGTGATTTAGAGATTCAATGCATTCTCCATCAAATCAAAATACCAATGTCATATTTCACAGATTTAGAAAAATTAATTCTGTGCTTTGTTTAGAACCAGAGAAGAGCCCAAATAACCAAAGCAATCCCAAGCAAATAGAACAAATCTGAAGGTGTCACATTACCAGACTTCAAACTATACTACAAGGCTAAAGTAACCAAAACAGCATGGTACTGATACAAAAATAGAGACATAGACCAAGGAACAGAATAGAGAACCCTGATATAAAACCATCCATCTACAGTCAATTGATCTTTGATAAAATAGACAACAATTCATGTTGGAAAAATAAATCCTTATTTAATAAGTGAAGTTTAGAAAACTGGATAGGCACAGGCAGAAAAGTGAAACAGGTTCCCTGTCTCTCACCACTCATGACAATTAATGAAGAGGAACAAAAGACTTAAATACAAAGAATGAATTCTAGAGGAATACATAGAAAAAATCTTCTAGAGAAGGGCCTTGGCAGAGAATTTAGGACTAAGAACCCAATGGCAATCATAGCAACAACAAAAATAAATGGGACATAAACCAAAAAGCTGCTACACAGCAAAGAAAATAACAAACAGAGCAAACAGCCAACCTACAGAATGGGAGAAAATATTTCCACTCTGTACAAGGGCTAATATCCAGAATCTACAAAGAACTCAAGTAAATCAGCAACAAATTCCCCAACAGCCCTATTAAAAAGTGTATAAAACACATGAACAGAAGCTTTTTAAAAGAAGATATGCAAATGGCCAATAAACAAATGAAAGATGCTCAACGTCACTAATCACCACAAAAGTTCAAATTAAAACAACAATGAGATATCACCTCACTCCTGCTAGAATGGCTTTTATTAAAAAGTCTAAAAACAACAGATGTTGGTATGGATGCACAGAAAAAGGAACACTTATACACTGTTGGTGGGACTACAAATTAGTACAACCTCTAAGGAAAACAGTATGGAGATTACTCCAGTACTAAAAGTTAGATCTACCATTTGATCCAGAAATCCCACTACTGGGTGTCTTCCCAAAGGAAAAAAGGATATTTTATCAAAAAGACACTTGTGCCTGAATGCTTAGTACAACACAATTCAGAATTACAAAGATATGAAATCAACTCAAGTGCTCAGAAATTCGTAAGTAGATTAACAAAACAGTATATGTCTACCATGGAGTACTACTTAGCTATACAAAAAGGATGAATTGTACCGTTTGTAACAATTTGGATGGAACTGGAAACCATTATCTGAAGTAAAATATCATAAGAATGGAAAAATAAACATCACAAATACTATTAAACTGGAACTAATGCATGAGCATAGATGTGCATAGAGGAATGTAAAACTTAGAGGAAATCAGGCAAAGGAGAGGAGGAGAGTGGAAAAACCTACCTAACGGGTACCATGGACACTATTTGGGTGATGGGCATACTTACACTTATGACTCAAGCACTATAAAGTAATCAAAAACATTTGTGCCCCCTTAATACTTTTAAATAAAAAAATTCATCAGCAGTCCAAGATAAAGGGAAGAGAGCTAATGAAATAGCAGGCCAAGAATAGAAAACCTTCATTTTAAAAATTAGCATAACAATTATGGATTTGATCTTCTTTGTTCTACACACTGGTCCTCAACCTTCCTAAAGCCACGATGTATTTTCATTGTACAAAGGGGTCGTGACCCACAGGTTGTTCTGTAGGAAGCTTTATTGTAAGTAAAGCAACATTGCATAAAGCTAAGAAGTGACCCAAGTTTTTGCAAAATTCCCACAAAGAATGCCTATAAATATCCTCCCAAAGAAGTCTTTTTGCCAGGCATAGTGGCTTAAGTCTGTAATTCCAGCACTTTGGGAGGTCAAGGTGGGAAGATCACTTGAAGAGTTTGAGACCAGCCTAGGCAACATAGTGAGATTTAGTCTCTACAAAAAGTTAAAAAATTAGCCAGGCATGGTGGCATGTGCCTGTCATCCCAGCTACTAATGAGACTGAGGCAGGAGCATATTTTGAAGCCCAGGAGTTGGGGCTGCAATAATCTATAATCATGCCACTGCTTGATAGCCTGGCCAATAGAGCAAGTCCCTGTCTGTAGAAAAGTAAAAGTAAAAAAGAAGTCTTTGTGAAGTCCATACTTCTGATAACAAAGATAGAGATTACTGCTTCTGATCTGTGGGAAGTTAAGCTACAGATTAAAGGAGATGAGAACTTTAGTAAAATAAAATAGTATATATTTGTTAGCGCTTAAAGAATCCAAAATCAACGATAGAAAAATAAATGAAAATCAACGAATTAGACTAGAACTATACATGTTTAAAGACAGACAAGTCTTTAAAATATAATTTGAAGAGAAAAAAGTCGTGTAAAGTTATATACTAGGTGAAATAAATTTTTAAAATGTAATATAATACTATAGACAATTTATAGATGCCTACAAATTTGGTAATGATGTAGAAATGTGTGTAAGAATGATAAATATCGCCTTTGGGATCATGATACCTCTGGTGAGGAAGGAAGAGAATGAAATATAGTGACGCTTTCATAGGAGGATTCAAGGTATCGTTACTATAGATCTTTAAGACTGGAGAGTCGGCAATGGGTTCACTGGCGTGTGACCACTTCATTTATTTATTTATGTATTCTCTATGCATTTTTGAATTTACGTATTTCACAATAAAATTATTTAGTGTTAGTGTTTATCCTTACGGATTTTCCTTTCTATAGATTACATTCTAAATAGAAAATATTTAATGTATTTTCTAAAAATACATAAAAATGAGATTCTCACTATATTCATTAATTTTAGAAAATTACCTCACTGAACAACTCCTTCCACATCAATAGATATACTTCTACATATCGTGTATACAACCTCTGATAATGTGTGGACAAAATGCTTTCTTGGACACCCTGAATTTGTCTATGGAAGCACTGAAAAGGAGGGTACCTATGCAATGCAAAGTATTTGGGGCTTAAAGGAAATGAAGATGACCCGTGAAAAACATCACTTAAAAAATGCAGCTTATCCTGCTCAAGAATGAAGTGAGAGAGCTTGCTGATGAGAAATCCAAAACAGTAAGTAAATTCTATAGTAGGTCTAAAGCAGTGGTTCTCATCCTGTGGGTCGCGACCCGTTTGTAACAATGAAATACATCTCGCATAGCAGATATTTACATTACAATTCATAACAGCGGCAAAAGTACAGTTATGAAGTAGCAACGAAAATCATTTTGTGGTTGGGGGTCACCACAACAAGAGGAACTGTCTTAAAGGGTCGTGGCATTAGGAAGGCTGAGAACCACTGGTCTAAAGGATCCTACAGTGTTACTAAGGGAAATATAAAAACAATGACTGCATGCAAAATACATCATCATAACACAAAGTAAAGAAGGGGGATAAGGTTCTCAGCTAAGCATAAAAGAAATAAAGGCAATTTCACATAAAGCTGCATACACATTGTATTGAGCATAGAGAAGAGAAGGGAAATAGAGCCCCCTTATTAAATAAGTATATCCTCAAGATTCTTGAAAAGAAGAGAAACATTTTAAAATTGTGCACGATAAAGTCTTGCAGCAAATGTGTGGGCAGGCACACTGCTACCTTGGAACAGAGAAATAATTCTGAACCCAAGTATTGCAGTGTCTTTAACGTGATACAGTCCCTAATTACGCTGGCTCCAGTAATTACCTCACCACTAACCATCATGGTTGAGAAATCACGAAAGGCTAAAGAGCTGAACCATGTCGAATCGAAGGTTCAACACTCAGCAATTTGTCATTTTGTTGCCTTCATTTTGAAAGGGTAGAACCAGTGATCATTTTCCACGAACTAACTGTGTGTGTTTTCAGCTTTGTTTAAAATAACATTCTTCAGTGCTCTTTGTTAAACAACCAGGAATCCTATAAGAAGACTTCCTACAACAAAGAGAAAAGCAGTGAGAACTGAAATAATATTTTGCCGATTTTTTTTTGAAAAAAGAATAGCTAAGCACAGATATTATGAATTAATGGTTTTCGGATGCTTGTTTTATTATACATTCTTTGACTTCACTGGCATTTATATGCTGCCATAAAATTATTATTATCATCTGAGCTTGGAATAGAGAGGATGCAGGTGGGGCTATAGCTACTTGAGAAACAAAAATGAGTAACCGACATTCTCACATCATTTAAAACAAATCCTGCCACCCACTGCCTATAACTCCCTTCCTGTACCATGTGTTGCTAGTTTGGGACTATAAATGTGACAAGCATAAAGTGAAATGTCAGCCAAATACTACTGGAGTCAGGGAAACCACAATTCCTCGTGTATCAGGGATTTAAAAATTAATTTTGTGCTTTTTAAAAAAGAGGGATGAAATTTTAAAGATGGATAATTATTCTTCTCAGAGTTGAAGTTAAAACTTAATATTCATTTTATAGCTAACATTACTAAAAGCTTTTGGGACTCTTTTATGGAAAATGTATTGTAACAGGGAGGGCTAAACCACTTGAATTCTTTATTTTTACATATTCTTCAAATTAAAGGTAAATAAACATGCAGTTTTTAAAAAATACACATCATAACTAATCCATTATTCAAACTAACTTCAAAAAGCGATGTAAAAGTAAGACAAAATCTTTCAAAGCCATACAAAAGCAAATTTCTCATTACTTTCAGTGGAGACCTTGGATTCATTTACGCAAAGCACAAGTAACACCATCTCTGTCCTCAAGTGATGTCTGGCAATCGGCAACACTACCCCTTGGAGGCTAATATGGAACTCTGGATTAATGATAAAGTCAGAGGCCCTGGAGCTGTCCAAGAAATGAAGACAAAGGGTCAATTCTGAGAAAGGATTTAGGTGGAAAAGTTGGTGGGTCATATTTTCTATATTGGGTAAAAGAGAAAAATAGCCCAGATTCTCCACAGTAACACCATCTCAACACTCGGTTCATCCAAACTTTTCCTGTAATCTGTCCCCATTTGATCATGCGCTCTGGGCAGGCAAGAAGGGCAGTATTTATGTGTTTGTATCCCCAGATCCCCTGAGAGTGACACCACAGGAGGAGTTCAATGAATGTCTGTTTTAGCAGACACAATAATTGGGTGACAAAGGCCCACACCGTAGGTTTAGAAGACGGATATAGAAGTGGTTCTCTGCAAGATATTTACAAGGCATACAGGATGTGAAAGGGGCATGGTAGAAAGATAAGAAAAGAGCTGTGTGATCCAGGAGATGTGTCAGTAGCATCAGAAGAACCTGATAAGCATGAAAACAATGGGAAGAGACATTTCAAGAGGAAAGAAGTGGTCAATGGTGACAAATGTTGCAGATGTGTCAAAGGGACCTGGCGCTGAGAAAAATAATCTCAGTGGGTTGGAACAGACACCCAGGCACAGTTCAGAGCCTGGCAAGCTCTGTAGCCATGAGGCTACAGGAATGAAGCAATGAATCACTGTGTTGCATGACACAGTGGTGGAGGCAACTCATTCCCAGCGGTGATGTGAGTGTTTGAGGGTTTAATGCTCTTCATATGAAACTTCCTGGGGAACCGGAATAAGAGCGATGATGGTAGAGAAGACGGAAGAAGCTAACAAACACATGTGGAGTATCATCTACCATGACCAGATCCCAAGCATTTGGTAAGGTAAAGCCTTATTGTGCAAAGAGTGATCCCCAGAGCAGTGAGCAGTGGTTATCAGCATCACCTGGCAGCCTGTTAGAAATGCAGAATCTGGGCGTGATCTAGAGGTCTTGAACTATGAATCAGAATCTGCATTTAGCCAGACCTCAGGTGATTCACAGACACAGTAAAGTTTGAGGAACACTGTTTTCAATTTATAAGAAAAGATATTCAAAAGTCCAGGAATGTAACTTTGTTTTCCATACCTTAACTCAGACTCATCACAGGCCTTCAAGTTCTCTCTGGATTGAACAAAAACTACTTTCCACTTGTCACCACCACATAGGGCAGCGTCTTTCCATTTAAAGTAGTCGTGTAGCAAACATTTGATTAATTTAGGATCTAAACTTAGCCAAATGAGACAGTCAACCTGGAGAGTTCCATCATTTCCAAAGTCTCACATCTGTTATTTATTGCTCAGTAACAAACGACCCTGAAAACACAGTGGCTTAAAATAACTATCACTTTTAATATTTTTCTGATGATGCTCTGAATCAGCTGTGCAGTTCTGGCTGCGTATAACTTAGTTGATCTCCATGGTTAACTGATGACTCCACAATCTGAGAAATAGTTCTCTGTTCTGCCCCTACTTCTTCCAAATGAAAGTCAGAATTCTGAGGCCTTGAACATGCGCTGAAGAAAAAATGTTTTGTTCTTGGGTGGCTGTGTCCTCCCCTCCCACCCTCTCCACAGCCACAATCAGTGTCCACAGAAAACTTCCAAGGAGCCAGGGAGACAACAGATACAGGAAAGCACAGGAGATCCCCACTACATTTGTAACTTAAATTGCATTATTTAATAACTCTCTTTGCCCACAAAATTCTAGAACTCTATAATAGAGGATTAACAGATTAGGAAAGATAATTTTAGCACATATAAGTCTTTCCCAAAGGGACAGTATGTATATGGTGGGGCCAGAAATGGAACCTAGTCTAGCCCGTCCCTTTTTATTTCGTTTAAGGAATGGGCTGAGGGTAGAACACAAGGGTTATTACTCCGTATTTATCCTCAGCTATGTTCTATTGCTTTATGTTCTGTTTCAATGCATTCCTGCTGTAGTTTTCATGCCCTCCCTCTGTGTATTTGCAATCCTTCAATTTGGCATCTGGCAGCCTTTTGGAAATCCATACCATAAAGAGGACTTGTAGCCTCGCAGAGCTGTGTTATAATGACCATTGTTCATCATAACTTAAAGCTTTGTTAGTGGGGACCTCTTTCCACTAGGTGTTCAGTGGGGCTGAGGGGCAATTTTGCAGAAACCACAAGAAGTACACTGTGATGTTGTTCATAATCCAGTCTCACACATATTCAGGATATATCCCAAAGCCCTGGTCTCCTTCCTGCCATTAACATATCCCTAAACAGGCTCTGGATTTTATGGCTCTGTTGTTTCTTTGAGATAATGATGTTTCTTTCCTTGCTGTGCTGTAAGATTCCATGTGCCTGACGAGGTTCTCCAAAGCAAACATTCCTCCCACTCTTCCCAACCTAAAGTAGTTCTTGCTATTAAAAAAAGGAAAAAGTTATCTTACCACAGTTAAAAGGGATAGTGGCTAAATTTAGACATGCATTTTGGAGTCCTGGCTTCTGCCAGGATTCTGGCTAAAAAGATTTTTTTGAGCAATTCTGAATTAGAAAGTCACATGTGGTAAGATTGTGAGATGTGGCAATATGCTTTGCAGCTGGTAACGTGCCCATCGCTGGAGTTCACAACAGGAAGACATATTCTTCCTTAAACTCCTTAAAGACTTAATGTATCTCTGAACTTAAGCCACTCTTGTATTTGCCAGCCTAGAAAACGCAGACGTGATCATGGCAAGTTTGTAGTTTTGAAAGCTGTCATTTTCCAAGGCACTGTACAAGGAAGAGCAGCATGCTACCTGGCACCTGTCAAAATTCTCTAGCAGCAGGCTGATGTGCACAGTCCCATTGCACAAATCTGGTTTATCACCCTGTGCGCCAGCAGTCATTGGAAAAGCAGAAGCCTTCAGGAAGGAGCCAAGATGTAGTACAGGAAAAATATTTCATTGGGCTGTCTAGAAATGCTATTTTACAGGCTATGGAAAGGAAAAAGGAAACATCTAAAACCACTGTACTTTAAATAAAACGTGCAAACATTGATGTTTTTCTTTCATCCTTTGGCCATGTTTAAAATGATACTTACTGATTATGGTGAAATAATTCACCAGGAGACTATGAAGAGGCTCAAAGTCCAATTCTCCCTTTCCTGCTCCAAGTAAGCTCTCAATGACATACCGTTTAACGGGTTCAGTTTTCTTACCCAGCTTCTTCTAGAACCAATGACATCATGGCCCTTCATTAAGTGCAAATTCCATATTTCTGCATAGATCTCATGAAAGAAAACATCTCATTCTCTGGGAAGGAGAAGAAAGTCCTTTCTCCTCCCGGTGAAGGTCTCTGCTCTATTGTCCCAATGTCAACAAGAAATGTGGATTATACCACTTTGGGAGACAGAATATGGTGGAAGAATCTGAATGTCCTAGAGGTAAGACCCTGCTTTAACTAGTCATTGGCAAGAACCTTAACTTTTCCAAGCCCCAGCTTCATGATTTATCAAGTAGGAGTAATATTTGCCTCTAGAATTTCTCCAAAAACCAAAGAAAAAATATCCAAATAGTACCTGGCACAAAGCAGGTATTCAGTAAATGGCAGCCATCATCGATACTACTGTTATAGCTTAAGGAAACCAGATCTAAAGAGTTTTTAATTTTTGACAGTAGGAGAAAAAAATACATCCTTAAGCACCAAAGAAGAGTGAACAGGAAAAAAACATAATTTATTGATTAGCCTAAATCTCTTATCATTTTCCCATGTTAAAATTGCTTATAGGAAGAAAATCAAATTTGCCTTGGGTCAGCAAGTAGCCTGACCTAGAGTTTAACCACTTTCAGCTCATCTTAAGTTTCCCGATTTAAGTCAAACAATTGAACATTATCATTTCACCCCAAATTATTTCCACCCACTCAAGCGCATTCCATTTGCATGATTTCAGACAGAATGAGAACGGAACAGCCTAGAGAAAAGCAAATAAACACTCAAATATGCCAGCACACCTTGCTGGGAGATGGACATGAGGAGCCACATGCTGCCCACATGGGTTTTCAATCAAGTCCAGTCGGGACGTCTGCAGCTCTTTCAGAATAAAGGGTTCTTCTTGGTGGGAAAGGTCAGCTCCTCGCACTGCATTCTCTAACAGCTCATGCTGCATTTGTTTGCGGCATGTTTCACCTGAAGGACTGCGGTAATGAGGAAAATAGAGTGGGCAGAAATGGAGGTGAATTCAGCCTTAATGAGAAAAACATGAAAACAGGAGAATTCTGTTTTGTAAAAAATGAAGCTCTAATATATAAAATGTGAACTCTCCAAATTGACCGAGTCATTTGGAAGTTTATTCATGAAAATGTGCACTTTCTTCCCTCCCCGAGTTTTTCATTAAGCTGCTCTTTGCCTCATGTGTAAGTAGCAACTTTTTATGTTCTTTTCCCAGATGGGATGACCAGAAGAGTAAAGTCAACAAGTATAAGATTATTTATAACTGAAAAATAACTGTTAGGGTTATGGGTGGGGGAAGGGACGAAAGGAATATGAAACTCCAATGTGCTTTACGGTATTCATTTCAAGTATGTATGGTCCTTAATTTTTTCATATTTTTTATTTTATTAATAAAATTTCACAAATTGTGCATTCATTCTAAAACTCTAAACTTCTCATTTAGCCGACTTCTTTTAATGTTTTTATCTTTTATAATCCCTCTTCCCTCATATTCTTCCTTCTATATTCTCTCTTTTTTTTTTTTTTTTTTTTGCAGTTTTTGCCCGGGGCTGGGTTTGAACTCACCACCTCCAGCATATGGGGATGGCTCTCTACTCCTTTGAGCCACAGACACCACCCCCTTCCTTTTACGTTCTTCTATTAACAAATTTAGGGATAAAGGAAAGCTCAGGCATTGAACAAGTGAAGAAAAGACTACTGAAAAATATAGTGAGAAATCTTAAAACCATGAAAATAAATGAAGAAATAAGAACATAGAGGGGAAAAGGGACAGCATAGATAGAGGGAAAAAAAGAGAAAAATGGGAAAGGAGGCAAACAGTCAACAACTTCCTATTTTAACAGCCTCTGGGTACTCCTAAACTGCCGCTATCCCATTCGGGGTGTGCTTTATTTCTTTACCCCTGTGGGATGGGAGAACAGGAAGGGGGATTTTAATGAAAGCCTCTCATCCCCCAGGGGAGGATGGGGTAAAGGAAATGGCCCAAGAATGCAAAAGTGGGAAATGCTGCTCATTTCTTAATTTATTCATTCACTTTTACACCTTCTTACGGTAATAGTGCCTTTTCTTTTTCATTCCCTGACACAGCTGATGTCTTTTCTTGCCTTCACCCTCTAGTCATCATGTCTCTTATTCTCGCAGCCCTTATAAAGTTGGTTTCCCCCTCTCTCCTGTTCCTAGACTTTCAAGGCAGCCTTCAGAGCCGTCAGCAGCCCCATCAGCTTCCTCTCTCACACTGCACATGGTTGTCCTGGTGCTTCAATTCAGACCCACTGTCAAAAAGACAAACTTAGTTACGGATATAAATTGGTTTTCACTTGTGATTCACGAATCAGGTCAACCTCCACTGTAAAATAGAATGAGAGCTCCCACAGGGCAACGGCAGGACAGTGGGATTTGTAAGGTGGGAACAGGGAAATAGAATGGGGGGGTTATTGGTTAACATCAGGTTACTTCAGCTTACTTTTTTTTTTTTTTTGGTAAGGGTTAAAACAGAAGAGACTCCCTGACAGCCCTGACTCAGGTAGATTGAAATCTCATTTTTCAGGAAAAAGTGGTTTGTTGTGAGATCTGTCTGCTTCCTTCAAGTTTCAGTTTGATGATGGGACATTTAGCATGAATGACTCCATTTTGGCTTGGTCTGGTCTGTTGAAGCCTAGTGAGGGAGTCTCAGTTCAAAACAACAGCCTCCCATACTTCTTAACAGGATCAAGTATAACCCTATCAAGTCCCTCATCTCTGTGACTCCCTCTTTACTCCCAGAAGGTGACTCAGTCCCCTTCTTCACAGAGCAAGGCTAGAGCTGTCTCAAGTTCTTGAGCCATTCATGAGCATCTGCCATCCCACTTACTTCTTGCTTCTTGCTGGTCTCAGATAATCAAATGTCCTGTAGCCCAAAGCTAGTTCCTTACCTAGACCCTAAATCCCACCCCTTCCAAGGACCTCACTCCAACAGTTATTTTTACCTCTACCCAGGTCTTGATTCCATTAGCCTTGGAAATGGGAAAAAAACTTATTAACATGGGACTGGTTAGAGCATGACATGACCAGAGAGGAAGAAGTGAATGACTTAAAGACAAAGAAGTGAGGTGCTTCGACATAGTAAGGAACCAGGGTTGGGGGAGGGAGAGCTGGAAAAGAGAAGGAAGAGGAAGGAAAAGTCTTATGAGGAAGAAAAGGAGGTGGGAGGTTTGCTCCTAGGAGTATGGGGTGTGAGAAATGGGATACTGCCAGGGGAATGACTGGGATTGACTTCAGCATCCTGCAAGACGTGTCAGTAAAGACATTTTTCTGTTTGGATGTGTTCCTTTTAATGTGACACAAAACAAGAAAATTGTCAGTGTGTAGATTCAGCTCCCACAAAGGTACATTGATATATCCCATCTTTAAAACAAAAATAAAACAAATACGCAGAGGTAAAAGGCCCCCTCAATCCTATATCCCTCTCTGGCATCTTGCCAAGGTTCTTGAAAGATTTCTTTATTCAAGGTCTCTACTTGCTCACTCTCATTACACTTTTGAAAAATAACTCAAAATAGCTACCATTTATTGAGTGTTTACTACGTGCCAGACACCTGAGCTTCACATACACTATTTCCTTTAGTCCTCAAATAACAATCCTTGCATTTTAATTTGGTTAAAGTCTCATTTCCCAGGTCAAACTAGAAGCAGTCCCTTTTCCTCAGAGCCACCAGATATGAGTAAACAATAGCAATCTTAATTCTTCCTCTTGAACACAAAGAGAAAGGGAAGAAAGGAGGTGCCCTGTCCCAGAGAAGAGCCAATTATTACTCTTGAGGTTCATCAAAATAGAGTCTGAGAAGCTGACAGTGGTACCCCAGTAGCCTTCAGGGTGCTAAGAAACATCTTGTCCACCTCATGTCCTGAGCACAGGATTGGATTTCATCAGGCTTTTCTAAATATATTTCTGAAAGCCAATCTCTCATTTACAATTCAATCACAATACTGTCACCCAAATTCAAATTCCTACCTAATAAATTCATATTAAGAAACTCAAATGTCCACACTGTATTTAGTGAACATGAAACAATGCTTTAAGCTTTTACAGTCAGTCTGTAATAAAACAAAGACGTCTAAATCTATATGGAGATAATTCCATTATTAGAAAAGATTTCTTGAAATAAAAGTCTAGCATCTATTGAGTGCCTACTACAACCAGGCACTATTCTATGCACTTGACATGTTTTGACTCATGTAGTCCTCACAATGGCTTAAGCAATGTATACAATTATGATTATTATCCCTGTTTTATAGCTTAGAAACCCCATACCCATAGACACCTTAAATAACTTGCTCAATTCCACATAGCTAGTCAATAATATAAGAGGGTTTGAATCCATATAATCTAGTTCTAGACTCCATGGTCTTAACTACTATCTCAGACTTCTATCTATATTCATACAGTTGGGCTTTAAAAAAAAATTTTTTTTTTTTGAGACAGAGCCTCAAGCTGTCCCCCTGGGTAGAGTGCCACGGCATCACAGCTCACAGCAACCTCCAACACCTGGGCTCAAGCGAGTTTCCTGCCTCTGCCTCCCAAGTAGCTGGGACCACAGGTGCCTGCCACAATGCCTGGCTATTTTTTGGTTGCAGCTGTCATTGTTGTTTGGCGGGCCCGGGCTGGATTTGAACCTGCCACCTTAGGTGTATGTGGCTGGTGCCTTAGCCACTTGAGCCTCAGGCGCCGAGCTGACTTTAAAAAAATTAAAGAAAAGTTTATGAAGCTCTGACAGATTTGAGGATTTATTTTCACATGACAGTGTTTGATAAATAATGTGTATAAAAATAAAGGAATACACAACAATACATATTTTATTTTAAATAATTATTTGCAAGTATATTTGCCATGGTATAGAGACACATGGTCAACCATATAAAGGTCTTATTAACTCTGAACGAACACCAGCAGCATTAAGACTTTTATTGCCATGGTATCTACTTGCTGTGCTGAAGGTGAACAGCTGCTTGCAATTCTGTTTCTTTCTTTTCAGTATCTCTCAGGTTGGTCCCTTCCATTCCTTCCCTCATCTGCTGTTTTCAGGCTCTATCTCTGCCCTTCCATCCCTCACCCCACACATTTACTGGTAACTTTCTTATAGCTCATGCTCTTTTCTTTCCATCGTATGTTACAGATATTTGGGTACATATCTTACCTAGTAGAACATTATCTCCTTATTAAATACTTCGGATGAGCTAATTCTTATAAAACCTAAGGTTTATAAGAAATGTCTTAAAATTCTTTTCATGATCATTTCACTTTGGGAAGCAAGAAAAGAGCAATGAAAAGGTATCATTCACTGCATAGGAAGTTCCTGCAGAATTTTATTCCTGAAACAGAAGAAAGAAGAGTCATTCTAAATATGTTGTATAGTCAGTACACTTTGATAAGTAAATTGGAGATAAAGTTGTATTTGTCAGTACAGACTAGTCATAAAAATGAAGCAACCTTATGTATTTAAACATATTGTCTCCCTAAGTGGAGGGGAAAAACACTCTGCTATCACAAAAAGGAGAAGGCGTTAACAAAGGGCAGTGGTTCTGAACTTGGGCTGCATATTAGACTCATATAGAGAGCTTTTAAAATTCCTGATGCACAGACCATACTCAAGTCCAATTAAATTGGAATCTCCTTAAGTGGGACTGGTCATCAGATTTTTTAAAATCCTCTGATTCCAAGAATAGGCAAGGTTGAAAACCACTGACAAAAGAAAATCCCATGTCAGAGCAGGAGGAACTGGAAAACTCCAAAATGTAGTAGAAATCTCCCTAGATGGAAAACTGCAAGCCCAACACATGTTGGCTACTGTTGTCCCTTTCAGGACCTGGAAATAGGGGAAGCTGGGGACAGAAGGAGGGAATAGAGGTAAGGAGACATGTGTTATGGCCCCACCACTCCCTATCACCACTAGTCCTGGTGAAGATTCTAGAAGGAGAATGTCCTGAGCTGCAGAAAAGTCCCAAAGCTGAGAGGTTTATGCTATTTGTAACAGTCTTCTAGAAGGGGACTGGTTTATGGTATGTCCTTTGTACTAGCCTGGGGCATTTGTTGCAGAGTAAAGTCATTGGGGTGTTATAGTTAGGTTGCTGGAATTATCAGGGATATTGAACTTAGATCTCCAAATTCTTCCTTGGTTCCAGAAGAGTGCCTATTGGCAGTGCCAAAGCAGATAATTATATAGAGAGAACAACAGGAGACAAAAATTGGTCTGCAGCTCCTATTAGCCCCCAAAGGCAGAGCTGAACCAGCCTATACTCAGAACTAAAAGATGCCTGGAATACCATAAGGCACTATCTGTCCAGCTTATGGTCAAGATGAAATAATTTCACTAAAGGATACTCTTTTTTGTTTCCATATTTGTATTCTGTTAAATTTCAGATGATCCCATAGAAAAGTGAAAAGCTCTTTGGCCAGTGCCCAGCCTGGAATGAATTCTCAATAAATGTCAGCTTGAACAGTTAATTCAGAGGTTATTTTATGACATAAGGATTAATGATCAAATTTTGGAGACTAAAGGATTCCCTGAGGACCATGCAGATGGCCTTCTTCAGGCCTCTCTTGACCACAAGTTCCACTCTGTCCATAAATAAGGACAGGATCTTATTTATGATGCCCCCAGCCCCAAGCATTGTGAATAAGTAAAGAAGAGAGATGGTTCCACAGTTTGCTCCTTTGTTCCATTTTAGTGGTATTTTAACTATGGTTATGGTTTTATTATGATTTGTCCTGTATTTCAATCTGGAATCAGGAAGTGGTTGTGTGTACAGAAAGCATATATTTTAGGGAGCCCCAATGTAACCAAACCCTTCAATACTGTATTGTACCTACAATAGATGGGAGCAAGCCTTCAATTAAGAGCCAACCCAAAAAACCTTGATGATACAGCTTAGTGATTATGTGTTTTTATAGTACTGGTGAACACACATTAAATATAGGAAAATGATACTTATGAAATTTGGAATCTGGTTCTGCAGTAATGGATAGGGTCTTGGACTAGAGATCTGAAGACCTCAGTTCAAGTTCATTACTAAGCCCCTGGGCCAGCCTGCATTTCCTCCTGCAGGTTTTTCTCAGTTATAAAATGTAGATGGTTTCTGCTCTACTTCTCCTAAGGTTGTCATGGCAATCAAATGAGATACTTACCTTAAAGGTCTCTGTAAACTGCAAAGAGCTAGTCACATTGCAATCTCATTATTCCAAAAGGCTTTGCGTTGAGGAATTCTATTCCTCCTTCTGGTTATTCTTTTGTATCCTTCCCCAGGCCTGCTCCTCTAAACCCTAATGACATTTAGTGATTACCTTGCTGGTACTGCTAGATTCTAAGAGATGCCATTCCTAAGTCAGTTTTTAGGTTATTTTATTGTTTTCTCCTCTTATTTTAAGTGCTGTATGGCAAGAAAATCTTACGTTGCTGTATCAGAATGTTTATTGCAGCCCAATTCATAATTGCCAGGTCATGGAAGAAGCCCAAGTGCCCATCGATCCACGAATGGATCAACA
>NW_003852401.1:9431487-9479586 GCF_000181295.1 Otolemur garnettii
AGGGGGGAGGGAAGGGGGAGGGGGGAATGGGTGGAGGGAGGGGGATTGGAGGGATCACTTCTGAGGTTTATCTAACAAGGGTACAAGTGAATTTTCCTAAAAGCAGAATGTGAATGTTTTAAAATAATAACTAAGAAAATGACACAAAGGCTATGTTAACCAGTTTGATGGAAGTGTTTTGGATTGTGTGTGAAAACCCCACACTGCACCCCAGAAGTGCATTAATGTACATAGTTACCATTCAATAAAAAAAAAAAAAAAGAAAAAAAAGAGAAAAGAAAAAAAAACTCTCAGAGTTTGCTCACTAAATCATTCACGGGGGGATGTGGCTGAAGGATTCCATATTGACTTTCAAGTTGCTTTGCTATCTAGGCCTATTCTTATGTTAACTAAAAATTCCTGTTGTCAGTAATGTGTAGATAATTTTGCCTATCTTAGAATTACCTGGAACCTCATTCCCCTTACAGTGCATGATGGTGACGAAGGACCAAGCATGTTCACAGATCTAACATCAGAGCTGAAACCAGAGCCCTTGTGGAGAAGGAACTCAGCTTTATTTATATAACATCTCTACCCCTCAAGTTCTGGGTTTCATCAAAACCACATCTGGCTCCAGAGAGGGATTCTAAACTAGAATAAGATTTGTCTCCTCAAATCCGAATGACCACATTTACTTGTGATTGTGAGGTATATTTTCAAAAATTCAGGACATCATAAAAAAGTTGATAAATTTTATAGTGGCATGTATTTCATGGTTCTAAAACCCTGTTTAATATAACTTTATTAGGCTTCTGTGTTTAACAATATATGTTCAAAGAACTATATAAACCTATCACAATAATAAAACTATTATATGTTAGCAAACATGTATTTATAAAGCAAATAAATATACCCAGTAAACCTAAGTGTAACAACTCAGATAATATCAGATTCCATTAAAAAAGAAAAACCTCCCTCTTGTGTCTAGTGTGTTTTTAAGGTTTGCCAATATATGCAGTCTGCAATGTGATATAAGCTTTGTATGTACTCCACCCTTATTAAAACACCAACTGCAGGAGACAGACTTTTGGTGTGTAATCATAAAGTGTTTTTTTACTGATGGAATGCATGATAGCTATGCTGAGCTTTATATCAAAAAGCAAACTGAAATCAAGATCTTTAAACAAGGTCAGAGTACATAACACACGTATACATACATGGCTCAAAATACAAAGCATCAGGACAGAAATAAAAATTGGATGAATACTGCAAAACCAAGGGACTTATTCTGTCTGAACAGTGCGCTGCTTAAAGCAAGAATTTATTTTTTAAACGTAGACATGTTGTTACCTAAGCAGAGAAAGTTAAAAAAGAATTGATATGCAAGTCACCAAGAATTCCTATAAAAAGCTTTTACTGTCTTAGACAAGCAGATTTCGACTTAGCAATTTGCAACAATAAGACCAAAAATCAAGGTGGTGCCTGTGGCTCAAGGAGTAGGGTGCCGGCCCCATATGCTAAGGGTGGCAGGTTCAAACCCAGCCCTGCCAAACAAACAAACAAACAAACAACAACAAAACTGCAATCCCCACCAGCAGTGCAGGAGTATTCCCTTTTCTCCACATCCATGCCAACATCTGTGGTTTTGGGATTTTGTGATGTGGGCTACTCTTACTGGAGTTAGATGGTATCTCAGAGTAGTTTTGGTTTGCATTTCTCTGATGATTCATGATGATGAGCATTTTTTCATGTGTCTATAGACCATGCACCTATCTTCATCAGAGAAGTTTCTATTCATGTCTCTTGCTCACAATGAAATGGGATCACTTTGTTTTTTTTTTTTTTTTTTTAGTAATTAGTTTGAGTTCTCTGTGGATTCTGGTTATTACACCTTTGTCAGAAATATAACTTGCAAAAATCCTCTCCCATTCCGAGGGATGTCTATTTGTTTTACTGTGTTCTTGGCAGTGCAGAAGCTTTTTAATTTGATCAGATCCCAGTAATCTATTTTTGATGTTGCTTCAATTGCCCGGGGTATCCTCCTCATAAAATGTTCTCCCAGGCCAATTTTTTCAAGCATTTCCCCTGCATTCTTTCTAAGAATTTTTATTGTTTCATGTCTTAAGTTTAAGTCCTTTAGCCAGTGAGAGTCAATTTTTGTTAGAGGAGAAAGGTGTGGGTCCAATTTCAGTTTTCTACAGGTCGCCAGCCAATTCACCCAGCACCATTTGTTAAATAGGGAATCTTTTCCTCAATTTATATTTTTAATAGGCTTATCAAAAATCAAATGATGGTAAGTGTCTGGGTTCAACTCTTGGTCTTCAAATCTGTTCCATACATCTTCCTCTCTATTTTTGTGCTAGTAACATGCTATTTTCATCACTATTGCTTTATAGTATAGTCTGAAATCTAGAAGCATGATTCCTCCCAATTTGTTTTTATTTCTGGCAGGGAGGGTTGGCAGGGGGACCATACCTATGAAGCATATTGCAAGTACAAGTTGGATCTATCAGGTGTAGAGCATAAATGTCTTACTCCTGTAATTGGGTAAATGAGGTGAAGGCTATATTGATTAGTAGGATGTAAGCAATCCAATTTGTACAAATAATCAACACATTGAATCCCATAATGTCATAAATGTACTATGATATATATGAATGATTTAATAAAAAATAATAAAATGAGATAGTTTATAAAAAAAAAACCTGCAAGACCAAAAATCAACATGCATTAAAAAATGGCTTTAAATATTTCCCTTGATTTGTATACTAATTTTGTGATTTGAGATTATTACCTGGGATTAATATACTTCAACTTCTCTATTTGAAAAAAGTGAGAGCAATATCCTTTATCTCCATCTACATCCATTAGTTAGAAAATTATGCATGGTTCATAATCATCACTGACAAATTGACTATGAAAAGGCTACACTTTCTTTTAAATAAACATGCTTTACAAACACCCCTTATTTATGTATGAATAAATACATACCCCAAGGGGAAAATATTGCTTAGATGTAGAAGTAGTACATACACATCTATAAGTATACAGTGGTGAGTTCCACTTGAATAATGATAAAGAAAATGAAGGCTCTAGCCATTTCTGTTTCTACCTTTACCAACATGCAGGTGGACAGCTATCATTTATTAATCTATTAGCATGCATGTGTTACCCTGCTAAGTGCTTTACAATTATATAATAATCATACACTAATTGTATAAAAAGATACAATGATTATATCCATTTATAGATGAGAAAACTAAGGTTTTGTGAGACTAATTAACAGGCTTGAGCTTTTACAAGTAGAGAGAGGTGAGGTACAGTGGTGAGTAAAGCAATCTGATCTAAGAGCCTAAGCTGTACCTAGTGAATGAACATTTCCTAAAATATAGACTCTTTTCAAAAGTACCAAATTGAGCACACCCTTCTTTTATATAAACTATATTTAATCAATCAGTTTCTACATTATCCTATAACATTACATAGTTCTGGTTCCTTTCATCATCATATCATCATAATTAGATATTTTTGCATCTGAAGAACAAAAACTTCTTTGTTGTGGTTATAAACAAAGTTAATCAAGAGGCAAGATATAAAAAACACAAATCAGTTTGAACCATCAGTGAAATACTATGTTTTATGTTTTCCTTACAAAATCATGGACCAAATATTAGTACCCTACGGTCTCAGTAGAAATTATATTTTCATTTCTTGATGTTAACAATTTTAATAAATACATGCTAAATGAATGCTACCTAAATTATCACAGTATGGGCTTATGAACTGATATTTAATAGAATCAAACACATTCATCATCCAAAATGATGGGCTTAGTTTCATCACAGAAGGCAGCATGTGATACAATCATGATTTGTCAAGTAAAAATAATATAAATTAAAAAAGAAGGTAGCATGTGAGAGAGCAGATAAACTTTGGTGGCAGAGGATTTTGTACTCCAATCCTGACTGTGCTACCTAAGAATTGTGAGACACTGGGAAAATCCCTTAATCAATCAGAGTCTCAATGCTGATAATAAAATCTGTCTAAATAATAGACAGAAAAATAATACAGAATGGACTGCAGCTGTCTCTTCAAGGACTCACTCTAGAACCACAGCAGTCAGCATGGAAGCGGGAGGCCCCTCCCACCACACTACCTCTGAGAGCACCTCTTGGTACAGCATTGTGTAATAATATGTGTTTATGGTGTCAGTGAAAGTATAACTACATAGTTAGGTGTGGTGGTATGCACCTGTGGTCCCAGCTAATCAGGAGGCTGTGGCAGGAAGATTGCTTAAGCCCAAGAGTGTGAGGTTGCTGTGAGCCATAATGACACCAATGAACTCTACTCTGGCAACAGAGTGAGACTGTCTCCAAAAATTAAAAAAGAAAAAAATAATGATACACTGTGATGTTTCATGTCTATGAGGCAGGAAAGCATGTGCTTGCCCAGGCACTCACCTCCCGGTGGGTCTATCCACCCATCCATCACCTAGAATCAAAACCTGACTCTGACAGTAAATGAGTAACTCTGTGCTTATGAAAGTTATTTATTCTCTTTGTGCCTTAGTTTCCATCTCTGTTCAAAATGGGAATAATAATACCATTTATCTCATAGGGTCATTTTGAGGATTAAGAGTTAATATATGTAAAGTACTTAGAACAATAGTGGCTGGTACCTTAAAGCTGTTTTTAAATTATTTTTAAATAATGTTCTAAAATTCTATTATTAGATATTAAGAAAGAGACTCAGAGGTTATGGCTTTCTCAGTTTCACAGCTAGTAAATGACAACCCTAGGGCTTGGACCCAGGCAGATTTTTT
Organism: Otolemur garnettii; assembly: GCF_000181295.1. Lineage (NCBI taxonomy): Eukaryota > Metazoa > Chordata > Mammalia > Primates > Galagidae > Otolemur > Otolemur garnettii. The sequence continues at coordinate 9,436,289 of NW_003852401.1, forward strand.
CATGCCAAGTTCCATTCCTTTCCACTATATCATATACTCTCCCCTTTAGAAAAATCTCATTTTACGTTATCTGAAAGTATCACTTATCCAAAATACTTTAATTCTAATAATTAAATTATTATTGCCCATTATAAATGAAAAAGCTGGACCTTCAGGCATTTCTAGGAGCTACATCTCAGATCTCTTACAAACAACACTCTATACTTACATGTGTTTTATCTCAATTATTTTATGTTACTTTGGACGCTGATAGAAATCATTAAATTAACATATTCCTTTGGCAGGTGGAGAAATACACATTTTCTAAGTAGAACAGAATAGAGAGTTGAAGATAAAAAGTGAAACAAGGACAACTTACGTGAGGAAATGCTACTATTTTAATCCTTAGGGAGGTCAGGGGAGGGGAAATGTATTTGCCTACACTTGATTGAGACAAAAAGAATCACAGATCATTCTTTTCATATTTTTGCACACTAAAGTGTTGGTGATTTAAGAGACACCATCCATTTAAATAACTGGGCTTTTTTTTTTCCTGGAGAACAAAATGCTATGCCACAAGTAAGATACATGTTGATCACGAAATGCCACCAACTCCATGAAGTATAATATAAAAACTTGTGTGTCTCAGGAATGAGCAAATAGCACGTGATAATATTTCAATTATCTAAGGAAGGGCTTACGGGACTAATGAGGAAAGGGAACAGAAATGGCATTAAAAAAAAAGGCACATGAGTCCCTGAGAGAACATAGTGATGACTTTGGCCCTGTGTATAAAGGAGCTGATGGAGCCTCAGTTTTTTCTTTTTTCTCCAAGGAAAAACTTATGCAACCAGACAAATACAAACACACACAAAAAAGGAAGGCTCTGTAACCCATATCCATTTGAACTGCTTTGTTTTCTCCCTTGGTTACATTCAAAGAAACTTTACTCTGGTGTCCAAAAATAAATAAAAAGTAGTTTATGTTGTTATAACTATCAAGAAAATCACAAAGGGAGATCAGACTCAAAACACCCAGCAATACTTTAAATGCCTTTCCCCACTTTCCTTCTCTCAAACTCTCTTCTCTCTTCTACTTCAAGTCCCCAAACTCTTCCCTCAATGCAGCATAACCTACACACCTGCGTTTTCCCTCTTGTCTTTTTCTCCCGATTCCTATTTTTATTTGCTTATTATTGCCATCCATCCAAAGAACATATACCATGTGCATGTATAATATGAAAAACCTTTTTAAAATGAGCACCTCATTAATGTACATAGCTATGAGATTATATATATATATAAAATGAACACCTATGTACCTGTGTTTAGCCTCCTAGTCTTCACCAGCATCATTGCCCCTCCACTTTGAGATACCCACCATTCTGAAATTTGTGTAAGTCAACCTTTACTTTTTTAACAAAACATAGTTTTAATACATTTGAATGCCTCTCCAAATCATGGGCTGTTTTTGAACTTTGCACTGATGAAAACGTACTTGATAGACTTTTCTGACATCTCTCTTCTTCTCCTGAATGATTCTGAGATGTGACCATGTTGATAAGTATATTTATAATTCATTGCTTTTTATGGGCTCTGATGGCAAGTGTTTCCTTGAGAAAATATGCCACAATTTATATATCTAGTCTACTGTTGATGGAAATTTAGGTTGATTACGGTTTGAAGCTATTAAATAAATCGCTGCTATGAATATTCTTATACAAATCTCTAAGAGCATTTGCCAGAGTCTATCTAGAATATTTACTTGGGTTATTGAATAGGGGCACATTAACCTGTCTGACAATGCTAATATCTGTAGGCTTTGAGGGTCTGTGTAGATAGCTTATTGTTTTTGTTGATTAGACTTCATAAGGGCTTATATGAGTTTTGATGTGAACTTAGGTCCCTTGGAGTTTTCTCTCTGAGACTTTATTAAAGTAAGAGACCATATTATTTGAGAAAGAATTAGGGTTTGCTTTTACCCCTGTGGCATTTTCACAGCGGCCAACTTTAACCTAAATTGTCACCTGAGTTTATATTTTGGGCCCTTTACCTGTGTTTATGAGACTATATCTTAGGGAGAGTTATTCTACTCAGAGTCAAGGTAAAGATAAGGAAGATAACATGTCCCTCCCTCCATCAGGTAGTTTTTCCCACTGCAGGTACGGTAGCTGGGTGGGTGGGGATGCCTCAGCTTTATGAAGGAGTCTACTCTGACCACCTGCTTGTCTTTGTTTCACAGGCTTTATCTCTTGTGCCGGTAAATACACAGCCCTCAGGCCCTGGCAGATGGCTCCAGCCTATGCTTTTCTTCCCAGACTCATACACTTTCTCATCTTTTGCCTCTAAGAATTTATTTTAGTTTCCAGGTTTGACGTGCATTAGAAATGTGATCTTAACATTTTATTTGGTATCTTCAGGCATTGTCCATCTAAGAGGTGTAAATCATGTTTCTAGAGGCCTCACCCCTCTGTTTTCAAAGGTCTTAAGTCTGCTCCTCCTTTATATATGGTTTCCAGAAGCCACCTCTGCACTATTTTCTTTTTGCTTTTTTCATTCCTTCACTTCTTCCTTCTTTAATTTTCCTCTCTCACTTGCTCTTGAAACAAAGCAGCTAACTATTACTGGAGGGTACACCATATTAGAAAGGAGGGCTCCCCTTCTTCAAGCATTAATTGGAAGCACTTACTATGTATTACCCTACCTGTGTCACACGCTCACCATAAGTGCCATACCAAGATTTTAAAGATCTGCCAAATACCTGCAGCTGTGTGCCAAGTTCTATGTGAAGTGGTTCACAAACATTCCTCGCTAAAAACATAAGAAATTATGTATTCCTATTTTAAGAACGAACAAACTAAACCACAAAATGTTAAGTAATTTAACTTAAGGTCACACGGCTTAGAAGAGGCAAAGCAAAACTGAACACTAATCTGACTTCTAAGGCTAAGTTCTTTCCATGCTGCCTCCCAAAGAATTAATTAAATCCTGTATATGTGGGTCAGCTTAAAACAGGCAAATGAGAAACTGGATGGCCTACACAACTGAGTTTATGATCATTTATTTAGGAAAGATCTTAGAAGAATCACATTAGCTAGTGCCAACAATTTGTGATTCTCAGAAGAATCACATTAGCTGTCTCTGTCTGATGGGTGAGCTGGTGGGAGCAGTATGGGCCCCTCAGACAGCATGTCATCTATTCTAGATGGCACTAACTTTCCTGGGAGGACATGGTTAGAGCGCCCGCTCAGCCAAACACCTTGGGATATTTTTGGTCCCATCTTCAGTTGTTATGTGTCACATATCACTTTTAGGTGTGAAGCTGAAGAGAAGTTGTGCTGTCAATTTATGGCCCCTGGCTACCTTAAATCCTTTCATTCTTAATTAGAAAGATGATCTGCTTAATATCCATGCCAGAGTTTCTTGGAATAAAAGTTGAAATACCAACATCATACTTATCTTATTTTCCTTTCATTACTTGCTTGGATTTCTTTGCTATATTATAGAAATGAGCAGTTTGTTGGTTTCTATTATTTAACTTTCAACTATTGATAAGGTAATAAGCAAGGGACTATTTTAGGTTATGTTTGTCAACAAATGCTAGTCTCAGTATTTTGGTTAACTTAGACACTGATATAAGACTCATTTGGGGAAAGAAATATTGATCAAATAGCCCACTCACTCTCAGGCTGGCTTTCCCTTGCTACCCAAACCTAGCTAATGAACGACACAGCCCAATCTCTGATTATGGATTATGATTATATGCTCAGGAATCTAATCATTTCATTTCATACACAGTGACCTGCCAGCAAAATGCCAACTTCTTAAGACCTGGAACACACAGCAATGAACACTGTGCTGTTCATCATACTTCCAAATAATTAAAATAAACCCAAGGCAAACACATGAAATGTAAGAAGAGTTGATGGTGGAAAGAAAAAGTTAATTGCTAAAATTTTCATTTCCTGAGTTGGCCTATGTTCAATCAAATAATTATTCTGCATTACTAGGAATATTTGAGATTTCTATAGATTCATAATGTTATTTATTCCAACATATTAGGCACTTCATCAGGTCTGAGGTCCCCCCACAAACTACCTTATAAACTGCTTTTTGCTTCCTTCTATATATTGCAGTGCTAGGTAAGTAAAAATTACTCATGAATCTTAACTCATCTGTGCCAACTGTAGCTCGGAAAGAATCTATGAGCCCATTGGTGTTGGAATTGTTGTTTTCTGTTTGAAAAAAGATTGTTAAGGAGAGGAATTTCATGATAAGCATGCATTATGTCCAGGGCCCATGTATTCCTAGATTTTTTGAGCCTGAGGATACTTCTACCCTATCCAGTCCATATGTAATACAACCTTGACTTAAAAGATTTGCTCCCTCTCGGCACAAGAAGTATTGTATGCTCCCTTTCAACCCCAAACAGAGGGCCTCTCCTAAGCAGGAATTGGAAATTGTGCCAAATTGCACATAATTGTGTAGGATGAATTTGTAATGCAGGCTAAAACTTGTTGGAAACTCAGCTGAGACCACCAAATTCATTTAGCTGGGTTTGGTTGGAGGCCAATCCTTTATTCACTGAGCTACAAAGTCTCTAGAGATTTTATTTGCTCACAAAAATATCGGAACCCTGCACTAGAATCTTTCTCGGCATGCAAATCTTTCTCTGTATGCAAATTGAATCAGTTTGCTCTTGCTTCTCATACTTATGCTCCTTGAAGTTCTCTAGGGGATTAAAAGTTCGGAAAAAAAGTAGTAGATTTTGGAACATAACACAAACAACTCTAGATGCTGAAAAATTAAATTTCTCTTATTGTTTGCTTTAAGAGGTGACACATCATTAAGTTCAAAGTCATTTCAGTGGAAGAACCTACAATTTCCACCTCCACCCCAAAGCCTGCAGCCACAAAGACATTTAGTGAAAAATAACTTCTCATTTCAAAAGGAATCATGTAAATATTAGATGTAATGTTCAGTAATGAAACTATTGGTGAAAATGGAGACTATACCAAGTAAAGCACATTAAAAGGAAATATACCAACACTTTCAATAGTAGCTATTTCGAGAGCAAAATGATTATAGATGATTTCTCCGTTCTTTTCTCTATTTTCCAAATTTTCTATAATGTGACTTTAATACTTTTCATAACAGAAAAATACACTTATTGGAAAAGAACCCTAGATACCTTACAGATGGTTTCGTCTCTTCTCATGCCATTCACATACCGCTGTAAAATGTAAACCTGTCGACAATGTGACTCATGTAGGCACCCACATTCGGGGGAAAACAATACCAGCTTGTATTTCATAAAACTCCTGCATTCCAAAGGACTCAAAACCCATTTAACAAGCTCCATTTCATGATTCCATTCACTATTTTTCTGAAATTTGTTTCTTACCAATTATTAACTCCTGAGATGGACTCAGATTAAGCTCTATTTATTTATTTGGTGGTGTGGAAAGCAGAATATGGGAAACTTAAAATAGATTATTTTTCTTTGTTTCTTTCCTAAGGGAAAATGAACAGTCTGGGGTTATGCCCAAAACTTGATAGTGATAGAATACAGGAAAGGGGATCCTTTCCTTCCCACTCAAATTCATGGATTCATTGGTGGGCATTGGCATGAATTTTCATGTGAGATGTTAGAAGATTCACAACATACTCATAAAGGGCCCTATTTCTCAAAGGAACGCTGCTGGCACTTTGGATTGGACAGCTCTTTATTGTGTGGGACTGTCTCCTGTTGCAGGGTTTTGAGTGTCCCTTCCCAGTAACTTAACCAGTAATGCCTCCCCTTCAGTCACTGGGAAAACAGAAATCTTTCCGCCCACTTATGATTGGCTGCTTTTGGTCACTGTTAATATAGGATATTGCACCTACTCAACTCAAAGCATGAAATAGTACTAATATTGTTTGTTCCCTCCTATACAAGAGGGCACCAAAGCTGAGAGTTGTAAACCTTGCCCACATTTTTACCCCTTATAAATGATAGAACCAGAACTGGAACCCAGGATTCTAACTTCCCACAAGTATGCTGAAAGCAGTGACAGGACTCTTAGTTTCTTATTCCTTCAACCTGCTTTTGTGTAGCTCCTTGATCATGTGTCTTCAAGTCATTACATCCTGGGGCACCTCTGTAGTCCCAGCTACTCGGGAGGCCAAGGCAGGAGAATGAGAGAAGCCTAGGAGTCTGAAGGTGAAGTGAGCTATGATGATGCCACTGCACTTTAGCTGGGACAACAGAGTAAGATTCTGTCTCAAAACCAAACCAAACCAAACCAAAACAAAAAATCAAAAACAAAAACCCCCCCAAACAAAAATACTCCATAAGACTTGAACCCAAGTGTGTTAACTGTCAATGCAGGTTATATGTGGGAGGGCTACATTAACCCTGCTGGGTGGGGACTTTGGTGCATTGCCAACACTTTAAGGAGAACACCCTTAGAAAGGTAGAAATTGTGCTTAATACATATGAGACATGATTAAAATGGCTGAAGGCTTAAAAAAGATGGGAAAAGACCTGCAAACATAATTTTGGTACAGACATTGAGAAGCTATGAACACCGGCAAGGACCCTGATTCAAATATCTTTCTAGTCAGTAAAAAAACCAGTTAGCAACCATCTTTTGTGTCAAGCATTGTCCTCAATCTATGTCCTCTTCTAATGAAGAACTATTTCTGGGAAAAGAAGCACATTATTAAACCATAAGTCCCTGGTGAGGTGAATGATCTAATCATGTAACTTTTCCCAGAGATGATGGGTGCCAACAATTCTTAGAACAGAATCAGATTCTGGGTGCAGAAGAATGGGAACTAAAGGTTTCAAAAAGGGCCCAGATGGCGGGAGAGGGATATATTCACACACCAACTCTCAGTTTGTACTAAAAAAGTAACTCCAGGTCAGCATGGGCATGCCCGTGCATTTGCATGTATTTATATATAATTGTATATAATTATTATAAAAGTGAAATTGTGATTGAGTTGAACATTATCCAAATTACGGGTTGAGAGAGTAGCAGTATGGCTGCTTATAGAACACACTCTAAAATGAGGAGAGAGTTCAAATTTTTGAAGTCAAAGAAATCTCATACCCCTGCCCCCTGAAATGTCTGCTTTATGTAATTATAATAATCCCTACCAATTAGCTTATAATACCAGGAAATAAAGTCTTCATTGTCCTAACCAAAAACATATGTTCACACAAAAACTTGTACATGAATGTTCATGACAGCATTATTCACAATAGCCAAGATATGGAAACGATCTAAATGTCTAACAATGAACAAACAATTGTGGTATCTGCATATAGTGGAATATTATTTAGGCATGAAAAGGAATGAAGTCCTGATACACATTAAACCATGAATGAACCTTGAAAACATTAACAAGCAGACCCAGAAGTCCACATATCACATGGTTGTATTTACATGAAATGTCCAGAATATGTGAACACAGAGGCAGAATGTAGATGGGGTATTTCCAAGGAATAGGAGGAGTGGAGGAATTGGGGGTGGCTGCTTAAAGAGCGTGGGGTTTCTTTTTGGAATCATGGAAATAAATCTTCTGGAATTAGTGGTTACAATTATACCACAATGTGAATATACTAAAATAACTGAATTTCACATTTTAAACTGGTGAGTTTTATGTTACATGAATTTTTTCTCTATAAAAAAATGCAAAACATATTCTTCATGGCCCTAATTTTCCTACAAAATGAACAGAGAATATAAAAACAATTGAGGCTAACTATCATTTTCTTCATATTCTATTCTTCATTATGTGGGAAAAATAGTTCTGAGGTTAAGTAGTATTCATTAAGCTCTTCCTAATGCCAAATATTGTAGACTAGCAGACCTAGCATAACATCACTTAATTTTCACAACCCTAAGTATATCATGGTATCCTTACTGAGGCAAGGACAAAACTGGTTAACTGACTTCACCGAAGTCACATGTCTAATTAATGGCACAGCCAGGAATTGAACTATTTAGGTCTATTTGGTCCAAAGTATAATGCTCTTGCTCACTATTCCATAGACTCTTGGAAAATTACTGAAAGGGAGCTTTCGATTAAGTAACAATAAAGTAAAATATATTCTTCTTTGGAGTTTAATCCATGGTGGGTGTGGGGGAGATATGCTGACAGCTGGGGAGGATGGGGATTGTTCAGGGTCTGAAATGACAGCAGTGTCATTCTAGCAGAAGAATAAATTTAGAGATGAAGACTGCATAATTGTAAAAGACAAGTTGTCTTAATTTTCGTGTTTTCCGATTCTAGGTTATGGAAAAACAAATGAAACACATATTCTACCTTGTAGCTGGCAATACTTAGACTACTCAGCTTTTGGCATTTTATTTGACTACACTTAAGAACAAATATGTATAACCGAACAAATAAAGTTCAGATGAAGAAAAAGAGGACTCAGACTCAGTTTTAGAAACTTGAAACGGTGAAAAAAATAACCTAGTAATGTCACAGGAATGCTTAAAGCTCATCTTTGTTGCAAAATACCCCAACAGAGCCCTCGAGGTATTTGAGGTATTGAATATTTGAGGTCTTCCTCTGGCTAGAAAAACCCTGCTCTAGAACTCCTTGCCCTCTGGGAATCCATGGGGGCAGGGGAGCTCAATCCTTGTCCTTTTAAAATTTTTTGCTGAGGTGAAATGAAATATGTTAATGATGCCTCTGCCAAAGGGGTTACCAACTGTTGGACCTCAACGCATTTTTCACTAAAGGTCTTAATTAAAACATTCAGATGTGTAACAGGATTCTTCTGAAGTAATTAGGAAAAAATACTCTGCTCAGGGTCACCCTACATATATTTTTAATCATGAACCTCCAAAAAAGATCCTTAATAAGGACATATATCTAGGGTCCTTTCTATTAGAAGCATTCCCTTACATATTTCAAGTACTCAATAACTTTCTGAAAATCTGGAGAGAAGATATCCTGGGATGGCTGCCATGTGTGCTGGGTTTAGAGTTGGGGGCCATGACAAATCTGAGGCCTCTTAGCTTTAACATTCTTTAGTATGTATTCAAGGGGTGCCATGTACACATTACTAAGACATTGGTGCAGAAATCAACCAGGGCAAATTATACTAGAAGTGGTGGATTTTTTAAAACTCAAAGATCTCAGCACAGTTGTCTATGATGTATGTAGTATGTGAAAATCTTGTATTTTTTAGAGCATGAATTAATAGGCTATAGATCTTTATTTTTCTATGAAGTTAATTAGTAGCTTATAATAATTTCTTCATACACATACATCCACTCTTGTAATCTTATCTCTCCAACCATGGAGCTTTTCCCTTATCTCCTAACCCTGATGTGTGTCAGCTTTACTGAGTCATTTTAACACCTTCGGGAAAGTAGTGAAAAATGAAGTACAGAAGTTTTTTTTTTCCTAGGAAATATGCATTGGGTAGCTGCATAGAACTTCTTAGGGTGATTTTAAGAGCAAGAATCATGACTTAGTATATTCAAAGAAAGGAAAAGAAAGTAAGCTTGACCAAAACAACCCTTTTAGAGTCTGGAACAACAGGGTGTGTTACCCGTGGAAATTCTAACATTTATTGCATGGGCTCAGGAACATACTTCTGTTTGGGGGATTATTCTTAAACTAGTTTAAAGTGGAAGAAAACTTTGCATTGTGTATCTCACCAGCTACAAAAACACATAAAATTAGCTTTAGAAACATCCCATACTCTAATTTGTATTTGAAAAGAGGTTATATAATTTTAGGAATCCTTCTTGCTATGAAGAGACAACTGATGGGTTAAAACACCAACTTTAATTTTTAACCCTGCTTAATGTACTGCAGGTACTTCTAAAATAAACATATCAAGAGCGCTAAGACATTTGACTAGCCTACTTTAGACTTTTATAGAAATTAAAAGTAGAACAAAAAAAAAGGAATAAAGAAATTTTAAATATAAATATATATACACTTTTTATTATACTATTCCATCACTAACGAGTTATTTCTAATATACATATGCTTTACCTTATACCTTTTCACCACTAAAGATCTGCTTCTAGATATTAGAGGATCTTTAATTAACTGGTAGTTGCACAGCACAGTGCTACCATTCTACAAAGAGAAATGCTGGTCACAAAGAGAAACAGCAGGATTCTGGGACTCCTTGGTCAAGGTCTCCCAGTAATCAGCTCTAAATTAGAGATTTCCAATTGTGGTCTTGCTTGGCCTCCCTGAAACTCAGCATGAAGGAGAGTGGAGCGATATCTAGGTGTCCTTTCTCTTTTCCTCATCCAATTATCTATTTTGATCCATCACAGCCCCATCAGAAACACACCACTCTCCCACCTTCTACTTCCATGTTGCCTCCTGTCTGCACCAACATCACTTCGTGCCTCCTACATTCCTCTTCAAAAATGGAGAGATGGAGGAATAATGAAATCTGGAATATCACAACATGTCAATGATTCTTTTGTGTCAGGAGGAATGGATTCTCAGTTAAGATAAAAAAAAGTGACATCCAGCATAACAGCACAGTTTCTGAACGATCACTTCATATGAAGAATGAAATATGTGGTTATAATTTGTTAAAAACCTATCTAGCAACTTAACCAAATGCAAGAAAAACAAGAGCTGTTGATATGGATGTATGTACACTAATATTTATTTCTATTAAAATATCTGAAAGAATATCAATAAATCACTAAAGTATGTTACACATTCATAAAAGGAAACACTATACAACTGTTTTAAGAGGTAACATAAATATGCATTTATATCAATGGCATCAGAGACAGATGTATATGGTATCTTTATTATAGAAGGAAAAGTATGTAGAAGAAAATAAATATCTATATATATATATACATATATAGAAAAAGGTCTCAAAAGACGTAAATATATCTGGAGAGGTAACCATGATTTACGTTTTTGTAAAGTTAGATTATGATTTTCAGTTTTTCTTTATATTTGGCTGAATTTTCTAAGGTTTTTTGTAATAGGCATATATTACTTTTAATACATGCCTAAGAAATAATGAGGCCATTCTCATTTTTCAGGAAAAAGATATTGAATTTTACACACCTATTCACCTACCCATCCACACAAAGGTGGCAATCTCAGATTTATACATTATGAATGTGAAAACAGAAGCTATGACAATGACGGGGGGCGGGGGGGAAACCTTCAACCTTAAGGTCACATGTGGCTCTCTGGCTCCTTAAGTGCAGCCTTTTGATGGAATACAAATTTTAAAGAACAAATCCTTTTATTTTTATTAATACATTTTGTTGGACTTTTACATTTTCATTTTATTTTTTATTTTTTCCATTTTTTATGAGATCATAAACACATAGATCATGTATACATTAATGAATTTATGGGATATAATGTGCTGATTTTATATAGAATTAGGAATGCTTACATCACACTGGTTAATACAGACCTCATCTCATTTACTTAGTTATTGTGTTAAGACATTTATACTCTAAACTAATAGATTCGACATGTACCCTTGCATTATGCACCATTGGTATGTATTTAAAAGACCAAAGAATAAAACAAATTTCAACAACATAATCCTCCCAGATTGACCAGCACAATCAGAACATTAGCAAGCCATAAGAGCTAAATTAATGGTCACTATACTCTAACTTTTCCCTCATGAGGCTGGTTGGCAAGAGTTTTAGGGGGTTGAATTTTCCAGTATGTTATCAGCTTTTGACAACAGTGAACTGTGTTTCTATTTGAAGTGGAATCTGTCAAGAGTTGCAAAGTTCAGCCGTATTTTTAAATTCTGTCTGCTTAACCACTATCATGTCAAAGAAGATCAAGAGAACACTAGAAAAAGAAAACTGATTTTTAAGGAAGACTTGGGAATTGTGATATTTTCTTGTTCCTGCTATAGACAAGATGATTGTCTTGCTTTATGATAATGCAATATCAACATTAAAGAGACTCAATGCTCATTAGCATGGTAACACTTGTAAGGACAATAAATATTTTAAGTTAGAAAGAAAGGTGCAAAAGACTAATATTGTAGAAATTAAACACTGAAAAGCAAAAGCAAAGACAATTCTTTCAAGCAGCAATAAGACCTAGAACTAATGCCACTGTAGCTTATATACTCAGGAAAAAAGGGCAACCATTTGGTGATGTAGAAATTGTTAAAGAATGCATTGTCAAAGTTGTAGGATGCTTAGACCCCAATAACATTTCAAAGTACAAACAACTCCCTCTTTCAAGAGAACCATAACTGGCAGCATAAATTAGCCTTCCACTTAACAGAACAACTTCATATATGTTTCAAAAGGACAACTTCAATATATATTTCAAAAGGAAATATATATTATTCAATGGCTTGGGTGAATCAACTGACACTACTGACTCGGCGCAGGTTTTATCATTCATTTGGGTCATAGCAGATTTTCTTTGCTGCAAAGAATTACTTGCTTTGGGCACTCTTACAAATAGGGAATAGATATCTTGAGCAAAATAAATGTTGTGAAGTTGGACTGCATTTGGTAAATTTCGTGAGTGTATGCACAGAGAGTGCACCTTCTAAGACAGGAAAACATGAAGGTTTTATTGCACAGATTAAAAAGAGTTAATAGATTCAGATCCACATGCTCTCAATTCTCTTCATTGCATCAGCAAAATCTCTGGGCTAAAGCTACTACTTTATGTGGCACTTTGCATCAAGTTATAATTATTTTAACTATATCTGTGCAAACACAACATGGCATCTTTAGTTGCCTAACATACTAAAGTTGAACGATGAGGTATTCAGTGTGCATTCGCCATACCATTCTACATCGTATTGGCCATCACAGGGACAGGTGTTAGCCAAAATTTTATCTCTGCAAGAACAGATTAAACGTTATGAAGAAGAAAATCAGGCACGTGGATTACTGAAAGAAGATTTCTACAGGAATGCAGCATTTCTGTGTGATATCATGTCAAATCAAAACAACTCTGAATATTTTTTTGTAAGGTAAAACCGTTTTTATCTGATATGTGGCAAAAGATCCAAGTATGTAAACAAAAAACTATCTTTTTTTCAAAATACTTCTCTTCTCCCAAAGGAAATTTCAGATGAACATTTTCTCTAGCGAGCAAAAACCATTGATGAGCAAGATGATATGTGGAAATCATTTAAAGAATACACAGCTGTTAAAAACCCTATTAGTTGAAGAGCACAATGAAAAGCTCACTGACTTTGAGAATCATGACATCACACTCTCATTAGCATTTCAGCCTCACCTAGCTGATATTACCAAGTCCCTAAAAACTACACATGGAATTGATTGAGCTCTCAGTAAGATAACATTTTTAAGTCATTGTTTGATGCTAAGAAAGATTGTATTGAAATATGGGAAAATGCAGAAGAATAACCATGCCTTCGGCATCATCGCTGAAAAAGTGCTTTCTTGCTTTTCAACCACTTATGACTTTGTGAATCAGCATTCTCCCATCCATTCCAAATCAAGATCCCTGTAAGGTTGCAAAGGACTGCTACCCACCCATCTAGAGGATCAACTGAAACTGTGGATGTCCATGCCACACTAAATATTCAAATACTTTCCAACAAAAACCAGATACAACAAAGTCATTAAAAGATTAGTTAACTTTAAAAATAACACATAGTTTTAATTTTTGAAATTATTACGTATTTAGAAGTTATATTTTTAGAAAATAATGCACATTTTAACGTCAATAACTAATTGAAGTTTCTTGAATCCAGTCTTATTATATCTAAATTAACACGGGCTGCCAACTTGAGAAGCTTCCCCACCCCTGGACTATGACTTTCTGTTGCCCCCTCGTGGAACAATATGGGAATATTATGGGCGTCCTCATCAGCTAAATTCAACCCATGAAATATTTGAGGGCATACTCGATATAAATGAACTGATCTAAGAAATAGTAACAAATCTTGAGGCATCATGTTACCAGGCTTCAGGTTATACTATAAGTCTACAGTGAGCAAACAGCATGGTACTGGCACAAAAATAGAGGTATAGGTCTATGGAATAGAATAGAGAACCTAGAGATGAACTGTCACATATCACCATCTAATCTTTAAGAAACCAAGCAAAAGTATACACTGGGGAAAAGAATCCCTTTTTAATAAATGGTGCTGGGAGAACTGATCAGCCCCATGTAAAAGATTGAAACTAGACTTGCACCTCTCACCACTTACAAAAATTGACTCTCACAGGATAAAAGATTTAAATGTAAGACATTAAACAATAAAAATTCCAACAGAAAGTGTGGGAAAAACTCATAAGAATATTGGCCTTGGAAAAGATTTTATGAAGAAGACCCCCTTGGCAATTGCAGCAACACCAAAAATAAATGAATGGGACATGATCAAGCTAAAAAGCTTCTTCTGCACAGCTAAGGGTTTAACAAGTACAACATACAGACAACCTTCAGAATGGGAGAAATGTTTGCAGGCTACAAATCTGACAAAGGGCTGATAAACAGAATCTACAGAGAACCCAAACTAATCAACAAGAAAACAGAATACAATCCCATTTGCTACAGGGCAAGAGATGTGAATAGAACTTTCTCTGATGAAAATGGATGAAGACATGTGAAAAAATATTCATCATCCCTGATCATCAGAGAAATGCAAACCAAAACCATACTGAGTTACCACCTAACCCCACTGAGAACAGCCCCATTCATAAAGTCCTAAATCTGCAGATGGTTGGCGTGCATGGGGAGAGAAGGAAAGGCTTTAATACTGCTAGTGGCATTGCAAACTAATATAGCCTCTAGGGAAAGAAGTATGGAGAATTCAATTCTTCAAAGAGCTATAAGTAAACCTTTCATTTGAGCCCACAATCCCATTACTAGGTATACACCCAGAAAAAGAAAAGCTCATTTTGCCATAAGGACATCTATACTAGAATATTCATCACAGCTCAATTCACAATCACCAAGAATCAACCTAAATTCCCATCAACACACAAATGAATTAAAAACTTAGTATATGTATTTCATAGAATACTATTCAGCCATAAAAAGATGGGGTCTTTACATCTTTTGTATTAACCTGGATGGAGTGAAGAACATTCTTCTTAATAAAGTATCACAAGAATGGGAAAGCAAGTATCCAACATACTCAATGCTAATATGAAACCAATAGATAAACAACTACATGCCCACATGAGAGAAAAACATAATTAAAATTAAAGTGGGATGATAGAGGTGGAAGATAAGAGGAGGGGGAAGGGAGAATGGTAAGTTGTCCCCTAACAGGCATAATGTAAGGGTATCTAGTACACCCCTGGGTGAAGGGCTCAGGCTACACCTTGAACTTTACCTAACAAATGCAAACAATGTAGCCTAATCATTTGTACCCTCTTATTAGTCTGAAATAAATTTTTAAAATTTAAAAGAATATAAATGAATTAAGTTCTTCAGTGCCTCTTTTGTCTCCCTGTGCAGGTGTGTCTGATATTCCAAGTTCAAGGATGGCCACATAGAGTGAGTTATGACCACAACAAATGAATCCAGAAAGGGAGATTAATTGTTCTAGGAGTGTCTGATGGACACATGGTAATACTCAAAGGTCTATGCCTCTGTCATTTAAAGAGTTTATTTATAGCATGTCAGTTTATTTCTCATGTATTAGCACCTCTGATGGACTTAGTTATGACCTATAAAATATACATATTTACTTATGTATGTTAGAATATCTCTAGGAGAATTCCTGAGGAACAAGATACCTAGCAGAGTTTGCATCCTGCCAGAGAAGTTGTATGATAAGGAGATAGGAGAAGAAGCTGACTTCAGATTTCCTGTATACCCTTTTGTAATTTATTACACTTATAGGTGCACTTATTACCTAATCAAAACCAAAAATTTTTGATGGTTTCCTACAGGGAATAAATCAAAACTAATTAACATGGAGTATATTTTTAGGTATGGATGAAAAATAGAGTACAGAGGCAAAGGAACATAAACACGTAAATAGAAAGTTATCCTAGGTAACATTTATACACCAAGGAATAAGGCCTATAATCTGAGATCAGGACATATGATGAATCACTTGATTTGCTACCTATTCTCTGGATATTGATCTGTGAAATATGTAAAAAGAACATATAGAAAACATCCTAACAAAACAAGTACTTATAAATTATAGCGGACTTCGAAAAGTTTGTGGAAAAATGGAATTATAAGATAAATGTGTTTAAAATATTTATTTTTCCTTAACATAAGCTCTATCAAGTTTAAGACACTTTGGCTCGGTGCCCATAGTTAAGTGGTTAGGGTACCGGTCACACACACTGGGGCTGGCAGGTTGGAACCCAGCCTGGGTCTGCTAAACAACAAATGATAATGACAACAAAAAAATAGCTGGGCACTATGGCAGATGCCTGTAGTCCCAGCTATTTGGGAGGCTGAGGCAAGAGAATCTCTTAAGCCCAAGACTTTGAGGTTGCTGTGAGCTGTGATGTCACAGCACTCTACCAAGGGTGACATAGTGAGACCCTGTCTCAAAAAAAAAAAAAAAAGTTTAAGACACTTTTCTACCTGCCATTTAGTCCATCCCTAAAGAACTGAACGACCTGATAATGTAATCAGGTCAATGAAGTCATTTGTACATTATTGACTGAAGAAAGATGTATGTTCCTTAAAGACTTTTTAAGATTAGGGAACAAAAAGAAGTCAGGGTAAGGGGTTTTCTATTTCAGCCTAATGGTTTTCTATCAAAACTCTTGCAAAATTGCCCTTGTTTGATGAGAGGATGATCAGGATCATTGCTGTAGTGGAGAAGAACCCTCTGGTTAAGCTTTCTAAAGCATTTTTCTGCTAAAGCTTTGGCTAACTTTTTCCAAAATATTATCATTCTTTGGCCCTCTAGAAAGTCAATAAGCAAACGCCTTGAGCATTCCAAAACACTGTTGCCATGACTTGCTGTGAACGAGTTTGCTTTGGTTTTCACTATGCCAGTTCCACCTCTTGGTAGCCATTGCTTTGATTGTGCTTTTTCTTCAAGACTGATTGCACTGGTAAAGCTAGATTTCTTTAAAGAAACGTTTCAGAATCTTGATCCTACTTGTTCAAAATTTCCATTGAAGACTTCACTCTTGTCTTCAACTGATCTGGGTGCAATGGTTTTGGTGCCCATCAAGTGGAAAGTTTGCTCAACTTTAATTTTTCAATCAGAATTGTGTGAATGAAGAAATTGAGATGCCTATGGTGTTAGCTATTGTTTCTACTGTTAATTGTTGGTCCTCTTCAATTAGGGTAAGGACAAGATTATTTTTTGCCTCATAAATTGATGTGGACGGTCTGCGCTATGGACTTCAGTATCATCTTGTCTCCTCTTAAGAAAAGATTTGTTTGCTTTTTCCTCATAAACTTTACAAAAAGCATCAGTGACTTCACCATTCTTTGACTCAAGCTTCACCACAGATTTGATGTTTGTCCTTGCTTCAATTTTATCACAATTTGTGTTGCCCTGGTAGGGGCTCTTTTTAAACTAAATGCCTTATCCTGCTTAGTACCTCAAACTAGATCCTATTCAGACATGTTACACAAGTTTGTGTGAGTTTATTTTGGTGCAATTTTTTCCCATAATACACATTTTCCATGAACTATTTGAACATTCTTCATACTCCTAAATCTTATGATATCTACCTTTTGAGACATTTCACCCAAATCGTAGAATCTACAATCAGGTAAATTTCACATAGCACTTCCTCTTCCAAACGATTTTTACAAGATTAAAAAATCATGAGCATCAATCTCTATAACATGCTTTTTTTCCATTCAAAGATGTGCTAAAGATAACAATTTTAAAAATGTAACTGTGTACTTTAAAATCACAACAAAGAGCGTTATCCATTTTGTATATTTTAAACTTGAGATTAAAAAGAGTTTACTAAACTCTACCAAGTACCCAGATGTTAGGATAAGAAGTCTCATCTACTATTTTTTACATCTCAAAAAAATGTACAATTACAAAGTGATTATAATTAAATAACTAGGTCATCATTGATTTTTGTTGCCTATAGTCCCTAACTACCAAGTGAAATGTAAAGAAATATTAAATATAAATAAATAAAATACATAAATTTACTTCTTTAGCAGTATCTTTTTGGTGACAAAGTTACTCTCTAAGACATTGTGTGCTTCAAAGGATGAGGTTTCAGGAAGACCGACGCATGTATTTTTAAAGAGCAACACAGACAGTGACTATTCCTAATTAGAAGATTTGAGTGATCCATAGGTTGAGGGGTCCTTACCCTACAGTACCAATTGTAAGTCTAGAACTAGAAAGAGGATAATGAGCAGGTCAAGTTTAAGCATTCTGAGAGGGCTGGCCTCTATTTTAGCCAAAGAGTTCTTTTCCCTATTGGTCTAAACTTACTAAGTATTTATAATTATATTGTAAAAAAAGTAATGTGCTATTAAACGCCAATGCCCCTCACCCCTCTTTGGGAATAGACCATAATAAGTATAACTTCTCTCATCGCATTCCCCAATACTCTCAGAATTAAACACTGGTGATTAAAAAGAAAATCTTATTTATACATTCCTCATCTGGTCAAAGATATGAGTCATCATGCCTTATAGGTGAATCATTAGAACTCTGAGAAAACTATCACCATGCAACTTAAACACCTTTGGTAAATTGTTTTTTTTTAAAAATGAGGTTTGGACCACACGCAGGGTTTTTTTTTTTTTTTTCCTTTTTTTCTTTTTGGTCTTTCATCTTAAAAGTCATTTTTCTCTCCTCCCAAAGAAACTGACCTGCTTTAAATCTTCCCTTGCCAGATGATGTAGTGTTTTACGTCACCTTATTAATCTAGATACAAGGCATTTGTTTCAAACCAGAAAATTCGTGTGTAGGCAGGTTGTTTATTACTTAATGTCTCTACAATGTCAGTTATTTCAAGGCAATGAGGTTACAGATATACCAAGTCCTATCCCAGCTGTGGGAGATACAGCTTGTTTACTCCATTGCTAAAAGCCACACATAGGAAATTCAATTTCATGTATATATCTATATAACATGATGCTTTGCCAATTCTCCACAGAAAAAATTCCATGAAGTTCTTGCCACCTTTTCTCCTCACAGAAAAATATGAGAATATCATAGTCTGCATTTTGCCTTGAGACTAGTAAAGGTTTCCTGCCAATTCCATAAAAGAGTGAGGTGGAAAACTGTTCTTTCCAATTTACTCCTGTCTCTAATAATGTGAGGTCCCTGTCTGGCCAAAGTCAGAATGTAGACCCTCTTCAGGTGAAGGAAAAGTGGAAATTCCAGAATTTGCCATTTTGTTCCGATGGTTTCCAGCATGAGATAATTAACGCCAAAACAAACTCTCCAGAACTTGTTTTATTTCTACAAATCCGTCTGTGGAGTCGAGAATACCCCCAACTTTCCGTTCTGGCAACTGTCTTGTATTTCTAGACTTAAACTCCTGTATGTTTGAAGAAAAAGGTTTTCTTCTTGCTCCTCTCCATGCTCAGCATGCAGCCTATTCCACCTTCACATTCATTTCAAACGTGGGGTACAGACGGGGCGGGGGGGACAGGAGAGGGGGACAGGCTTCACATTTCCCACTGGGACTTCTTGCTACTTTTAGATGTTTTTCACTGGGTCCAAATTCCTCAAGGTATAGGCATATGACTTTTTTTCCTTCTTCTTCTTTTTTTTTTTTTTTCTTTTTTGCCGTCAGCAGTGGCAGTTCCTTCTAAACTCAGACCTCTTCACAGCCTGAAAGAATAAAGCCATTGTTCCAAGGTGCGCGACCCACTGCACAAGTCTGGTCCCCAGCAGAGACCTGAACAGTATTCTGCAGTACTTGCACACCTGGGGACCAGGTGGGGATGTATCCAAACAAACTAGGAGATGAGGGTGGGTGAGGTGGCGGATCATTTGTCATCCTAGTTAAACCTCTTTTCAAATGTGTTCCCCTCGTCTGACTCTTTGGAGTTATTTTTCCACTTCTGTTTTTGCTGGGGCCCAGGTTATCGCAAACTAAGACGCACAGTGCACTGCTGGGCCAAGGAGAAACCTTCGCTCAAACTAAAGCTGAGCCCAGTGTACTTCTGAAAGCTAAGTGCCTCCAAAAGTTTTGGGGACAGAAAGTTTCTCCTTTAAGTCTACTCATCCAAGGATCATGGTCTGCAGTCCCGTCTTCAGGGATTACACCACACGAAGGCTGACCCAGCAATCACTGAATTTCACCTTGAATAGATTCTAACCTGGTGGAAATGGGGAGATGAGGCACCGGGTTTAATTTTCTACGGCTGGTTCTGGAGTCAGGGAAATTAGAAAAGAATACCAAATATTTTCCACTAAGGCAGAGACCCTCTTTGGGACATATGCTATGCAATTGCATTTATACCTTAGTGAATCCTCCCAGTAATATCTTGAGGTTTAGCCATTCATATCACAAAACAGGTAACTGAGGTTCAGCAAGGACACAAGTTTGGCCTTCTAGAAAGACACAGAGACAGGCTTTGAATCTGAATCTTTGAATTCTAGTGCCTGAACTTACAGACTTCATGATGAGTATATAGCTACCTATGTATTCTGGACGGTCATTTAACTGAAGACATAAAGTTATGATGAACAAGAGAGGCTGTGGCTGTGAGTTTACTATTCTTTGCAATACGCCCTATTTTCAAGTTCATCTATAGAGATGGGTGATAACCGTTCATCTAAGTTCATTTTCTTAGGACAAATATTAGAGTGCAGTTGGTCTGGTGGTAGAGTTCTGACTCCAGAGATTGATTTCTTGAATTCAAACTACATCTCACCCATTAGTAAATGCAAATTACTTACATTTTCTGTGCTTAACTTCCTCAGCTGTGAAAAATATAGGTAAAATAGTAGTACTTACAAAGTACTTAAGAGAATTAAGTGAGATGATACGTATAAATATTTAATAGAATAACTGGCAATACATGCCCCAAAATGGTAGTTATTATTATTTTATATAGCAGTTACATCACTATAATACATATTTCATATACATAATTACCATAAAATAACTAATAAATTTAAAATAGCCTGTATATTTACATAGAATAGGTTCAGTGGAAAGAAGGCAAAGATCTGTTTTCTTGCCTTGGCCCTGGCTTTAAGACTTATGGGCCACCTGACACCAGGCAAATGACCCAGCAAATCTCTTTCAACTACACTGGGCAAATGACCCAGCAAATCTCTTTCAACTACTTCACAGGTAAAAAGGACATCAACAGTTTGATCTGGGTGCTACTTCCAGACCTTTTCAAAAATATGCAATTTAACATGTCCATGACATACAGAATGTACTAGGTAGTAAGTTGTATAGTTTACATTCATTTGCTCACTCAAATGTCATGAAACATTCCCATTTTATGGATGACAACAGTGAGGTTTAGAGAGACTAAGCAACTTGCCCGAAATCATAAATTCCTAAGTAGCGGTGATGGAAGTTGTGTTTAGGCCTGGCTTATTCTGTGTGCTGGCTCCAAACCACTGTGACTCCCCATCTGTTCAGCGAGGGACCCATTAATAAAATCAATAACAATGGTCTCCGTTTTAACCATCCAAGTAAGTTAAAGTTCATTATAAATAGAAAATAATAAATCAATTCCCTATTAGCAACAATGGTTATTTTCACTTCTAAAAAGATTAATAAGTGTGAGAAGCTAAATTTAAATCTACAATTGGCCAGAGATTAAACTAATATAGGTCTGTTTTGGAAGGAAGCTTTTAAAAGGCCAGAACTCAACTTTTCAAGTTAACGGGATTCAAGCTTTCAATGCTTTCCTTTCTCCTTCCCTTTAACTAAATTCAACTTTGTATTTTTCATCTTGTTTTTGGAGTCCTTCCAAGTCACCTCTGTTAAGAAACACAAGGCCCTTGGCACTGAGCTTTTGGGAATGTGCCCACATCTGCCTCTGAATGTCTGCCTGACTACTTTTGATGCCGCATTCAACACCTAACTTAAAACAAAGCAGTGCTTGAAACAAAAAGCCACTCAGAGCACAATGGGTCCAGCTCACCAAATAGTGGCCTCAGTGATAAATATCATGAGCAAAAAGGCCTGAGCACTCCCAAATCGTTCAATATTTTAAGACAGGCCCAACTGATTTTCATTTAGGGGAAGAAAAAGAGCAGTGTTTCATTATAGAGAAAGAAAGGAATAAATGATGATGACAACTATGCTGATTCATTGTTTTCTTCAATAATCCTGAAACATTCTAACTATGTTAGTGTCACGTGGATGCTTCCCAGAACTAAGGAGGTTTTGTTCCTATGTGTATACGTCCTTTTATTTAAAATAAGGTTTTCATTTTGACATGATACTCCAATTTTAAATGTGGAGTTCTTCTTCTTTTTAGTTCCTTAGAATTGAATATGTCATTCATCATCTTGGTGGTCCCAGTAAAACACCCTGGAATTCTCAACCCAGTTTTCAATAGTTACATATCTATCCATATGGTAACAATATCGCCACAGCCAAATTCCTGCTACCAGAGACATCAAATACTTCAATGTCAGCCCCCTGCCCAGGAATATTTTTTTCCTCCCTAAAAAGTAAATTTCAATCTTTAAGTCAGTAATTTCAATCTTCAATCAGGAGAGAATAAATGTGATATAGGCTAAAGTAATGTGATTTATTGAATGTAAACTATTTCCCTGGAAGAGGGGACCACCCCAGGGGGAAAAGGCAGAAGAGAAGGGCACGTTTCTGTGCCAAACAAGATGCCCCTCCTCACAGCTTGGAGGTGAGAACCACTGTAGCTGAAAAGCAGGTGGCTACAGCATGAGCTCTATGTATTTACCCCTGAACAGTAGGAACCCAGAGAGTGAGCTAGGTGTTGAATGCGGCAATGAGATGAGGAGCTGCTCCGACTAGAAAGTGAATGGAAGCAGGAGAATGCTCCAGGATCCGCTACACTCTGACAATCGTCTCCAGCCCAGGGCTTAGCCAGCATTGGGCCGAGCCTCTCAAGTGCATCAGCAGCCACAGGGTGTGGTGGTAGTTAAAGACCCAGATGGGAATCAGGTGGCCTCAGCTCTTTCTCTGTTCTTTTGTTAATTAGTTGATGACTTTTAAAAAGTCTCCATTAGTGATTTTTAGCAGATGTGCTGCAGCACACTGGTGTGCCTAGAGAGAGGTCTTAGATATGCTGTGAAAATGTTTAAAGATCACTAATGAATTTATTTTTGAAAGAAGTTCAAAGCTCAGTAAGTATATTCTTCTTTTTTTGTTTTTTTTTTTACTCTTTTTTTTTTTGATCACCATAATTGAAGTGTGCCATGGAAGTTTAACTCTAGGTTCAAGTGTGCCATGAGATAAAAAACATTGACAAACACTGGTCTAAGATTTCTCTCTCTCTCTCTTTTTTTTCCAGATGATCCCTTTTATTTAGAAGCCCTGCATCTCTGTTTTGATGAAAGTCACATAGCCTTACATAAGCTTACTAAAACAATTATGCCTAGGGTGGTGCCTGCGGCTCAAAAGGTAGGGCGCCAGCCCCATATGCCAGATGTGGTGGGTTCAAACCCAGCCCTGGCCAAAAACTGAAAAAAAAATTATGCCTAAAATATAGTTGTATTTTTAAAATAACAATAAATGTATTGCCAGCTTAT
Organism: Otolemur garnettii; assembly: GCF_000181295.1. Taxonomy (NCBI): domain Eukaryota; kingdom Metazoa; phylum Chordata; class Mammalia; order Primates; family Galagidae; genus Otolemur; species Otolemur garnettii. Next base: position 9,459,872 of record NW_003852401.1, read on the forward strand.
AGAGACCTGTGGGACCCACCGTTGCCTACAAACTTTTATTATCATTTTTCTACAAATGCCGCCACTGCCATCGGAGTCTTTATGCTTCCTCTTGCTGAAGCAGCCAGTTCGTCAATCTCAGCATTTAATTCAGATGTTACCATTCCATTGCTTCTTGGCCTTTACTAGCATTTGCAGGTATGGTACTTGCCGTCAGTCCTTCAAGGTAACTGCTAAGGCTGACTCCTTTCATAGTGATTATGGCTTCTTGAGTCAACATAGTTTTTTCTGGGTCCTGAGGACGTGGTTTATATATGTCTCTCATCCTCTGAAGCCATATTTGTAAATGAAATATTAGTAGATTTAAGTTCCACAGTCTTCTCCACGGGGTCAACTACAGAATGTTCTTGCATGGGAGGCAGTCCCCACTGTGCTGGGAAGTCTATGGCTGTGCAGCTTTCTGGAGTGATCTGTGTCTGTCCAACACATCAACTCCAACCACACTTAGGTTCATAGGGTTTAGGTATTTCTGCATTACAGCTGTTGTAACAGTTTCCCATAGGTGGTCAAGGACATGCTCCGAAGTCCAGATCTTCAAGGTGCCAGGGGCCTGTGTGATGTCTGAGTGGTGCCAGGGGACAATGAGGCAAAGAGGCTACACCTGCCCCCACCCCACCTCCAGTCTAAGATTTCTGGGCATCAATTTCCTCATCCAATAAGAAAAGAATCCAACTAGCCCAAATCTATGGCTGCCTTTACTCTGAAAGTTTCCTCTGTGTGTGATTTAATGATCTGATCAAGCAGGACTTTGTCTACCCTCCTGGGGGAATTAGGGAAAATGACAGTAGCTGTCACTTCCTAAATGATGTTCTGTTATAAGCACTGTGCTAGGGTTGTTCTTATGTGATGACTCACCTCCTCTATGACCCTCCAAGGTAGATGTGATTCCCATTTTATAGATGAGAAAACCATAACTTGCCTGCAGTCACTCAGCTTGTAAGTGACCCACTCTGCAGTCACTGTCCAACTCTGCTTTGAGAGATGCATTGACAGGGGGCTGCTAATGGTGACGCTGCAAGCTGGGTACTGAATAGCCTCAATATATGCAGTGTCCAGCAACATGAACACATGAAAGTGAGGACAATTTTTCTGTGACGTGGGGATAACACTACCATTACCTCTTAATTGTAGGCATTCATATACATGAAGTGCTTAGAGCAGTGTAAGATACAGAATGACCACTAGGCATATGTTTGCTAAATTAAAATAAATAAACAAAAACCAAGAATGCTAATGGATGTGTATTCCAAAGGGCCAGAGGTAAGGTACAGACTGGAGGTGACTGGAAGCAGGTGGATTTAGAAACAGGCAAGTGCAAAAGAGCAACAGTGAGGGCCAGGCCCATGGTCACAAAGTGACCTAAAGTCCCCGATTTGTCTCTTGTTGGACCTACAGTATGGGGGTTCTATTCCTTTCCTCATCACTGATTTGGGATATTACCTGCCACTTCAGTTTATGGAGGTGAAGGGGCCAATTCTGCCGCTCAGGATTCTGTGTGATGTTAATGCATCTGTGATGTGGAATCCCATGATAGCTGCTAAGGAAGCAGCTCCTTTCACCTCTGAGATGTGTGTTGGTTCCTTAACTTACATGCCCCCTCATTTAGGTAGTGGCCAATATATTTTCTGTCTTGTGAATATATTTGAGACCTGGATCCTGCAGAAGTCACAGTGAAGTTGAATATGAGGAAAGTATAACTCTGTCTCCGGATGATCAGAACAATCTCCAGGGACAGGAGAAGAAGGTTTGAGTCACCTGGCTATTCTCAACATTTCCATGAGAGTGGCATCAGGGCCATGCCTTTGAGCTTGGTGAAGAGATGTCTACAAGGCCATCAGAAGAGGGTTTCTGGAGAAGTCTGCTTTAAAGCTCCATCAGGATTACTAAAGAGCTCCCAAGCTCTCCTGTTGAACTTCCTTCCAAAGTCCCTGGGAATTTGAATTCAGATCAAGGAAGTAAGTTTTCTAGTATGTAGTGTTCTCAGACTTGGCACGTGCTGCTATTGGTGGAACCACCTCCACCCCACTGTTGCTCATTTTCTCAGCCTTAGGGTTCCAACTTATATTTTCCCCAGAATTTTGCTTTACTACTTCTGTGTCAATGTTAATGGTCCAAGGGAACACTGGAGTTCAACAACTCCCAATTCCTTATCATTCCAAGGACTCAGAATTGGCCCCCTCCATAAGGTGCCAAAGTTTATTCTATCATTACCATTAACAGATGCCTATTCGTGAAGTTCACACATGTATCATGCTCTTAAAAGGTTCCATATTTAACAGACAGGACCCAGAATATGCTATTAGAAATAATTAAAATAAGCAGAATCCAGGAAGAGTTAGATTATGCCTTTGAGAACCTGAAGAGTTTTTATGAGAAAGATGCAGGGCATAAATGAAAAAAATTATTAGTGCCAAAGGGATTTTAGTTGAACAAAAGAACTTTAGTATTGGGGGAGTCAGACCCTAACATTTGGTGATTAAGGAATTTTCCACTCTCATGACAAGGAAAAGGTTCTAGACTGGACAGAGACCCTTTAGGACTATAATGCAATGTTTCTTTAAAACAGATACATTCTGGAGAAAAGATGGTGATTTAATACTTTGTACTTAAGATGAAGAAATAAAGTTGGATTCTAGCAAAAGATTCAATTGGAGGGTGGCGCCTGTGGCTCAAAGGAGTAGGGCACCGGTCCCATATATTGGAGGTGGCAGGTTCAAACCCAGCCCTGGTCAAAAACTGCAAAAAAAAAAAAAAAAAAAGATTCAATTGGACATCAGGACAGATGTTTATACAGGGAATCATGAACTTTGTGTCCTAAGAAAGTCAACATGCCTATTACATTTTTAAGAGATAAAGCTATTTTGGTAATAGATCGAGCTCAAAGTACCTCCTGTAGGGTCAAGGACTCAATAAGTGCCATTTTTTTTCAAGCATAAATGCACTGGATCCCTGGCCAGACAAAATACATCACAGTTTATTACATCCCCTAAGACGAAGTCTAAGAAGCTTAAGGAGCTTAGACAGTGCTAGCTTTGAAATAAGTTTTCATCTCCTCATTCTTTACCCAAACTGTTCACTTGTGGCAGAGACACGTAAGAAGGTAAAAATCCAAAGGAAGCTTTAGAATTAAGGACTATTTCAGTTCAATTGCACTGACGATCAAAGACACAAATATATTCTCTGGGAGTAATCAATCAGGATTACATATTCTCTTGGTTTACCAAGGAAGCTTGACTTCAAGCCAAACTGGCTCCTGCTGGACGAGTGTTTGTAATGGATACACATTTCATTGATCATAGCCGGGGTTCAGATCAAGGAGCAGGAAACCTCATTTTTAGATATTAATATGCGAAGGAGGGAGAGAGAAAGAAGGAGAAGGGAAGCAAAGATGTAAAAGCTTAGGATCATGTTCAAAAAGTGGAAGAAGGAGAGACTTTCTTAAAAGAACGTAGATGAGAGCAGCTTTCCTAAAGAAGAACTAAAATTCTTCAGACCTACAAAACCAACTACCCAGCTGATGTACATATTAAAGAGAAAACTGTTTTGAAACAGAATGAAAACTGGTGTGCAGTTTAGGGAGAATTACGTTCACTTCCATCAAACTGAAAGCATATCTTGTCATGTGAGTGACAGCAGCCACGTATATCACAGGAAGCATTAATATGCAAGGGTTTGTTGGAAGAGAGACATTGAGAGATCAGAAGTTCGGGATGAAATCTTCCTTCAGTCTAATGTCTTTTAAACTGAAGACAGAGATTTAAAACATTTTAACATAAAACAAAAGAAAAAACAATTGGCACCCATATTTTCAAAGGTCTCAGGTTCTCCCAATGGGCACAACCAGTTGGGGACAAAGAAGGCTGGGCAAGGCTAGTGATGACTGCCACCTTCTCATCCCACACTCATCCCACACTCATCCACACTCATCTCACAAAGTGTCTCACTAAATCATGATCATATTTATAAAAGGTCAAAAAGTAAAGGTTAAACGCTTACAGTACACACAGATCATTTAATGAGTAAAAAGCCATGGTACGTTCTAATATAAATACTGAAGTTTGAGAGACGCAGCCAAAAGGAGGTGAGCTATGAAAGCTAATGACCCTTCCCCTGGATCCCTTTTGCCATTTCCATAGCCCAAATGGTTATTTACCACTTGAGTTGATACTTGTAAATAGTGTCTGAAACTTGCTAATATAAAAGGCAGGAGATAAGCATTAGGTGAAAGGATCTACGTACCGTCTAAACATTTATAAAAATTGTTCAAGGGAAGATCAAGAAAAAAATTCCTAATTTTCCCAATTTTTAATTGCTCATAATTTCCTTTCTATTCTTTGCACTGGAGATTAGCCCCATGTATAGGTACTGAAAGAAGAAGAGTTTCATAGCAAGGGGGGAGGTATGGTAGTGTGAAACTTTACTTAATTCATTATTTGGTCATAGAATATGTCTTCCACACAAAGTGTTCAGTTCTGAAAGAACACAGTATTTTATGGTATCTTATGCCAAATAAATATTAACCAAACAAAAACAGATACCAGCCAAGCATACCCTCTACCTAACCAAAAATCAAACCTTTAGAGCCTATAGATGTTTTTTTCTTTCAACATACTACTTTGCTTTCATGCATACTTTGCTCAGTTCTCTCTACTTCTCTGTCTTTGGTATATCTAATTCTGTATCTACATAAGCAGTGGGGAAACTTTCATCAATTAAGGTCTATTGAACTAAAGCGTGAAATTATATGAAACTATAATGAATTAATTATAGATTATTTTGGGTGGTAAGAGAGGAATGTTTTATTGACTCAGTTTCTAAAATAATGAGAGAAAATAAAATGTTATTATGTTAAGTGGTTATTAAATACTTATAAATGATTCACCTAAGCACAGTGGCACAGTTATAATACAGTATAGTAAGTGCTATCACACAAGAGACCAAAAAGGCTCTAGATGGGCCCTTATTCTAGATTTGATAGGCCAGAAATTATTCCCCAAAAGAGAGTCATCTGACGGGTGAATGAGAGATAGGAAGATAAAGTTTATAGGAAAGCGTGTTGAATGGGCAAAGAGAATAGCATAAACAAAAACCCAGACAAAAGAAACAGCATACAGCTTTCAGGGATGGGAAATGTTTCATTATGACTATAGGCTGGGCCTGAAGCACTGCTCTGTGTTACAGACACGTCATCCTGACTGTGGTGTTGGAACCAACACTGAGCACAGCAGAGTACTTGGGAGACAGCAGTCATCACTCATCTGAGAGGTGGTAGGGCTCTAGTCTGTCAGCAGTGGCAGTGGGGATGAGAAAAAGTAAACAGATTTGAGAGACAGGTAAGTAGACGTAATAGAGCTTGGTGATTACTTGTATTGCAGAAACACAGAAGAGAGTTTGAAAATGTAACAGCATATGAATTCCACTTAGGATGTATTGAGCTAGTATTACACACAGAACTATAAGACAGATGAATATACATTTGGATTTGTAAATGAGGACAAGTATCTGGATTAAAGATGTAGATTGATGAATACTAAGTATATAAGTCATAGTTAAAGCCTTGATAATATTGATCCAGGGAAAGTACACATAGTGAAAAGAGCAGATAGCCCAGAACAGAATCTGAGAAATTGGTATTTCAGAGATGGGCAAAGAAAAAGGTACCTCCCAACAAGACAACAAGACACAAAAGAAGCAACCAGAAAGAACAAAGCCAAGGAATTTGCAGTGGGTTGAGGATGCCCCAAACTTCTCATTTGCAAGCCTTCTTCCAAGGTCACTGGTAGATTTTAAGATCTGATCAACAGTGTGAAGACAAAATGAATAATACCAGCTCTGAAGTGCCCACTGGGTTTATCAACAGGGAGGGCAATACTGACTTTGCTAAGAGGGGAAAATCCAGTTTCCAAAATATCGATACTGATAGGAGGTTGGGGAGTGGGAATAGTAGACAAAGACAACTCTTGGAAGATGTTTAAATATGGAGGGGAGAGAGATGGTGCAGACGAGAAGGTATGAGGCGAGGGGTAGGGTGGTTGTTTAAAACAGTGGGAGAACTGCAAAGATACTTAAACGCTAGTGGGAAGGAGCAGCAGAGAGTAGAGAATGCAGGTAGACAGGGGGACCAAAAGAACATGAGGGATCTGAGGAGCCAGGAAGGCTCCTGAGTGGAATCCAGAGTGGAAGCAGAGAACCAGGCACCCACAGGAAGGAATCCCGCTGAGATGGCAAAAGAGCCAGAGGTGGGCTCTCATGCAGGACATCCATGGTTGGTGGTGGGAGACTCAGGGAATTCCAGCCTGATAACCATTTTCTCTGTGCTGAGAGTGAGGTGGAAGTGGTGGTGTCAGTGGTTTGAAGACATCAGAAAAATAACAAAGTATTCACTATGGACACCCAGGGTAGCAAGCCGACTGTGGGAAACAGCACAACCATGAGGGAGGGATGAAGGCCCAGCTGAAGTAGTGGACCATGGAAAGTGATCTGTCCACAAAGTTGGATGGTTTCTCCATGGGTCCTCAGAATCTTGAGGAGCCTTTCTTCCCGTGCCTCTCCATCTTTGCTCTCCTCCCCAAACCAAGCCAGGCTTGCCCATCCCACACTTATCAGAGCTGCTACTGTGTTTCCCTGAAAATAAGATGCTGTCTTATATTTATTTTTTTTCTCAAGAAGACGCACTAGGGCTTATTTTCAGGAGATGTCTTATTTTTATTAAGTATAATGCAACAATCTACGTTTATTCAAATACAGTTAAGTCATCTTCTCCTGGAACCTGACAGAGTGAGCTGGCCTTAGTGGGGCTGGGGTTAGTGATGTGTGAACTCCTTACCCCTAGCTGTTCGCACATGTGCAATAGGATGCCTGTGACCATGGTTACCACACATACCTGCACAAGTGCCAACGGCTTGGAGAAAGGAACTATGACTGATAAAAGGTATTCCAGTCTCCCTTACTGCTCCGTGCAGAAATGCAAGGCATGGCTCTGCAGATATGCTGCATAGCCATGCCCATCACTAGGTCTTATTATCGGGGTAGGGCTTATATTTAACAAATGCATAGAAATCCTGCTAGGGCATATTTTGGGGGTAGGTCTTATTTTGGGGGAAACAGTAGCACCCAGCCAGCTGGTGAGTCCAGGATTCCAGTCCATTTGGCTGGGAAGAAGTCTGGCCAATTTCCAAAGTTCAATTATATACTTAGCAGTTATACCACTCATCATCATTATGTTTTCAGATCCTTCTCTTTGCAGATACAGTCACAGGGGGGATCACCCAGAGGGAAATTACATTCTCTATGAACTGTAGCACCAGTGATTATCAGTATACTAAAAGCTGCATTAATACATAATAACTGTGCCCAGTTTTCTCATCTGTAAAATGAGGGTGCTAATAGGAGAGAAATGATGAGATAATAACCTACTATATTAATTCAGAAGATAAGTGAATAGAAACAAAGGTTTGGAATAGCATCTGGAACAAAGTGGAGTTTATGTGAGCAGTTATGTTACAATTATGATTAATAATTAGAGCTTCTTCTGCTCCCACATGGTCCCAAAGAGATAGACATTACCACAAACATAATCTGATATCTATTTATGAATAGGCAAAGACAGAAATGTGAAATCTAGTTCAACATTTGTGTTAACCTGCATGTACTATCAAATCACTTCACCTATCCATAAAAATAAATCTTGAGCTACATTAAAAATTAAAAATTCTATGATGTAAAAGACTATGTATTGTCTATGGAATTTGACATAAATCAGATGGTTCTACTTTTACGTCTTTAGCCCTACAGATTGTTATCTTGAACATGATGCTGTTTTTCTCTCATAAACCTAGAGCAATTTTATTACCCTTTCTCTTTCAACAAACTGAAATAGATGTATCTTTCTTGAGTGACTTCACATATCTACACCACTTATTTTCTCCTTTAGCTTAGATCTATTTCTGTGTATATGATGGACAGTTCTTTAGGTCTAAAAATTGGTGCCTGTGGTTAAAAAAAAAAAGTTGTAGTATGACTTCTACTTCAAAGTAAAATGTTTAAGCATCATGTATAATCCTCAAAAGCTGTTTAAATTTTCTTACAGCATTTCTTACAGACAAACTGGTATTTCTCCAAAGGCAACTGTAAGCTATATCTTAGATTCAGCTACTTAGAACACAAACTCTTCAGGCATTTCTTTCTTTCTTTTTTTTTTTTTTTTGAGACAGAGCCTCAAGCTGTCCCTCTGGGTAGAGTGCTGTGGCATCACAGCTCACAGCAGCCTCCAACTCCTGGGCTCAAGTAAGTCTCCTGCCTCTGCCTCCCAAGTAGCTGGGACCACAGGCACCTGCCACAACTCCTGGCTATTTTTTGGTTGCCGCCATGATTGTTGTTTGGTGGGCCTGGGCTGGATTCAAACCCGCCACCTTAGGTGTATGTGGCTGGCACCTTAGCCACTTGAGCCATAGGCGCCGAGCCCTCTTCAGGCATTTCACCAGAATTTGCTTAGACTCTATGGCATACATTTTGGTATAAGACTTAGGTAACTTGTGAAATTTCAGTTTATGCTATATGCAATGTCATCAAATCTAAACTTGGTTTACTCATCTTCATATGAGACTTACACCTTAGAGAAATTTATTTTTCCCCATAATTCTAGGTTAGTCTCTCCCATGGAACTGTAGAATAAACCTCTTCCTACAGATGCTAAAATCAGGAGGCCAGAACTTTCTTATCTCTTTGTGGAAAAATGTTTAGAACCTTCCAAATTCAGTTAGACAGACTTTCAATGTTCAACTATCCTGTTGCTCTCTGAAAGTCTAAAGGTACTAAAAACCCACTTAAAATATGGCCAAGTCTCAAAATACTTTCAAAATCTAACAGCACTAACATTTTTAATATTATCTTATATAGATATGGCATAGTAGTACAGATTTTCATTTCTGAAGATTTTGGGTTGTAAAATGGGAAAGCTACAAGGATATCGAATGGGGATAATGAATAATAACACTGTTTTGAATTGGACCTGACAATATATGAGGTGCCTAGGAGGGGTCCAGAATCTGTTAAGTATTATGGGATCATTTGTACTCAGAAAGTTGGGTCACAATAATCTACACAACACTGACGACTACTACTAACTTCCATACTGAAGTTGTGAGACACTGCTTTTCCAGTTCGGAATGAATTGGTGGTCATTAGATTGTCTGTTCATAAATATAGAACCAACGCAAAATAAGTTGAATAACTGCTTAGAATACTTTCAGTATGCTGTAGGAGCCCATCTTAACCTAACAACACTAGGGATATGTTCAGGATGAAAAAACAAATATGGAACCATGTTTCTCCTTTCCTATAAGAACTGGAGCCCTGGGGATAAGAAGGATATACTTTATCAAAGGTCTGTTATCACTCCTTTGATTTTCATTGTCATTGCACTCTGACATAAAGTGTCATCAATATGCTGATATATTTTTATAATGTCTGATAAATAATATAATATATATAATGTATTCTATAATCTTTAGATTCTTAAGGGATTTAAATTATCAAGGAATTTTGTTACATATTATATGCAAATAATTCTTTTTTTCTGAGAATTTGCATATACATATTTTACTTCATTAAATGTTCACTGACACTCTGAGATAGAGTGTGGTAGCATGATCATAGCTCACTGCAACCTCTGACTCCTAGGCTTACGCGATCCTTCTGCCTCAGCCTTCTGAATAGCTGGTACTACAGAGACATGCTACCATGCCTGGCTAATTTTTTAAAGTTTTTGTAGAGATGAGATCTGGCTTTTTTCTAGACTGGTGTTGGATTCCTGACCTCAGCTGGTCCTCCTACCTTTCCCTCCCAAAGTGGATGAGCCATTGCAGCTGGCCTATATACAAGTAATTCTTTAAGAGATTTAGATAGTTACATGTATGAGGATCTGTCTTGGTTAATAAGACAACAGAAAATATTCCAAATAAAGAACTAGAGAAGAAAGCACTTAGGAAATCATATAAATGAAAATTTGTCCCCAGAATTGGACACCAGGCAAAAATCTCTCCTCTGATTGTCAGATTCATTTAATTATTTGAGATTTATTTTTCTCATACTAGAAGTAGTAGCTTTACATAAAAGGAGAGAGAAGTCTTTATTCTACTTGATATGTGTTTTTTCCAAGTCCCAGTCTTGTGACCTAAATTGATAACAGACTCTATTTATGGGAAGATTATTCTGTCTACCATGTGAATTTAGAGGAGATACAGAAGTCAGACAGATGAATTGTTTTATTTAGAAAATGATTTGTAAGTATGCTTAATGTTGAAAAAACAAACAAAATGTTGAGTAGATAATGCTACTATTAGGACTAGGAACTTTAAATTTACAAGTTAGCCAACAGTGTAGAATATAATTTCGGAATTAAGTGGAAAAAGCAGAACTTTAAACAAGGCAGAATAGGTATAATTTTTGGTGTAATATTTTATGATTCATCAATTAATATCCAAGAACTAATCGCCTACATGTTTGTGTATGCATACACATGTATGTCCACAAACATTTGTTAAGGAGTAGGTAGATCTGAAGAGTCTTGAGGGATTTCCAACAGAAGGCTGTGTGGAGCCTTAGCCAGGGGTTCACTGTACAAATTCCTATAATACTTTGCTTAGACAATGAATGTAATGGCAGTCTGGAGACAGAAGCAGACCATACAGACATATTCCCCTCCTTTTTCACACACACACACACACACACACACACACACACACACACATCTTTTTTTGTAAAAGATGGACTCTCGCTGTGTTGCCTGGGCTGGAGTACAGTGGTGCAATCACAGCTCCCTGCCACCTCAAACTCCTGGGCTTAAGCAATCCTGCTATCTCAGCTTCTCAAAGTACTGGGATTATAGACGTGAGTCACCACACCTGGCACTTTGCATATACATATTTTATTTCATTAAAAGTTCACTGAGACTCTGAGAAGTGGGTATCATTGATCCCTTTTTACTATGATTTAAGATACAAGCAAATTTGCTCAAGACTTTTAGTATAGAAGAAAGCAGATCTGGGTTTGAATCTAGGTTGTTTTCACTTCAAAGCCTATATGACATCTCCACTCTACCACAGGGTCTCTCTGGGTTGGTTATGAAGCTAGCAGATTCTCAGAGATGGGGCATCTCATCAGGGTCTGGACAGAGCCTATGTACATACAGCCTGCTGTCTTGGTCAGGCTCAGCTGCTCTACCTATATTCTCAGGGAGTGAATGAAGAATATAGAAAAGAACAATTTCACATGTTCTCATTCATATGTGGGAGATAAATAGTAAAAATAATTGGTTTCACGGAGACAGAAAGTAGACTGAAGGTTCCCAGAGGCAGGGAAGGGTCTGGGATGGGGTGGGATAAAATAAGGATGGTTAATTGGTGCAAAAATATAATTACCTAAATTAACAATATTTGACAACACAACAGAGTGACAATAATCAACTCTTTAAAATAACTGAAAGAGTGGAATTTGAATGTCCCTAACCAAAGAAATGATAAATTACTGAGGTGATGGATACCCCAATTACTCTGATTTGATCAAGTCACACCATATCCCTATATCAAAACATTGCATATCCCCTAAAAAATATTATATAAATATAATAATTATAAATAAAACATAAAAATAATATCTCCTAACATGTTTTAATCAATAATGTCTCAAATAGTCTCAATAAAATTACCCAAATGAGACCTTTTTTCCCCAGAATTGAATACCAGGGAAAAATCTGTCTCCTCAGATGAATCATTATATTTTGGATTTTACATGTAATGGCATTTCCCTGACCAAATACTATACTCAATTATAGCAACTAGGTTAGACCATTTGGTCCCTGTTTCTCTATCTTTTCTCTCTACTATAATTTAATCAAGCTTCTTGCATTGGTCTTACTTGGAAAGCTATCGCAAGTCATGTTCATAAGAGTAGCTTGCTATAAATAGATGGCAACATTAAAAAAAAAATCACACCTGAAGCCATTTTTAAAACATTAGTAACCAGATCCTTTACTTGCCAGATAATTTGTGATGTAAATTTCCTGGCATTTTAGCCCCTTACAAAAATAACTGCATTCTGAGGTAGAAAAGAAAAAGAAAAATAGGGGAAAAGAATGTATTATTAAGATTCTCCCAGGACAACTATGGTTGGTTGCTTCATGTACATAATCTCATTTTATTTCCCATATGCTTCCAGATGATGAAAGAGACTCAGAAGTTCACTAAACTCATGCAGCTCTCCATGCTGTCAATCAGGATTTTAAAATCAGATGTGTCTAGTTCCTAAGCGTATGTTCTTTTCACTTTGCCAGCTGCCTCCTGATAGAGTCAAACTGAACCCCAGGAGTCCCATGGGACACTTTCGCCTAGAGAAATAACTGTACAGGCTCTAATTTAAAATAACTTTACATATAATTATGTAGTCCTCAGTGCACTCTCTACGGATGCTACCTGTCCATATTGTATCAGTGCCATTTTCAAAAAATTTCACATTTTTTTTGAAAAAAAATTGGACTAGTGCTTATGAAAAAGATAGTAAGAGAGAGCAAAACTCAAAATATGTAATAATATGTACCCCGCAGATAATTTTTCACTGTCGCTTGTTTTGGAGAAGTTCAGAATAATATACTCATCCCTAAATGTCAAACCATGAAAACTCTAGAGGACCCCCACCATTTTGCAAATAGCACATAAAGTACATATTACATCCATGTGAAATACACGGACTGGACAAGATCCAATTAAGAATGTAAAGTACAGTGAGGAGTGTTCCTTTGTAGTTATATAATATATTGACTTTCAGCTTGTGCTAGAAGAATTGTTCCTTGCCTCCAGCTCCTGAATTTACTACAGCTGCCAAACGCTTCCAAAACCTCTCAGTCTCAATCCCAGGGCTGGAGAAATTCCACAGCCCTGGGAGATCAAGTTTCGCATCAATATTTTGGTGGGCTGCTTGCCAATGCCTTATCAAGGAAAAATATAATTATAGGCGAGACTGCAGCAAGCTGATTCTATAATATTCTCCCCTCCTGTCTCAGCTGCTAAAATATAATATAATAAAAGTGATATAAGATACTGCATCTGCCCTTTTGGTAATTCTATTTTCATTTTTTTTCCATTCCTAGATTGAGGAAGACTCCAAGCTATGCCAGAGCTACTGACGTTCAGCATCTAAAACTCTAGCATCTGATTTAGGAAAGTTAACAGCTTAAAATAGAAATCACGATGGAAAGGAAAGATGGCAGCGGAATAGAAAATTGGGCTTTATTTTTCTTTTTAGAACTGCTTTTATGGATAGTTCAACTTCTACACCAGAGATAAAATTAGTATAGGGCCCTCAATAATTCATTCATTTTATTTATGGGTCCTTGGGGGCTTATTTTCTAGCACCATGTGTAGTACATTATAACACCAAGGCACAGTTCAGGGCTAATTCCCATTGTTCATTCAGACTGGATTATACTAAGTCTCTACCCCATATATATCCAGGAGGGAGGTACAATTTGATCTGTGGAATCTTAAAATCATGAGCTAACACAATGGGGTTATATGACACTTATATCGAGTCATTATTTTAAAATACAGATCTAAACAAAGAATTTTTAATGGTTCTTCACGGATTGTAAACTAAGTCCAAATGCCTTAGCATTACATCCTTTCTGTCTTCTTGACAACACGATCAGTCCCTTCTCAGAGATGAGGAAGTTAAGCTCAGGAGGGTACATAACTTGCGGAAGGAGGCACAGCTAGCACATGGGGTTGTCAGAATTCACAAAGTCAACTTCTGAAAATTCAGGCTCCTTGACCACACCAGATTGCCTCCCCAAATTCACAAAATGGCTCACTGCCCCAGCTATCAGCATTAATTAGTTTTGTTAACTGACCAAATAAAGACATCCTATTACTGGGTCCTATCTTTACATTTATGAAAAGGGGTATTCATCAACAGTCTCCTTTCATGATATAAAAAAGTCCAGGTTTTTAAACCCATTCTGCAAATGAGGAATGAGACTCAGTAATTAAATGCTGAAGAATTACATGTGACATATATGTATATTCACTAAGACACTTGGCTATATATTGACACCACTAGGCTGTAAACTCCAAGAGGTCAGGGCCTACGATGATGTGCTTACCACTGTGCACTCATGACCCACTGGCAGCCATGGCAAATAGAAAGCAAAGAACAAAGAACAGTGAGGTTGCTGAAGGAATGAATTTGTACATAAAAAAGGGAATGAAGACATTGATGGATGAGCAACAAGTATTCCGAGGAATGGCACAGAGATGTGGTTTGGCCAGAGCCCTTAGGGTACGTGACTACATTCCTTGAGGTATAGGACTCCATTAGTGCTGCTGATAAGGACAGGCCATTTGAATGAGGGGTTTTAAGTACCACTTCCATTTAGCTCCCCATAAGAAAGAAAAACAACAAGTTGTTCAGTGACAGCTACTTCATAATATTTTAAGGTATAATTTCAACATTCTTGTAGCAGATACACTTTAGGGGAATCCTTGGGTCACGCTGTCTCTGGGAACTGGTCCTTCCTCTACACCCAATAAATGTTCTTCCATTTCTCTTCATGAACTTAGTAAGTCTGAGGATGTCTCTGTTTGGGCTATTATAACAAAATACCATAATGTGGGTAGATTATGAACAACTGGGATTTATTTCTCGCAGTTCTGGAGGCTGGGAAGCTGAAGATCATGGAGCCAGCAGATGTAGTATCCAGTGAGGGCCCACTCCCTATCTCCCTGTCTCATACATGGCCCTCTTCTCACCGTGTCCTGTGTGGCAGGAGGCACAGAGGAGTTCTCTGGAGCTTCTTTTAGAAGGCCCAAATCACAGCATAAGGGCTCCACCCTTATGACCTAATCACCTCCCAAAGGCCCATCTCTAAACACTATCATTGGAGATTAGGTTTCAACACATGAATTTTATTTTTGGGGGTAAGTACAAATTTTCAGTCTATAGCAAAGGAATTTTCTGGTTTTTGAAAAAGCTTTGACTAGACAATCATCTGGGCTAAAATGTAAGCTGTAGCTACAGGAGGGCACAAAGGAAAAACTGAAGACGCTATGACTGCCACAGTTTGGGACTTACTGCTATTTCTGCAGGGCGTCTCTGTATTCTGTATTCTCCAGGGTCAGTGGCTCTTCTGCAGTTGCTCCACAAGTGCTTACATTAATCCTCAGATACTTTTCCAGAAAACTTATAATTATAAATACTATTCATCATCCATGTGTCATCTAGGTGATGACACTGTGCCACTTACTATTTTAGCCACAAATGATACTAAGATGAGATGTGGTACAGTGCAGGGATGAAGGCAGGAGCTTTCATGGCAGATGGTGGGTTTTCACCATCCAGGCCTACTTCATGCTAACTATCCTTTCTGAGTATGTTGCTTAAATTCTCTGTGCCTCAATTTCCTTATCTCTAAACATGGAGAAATACCTGTTATTGGGTTTTAGGAGGGCTAAATAAGGTAAAACATAGAAAATACTTGAAACTTAAAATGATACCCAGTATAGACTAATACATACTAATAAATGTTGGCTATTGCTAAGTCACAATTCATGTCCTCAGGAGCACAGAATAGAGAAAGAAAAACAAATAGGAAAATAACTGAGTATAACACATGAGGTTAAGATGTGTCGTCACTCTAGGTATTAAACATACTCACAATAAGAGCCACACCTCATTGTATTTTTCTGAGGACATTCATGCGCTCTGCACAGCAGTGAACACTAGTAATTGTTTCAGCAGCTGAACTGACACTCACATATGCACTTTGTACAAACAAGACTCAATCCTTCTCCAATACTTGGCTTCCTTCTCAAATTCTGCATAATCACTGATCATCTTTTGGCCCTTTATTGACTTATAACACCTCTTTGAGAGCTGTGCCCTTATATAATTTGAGTCTTGTGCTATTACTTAATTCAAGTTTTCTAGTGGGTATATCTTGTCCTTATATCTAGATTATAAGTTATTTTAAAACAGAAAAATATTTTTGAACTCCTACAAACTAAAGCCATGCTAAATATCCTTGCTAAATACTGAATAAGGAGCTAACTTGTTTAGATTGGTAAGCAAGTCATATTTCTTCCTAACATTTATTTTCCTGGTTAGGTTGCTTTGAGTTATGTGAACTTAGAGTAGTACCACTTTAATCTTTCAATCAGGACCTTTCCTAATCATTCTTATACTGGCCCAAAGGCACTCAGGTCAACTGACTACAATCCATTTGCTTAACAAAACAAAACACATTAACTGATGAAGCAAGAACTGGGAAACTGTGTAATGTTGTCTGTTTCAATCCGTGGCTTTGAAAACCTTACGTTTTCCAGTTTTCTCCTTAGTATCTCCATCTATGGAATGGGAAGAATATTTCTGACATATTGTTACCTTCCACAAATAAGAAAAGCAAAATGCTTACATGGGCTGATTGACTTTCAATTCTGTCAAGGAAAGAGTCCAAATTCCCCTGCTTTGCATGGGAAGGCCAGTTTCTAAATTTCCAAAATAAAAAGAGAAAGTTTGGCCATCGGAATCTACTATGGAATCATTCATGAGCGTCTTCAGTCCATCCTTCTGGACTACGTCATTCAGGTCAAGAAAAAATACAGCCGTCCTATGGCATCACGCCAAACACCCACAAGGCTAACTCCATTTATGTTTCAGTCGATTTTGTAAAATGCAATTCCAGAAGAGCAAAGGTTTGCCCAGTCCGTTATTACAGAAACAGGAGTGTCACTGCTCTTTAAAAAGAAGCTGTATGTAACTAAAAATGACCTAACCTCAAATCAATAAAAGCAGAATATAAATAGTTTGAACATTTTATCAGCTTTTGCTAAGTTTTCTCTCTACTCCAAACCAAATAACCATTCTTCGTTTGTTAAAAAGATCTTACATACCTATCATTTTGTGGGCTCTTCTGGTTCCTTTGTATTAGCCAAAACAGAGCTTTTGAGAAAACAAATTCAACTGGGGTCTTTTTGTTCAAGATTGACTGTGCATTTAAATCCAATTGCAAGCAGCAGGTCATATTTTACTTAATGTCAAGTAGCCCTATATTAGAGACATTCTTATAAAAAAGCTCCACATTAGGAAAAATGAATTCTGAGAAAAAATCAAATACTGTAAAGAGGTTAAGTATATGGAAAGTGAAGCACTGATTTGCAAAACAGCCCCAGTAGCCTGCATTCACTTACCAAGGTGGAAGAGATGAGTGGAACCATGCAAGGCCAATGTGTGAAAATCCATTACTCAGCAGGAACGTGCTAACACTCTAATGTTCCTAAATCAATTTTTGATTAATATATAAGATGCTTGATGTATATTAAATGTCAGCTGTATAATAAAATGGATTTTTTCACAATCAGTAAATTCCAAAGCACACTAACATACTATGACCATGTCTTTTTTATGAACTACCAGTCTCAAATTGTTCCCTCTCCCTAGCCCCTGCTTTTTCTTGAGATAAAAAATTATATGTATGTAGGAAAACACATATGTCTTAAGTATATAAGTATGAATTTTGATGAAAGAGTACATCTGTACAACCACTATTATAATCAATGCAGAATATTTCCAACACCCTAGAAAATTCCTAGGTGCCTCTTTCCAGTAAAGCCCTCCCCTCAGAGTAACCACCATTCTGATTTCATTTCGACATGAATTGTAACTTAGCAATAGCCAACATTTATTAGTATGCCTATTCCAATACATAAAGAACCTATGGTTTGAATGTGTGTGTCCTCTCCAAAAGTCTCACCAAAAATTAATTTTCTCCAAAATTCAGGGATTGTCCGTATGATAGTGTTAAAAGGCAGATCCTTTGAGAAGTGACTCAGGTATGAGGGCTGCTCTCTCTTTGATGGGATTAAAACCCCTTTACAAGAGGCTTTGGGCAGCATAGAGCTAGTTTGGTCAAGTTCGCCATTCTCCTTTATTAGACGTGAAGAAACAGAAGGCAGGACCCCACCACACTGAACGTCAGCACCTTGATCTTGGACTTCCTAGCCTCCAAAATCGTGAGAAATAAATAAATTATCCAGTCTGTAGCATTTTGTTAAATAAAAAGGCACTAGGCCAACAGTACAGATACTGTTTTGTGTCTCTTTTCATTCACTATTATGTTTCAGATTCATCCATATGAATATATACGCAATGATAATTTTTTAATTGCTAAGTCACATTGGAAGTTTGGGTTGATTCCAACATTAAGGTAGCTTAAATAAAACTGGCATGAACTCTCCTATGCATGTATTTTTGTGGATGTTTTCATTTTTTTCAGACAAATAAAAGTAGAGTCATGGGGTCCTAAAGTAGGTGTATGTTTGATTTTGTGATAGTCAAACATTTTCCAAAATAGTCCCACTGATTCACAAAGCCATCATCAAAAGATGAGAGTTCTGGTTGCTCTGCATTCTTGCCAACAGTTGGTTTTATGTCTTTCTTTATAGCCATTCTCCTGAATGTGTTATTTCATTGTATTTGTCATTTGCATTTCCCTGATGAATCATGATGCTGATAACTTTGTTCACATACATGTTTATTGGCCCTTCATATAGCTCCTCTTCAAATTTCCTCTTTATTACTGATGTCTTGAAGCACTCTATATATTCTAGATATAAGTCTTGCATGTTGCAAATATTTCCTCCTAGTATGTGGCATGCTTTTACGTTTTCTTTTTTATTAAATTTTATTTATTTTGTATTTCAGATTAATATGAAGGTACAAATGTTCAGGTTACATTGTTTTCATTTCTAAGGTCAAGTTCAAGTTGTAGTTGAACTGTTCGTTCAAGGGGCGTGCTAAAAACCTTCACTTTGCGCACATTAGGGGAGATCCTGCCAATCTACCTCCCTCCTCCCCCTTGCCTTTCCCCTCCCCCTTGCTAGACTAAAATTAATTTCCTCACATAGACTTGTGTTTTTTCATTAATGTAGGCACATAGTTATTTATATACTGGTTTCACATTAGCATTGAGTATATTGGATACTTTCTTTTCCATTCTTGAGATACTTCACTAAGAAGAATGTGCTTCAAATCTATCCAGGTAAACACAAAGATGTAAAGTCTCCATCTTATGGCTGAAGAGTTCTCCATGGTACACATATACCACAGTTTGTTAATCCATTCATGGGTAGATGGACGCTTGGGTTGCCTCCACAACTTGTCAACTGTAAATTGAGCTTCAATAAACATTCTGGTGCACTTTCTTAATGGTGTCTTTTGATAAAAATACATGTAAAAATTTAATGAAATATAGTTTCTTTCCTTTAACACTTAATACTGTTTGTATCCCCTATCAGAAATCTTTGCCTACACTAGTCCATAATGACCGTAATGATTTTCTCCTCTTCATTCACTAAAAGTTTGGTAATTTTAGCTTTTAATTTAGGTACATTAACAATTTTGAATTAATTTTGTGTATAGTCTGAAGTAGTGATTAAAGTTATCTTTTTTCCATATGTTCATTCAGGTTTTTTTTAGTTTTTTTTTTTAGCATACCTATTAAAAGGGCTTTCCCTTTCCCCATTGTATTGCTTTGGCAATTTTATAAAAAGTAAATGTGAGTATGAGTTTACTTCTGATTTCAATTGTTTCATTCATCTATTTTGTCTTTCTTTCTTTCTTTTTTTTTT
>NW_003852401.1:9479606-9480495 GCF_000181295.1 Otolemur garnettii
AATAATAATACCACACTGTATAACCTACTTTAATTCTTGAAATCAGGTAGTGTAAGTCCTATTTAATTTCATTCTTCTTTTCAAAAATCTTGATCCGTTTGCATTTTATTTTCAAAATCAGCCTGTCAATATTTACAAAAAGCCTGCTACATTTTTATATGGGATTGCACTGAACCTATAAGTCAATTGGGGAAGAGTTGGCATCGGTAACAATATTGAACTTCCAACCCAAATACTTTGGTCTACTTGAGTTCTCTGAGCAGTACCTTGTAGTTTTAAGTGTACAGGTTTTGTGTATATTATGTTAAATGCATCTGTTTTTATGTGTTTAATACTATTATAAAAAACTATTTTTATTTCAATCTCTGATTATTACTAGTATATAAAAATACAACTAAATTTTGTATATAGGATCCTATGATCTTGCTAAATATACTCATTAGTTATAATAAGTGCATGTGGATTTAGGATTAAGAAAAACCATAATGTCTGCAAACAAAGAATTTTACTTCTTTTGTGTTTTTTTCTTATTGTACCAACTGTGTCACACAGTAAAATATTGTATATTTTACTTTTACTTGCTTTTGCATAGGAGCAAACAGCATTGACTCATTCCTAATCTAAGCAGAAAAGTATTTATTATTTCACCATTATCTAATGTTAATTTTAAGATTTCTTACAGAGACCTATTATCAGATTAAGAAAGGTCCTTCTCTTCCTAATTTGCTAAAAGTTTTATTTTTATTTATTTATTTATTTATTTTTTTGAGACAGAGCCTCAAGCTATCCCCCTGGGTAGAGTGCCATGGCACCATGCTCACAGCAACCTCCAACTCCTGGGCTCAAGCGAGTCTCCTGCCTCAGCCTCCCAAGTAGCTGGGACTACAGG